>NC_066534.1:770317-1124533 GCF_024679095.1 Eriocheir sinensis
ATACAATATTACGCCTCCATATTGTACTTAAGGGACGAAATACATGTCCCTTATCCATAATATGATAATAATTACCGTAAACTGTACATACACTATATATGTTAAAGGATGGGAGTTGATTGAGTAAACCTCGATCTCTTTGGAGTACTACCACGTGCTGAAGAATCCGATGGGCGCTTGGGAGCCATGGTTGATTGGTGGTAAGTTGGTAACACACTGAATGAACGGGGAGAGAGACGCTACCACAGCCGTGCGTGGGTAAAGAATGAGCGGCGCGGCCCGGGTGGCGGTAAACACAGCGGCTGGCGGGAAACACCTAGTGACGCCTGGTGGCTGCATTACTAAACTAAATCAGCCGCGCGAAACTTGATTTTCTTGAAATCGTGTTATTTTATGGAATCTGTGTAATATGAGGAAAAAAAAACTATTTTTTGACACCGTGCTATTTTGAATTCGTGCAATCTAAAGTCGTGCAAATCAAGGACTCTCTCTCTCTCTCTCTCTCTCTCTCTCTATATATTTATATATATATATATCTCTCTCTCTCTCTCTCTCTCTCTCTCTCTCTCTCTCTCTCTCTAATTTATATATATATATATATATATATATATATATATATATATATATATATATATATATATATATATATATATATATATATATATATACCGTGTTCCTCGATCAGTTTTTTTTTTTTTTTCCTGCTCTATACTGCCGGTAGGCTTTCTTTAGGGTGGTTGCCCCAAGCTGCTTCCGCCTCTCACACTATATTACATATTTCTACCGTGTAGCAGCGACGGGCGAAATTTGTGCCATGATATAAACCCCCAAAAATAGATGATACATAATCTGATCACAAATGCTTTGATATATATTGTTATGCCGGACGTGTTACTTGGGTTCCGAGTCGCCGTCAGGAGACTCCGTGGGAGGGAGATATGTAAACACTTCGCACAGCTTCTGTAGTTTAATATTCTTCCTTAGTAGTACACTTCACTTTGACTCTTCACTTACCACTAGCTTACTATGACTGGGGCTTGGACTCTCTCGCCCTCTTCTCCTATATATATCCAGAACAGTACAGTCTAGAATGTTACAGTATATTTTAGATCATACAAGAACATGTAGCAAAAATATATGCGAGTTGGCAACACTTCCCGCCTGGCGCCTGGCCCGCGCCCTGAATATGGACAACTCGCCTTGCTCCCCGCCCCCTTGCTCGTTTCTCCGGGAGCCTTCTAGAGGCCTATGGTCGCCGGGGGAAGCTTCCAGCACAACACTATCCCCCCCTCTTAATTGTGATCGTCCCGATCACACACTTAACTATATACAAACGTAAGAGAATTAATCAAAAACATAATAATCGTCGTATCGCTGTGGACGCCTGCGTTGTCTCTGTCTTCTGCTCGGTGCCTCCTGCACGTCTGTCTCCTGGTGCGCCTCGTCGTCGTCCGCTTCTTGGGGTGTCCCTGGAACATCTGCCGAAGCCGGGAGGTTATCTCCCTCGGCTGAAAGGTCCAGAAGGCTTATGTCGTCGTCGACCTCCTCTCGGTCCTGGACGTCCCTTGCGTTTTCGTCGGCTGCTGGGTGTCTGTAGTTGTTCCAGGTGTAGTTTCCCGGACCGTGGTACCTCCATAGGCGGTTGACGTGGACAACTTTCGGCTTGGTCCTTTCCGTTCTCCGGATTCGGTAAGTCACGTCGGAGAGGCGTTCTAGCACAGTGTAAGGGCCTTCCCAGGGCTCTGTAACTTCGGAGACTGTCCTTTCTTCCTCTGCGGGTTGTAAAGCCAGACTTGGTCTCCTTCCTTGAAGTCAACGTGGCTTGCCCTCATATTGTAACCGCGCTTCATGGCCTCCCCGGAGAACTTCAAGGCACCACGGACTTGATGGTGCACCTCTTCCAGCCGTTCCTCTAGTTGACGGGCAAAACTGGAGGCGTCCCTTGGAAGGCTTCCCCAGGAGGCCTTCCCGTCAGTAGGTCCACCGGCAATCGCAGCTCACGTCCAAACATCAGCTTTGCCGGTGAATACCCGTAGTTTCGTGGGCGGCAGACCTGTAGGCCATGAGGAGCGCAGGCAGCTTCTGATCCCATGAAGACTGATCATTGTTGCACTGCTTGGCCAACTCCTGGCCCAACGTCCAATTAAACCTCTCCACCATTCCATCTGACTGTGGGTGCAGAGGGGTGGTCCTGGTATTCTTGATACCCAGAAGCTTGCAGCACTCAGCAAGGACTGTTGACTCAAAATTCCTTCCCTGGTCGGAATGGAGCTCGTTAGGCACACCGAAGCGACAGAAGAACTCCTCCACCAAAACCTTGGCGATGGTAGTGGCTTCCTGGTCAGGGATGGCGTAGGCTTCAGCCACTTGGTGAAGTAATCCATTGTGACGCAGATGTACCTATTTCCGTTCGTCGTCAGAGGCAAGGGTCCTGCTGTATCAACTGCCACCCGTTTCATGGTGGCTCCAACCTGGTATAGTTGCAATGGGGCACGGTGACGCTTCTTGGGGCCCTTCTTTGCACAGCACACCTCACACGCGTGACACCATTCTTCCACGTCCTTCCTCATGCCAACCCAATAGAACCTTTGGCGCAGGCGACTCAGTGTCTTCTTTACCCCAAGGTGTCCGCTGGTGATGCTGTCGTGCATTTCTTTCAAGACGCCTTCCCGGGACTTCACAGGTAGCACCGTGGACCAGTAGTGGTCAAGACCATCATGAGAGACCCAGCGTCGCTGCAACACCCCGTTGTCCATCCGAAGAGTGTCCCACTGAGTCCAGTAATTCTTGGTGGTAGGGCTTTCTCTCGAGATTACTTCCCACCCAGGTCGCGTTGACGATTGACTCAGCCACTCCATAATTGGTCTCAAATCTCGGTCCTCCCGCTGCAGTTTTCCCAAGTCTTCCCATGGTACCTCCGCTGTCTGTTCCACAGTAGTGCGGCGGCACATATTCTGGACGCTTTCCTTCTGGAGGCAATGTTGACACTCAGGTAGGCAGGGGCGCCGGCTCAAGCTGTCCGCGTTACCGTGTGTTAGCCCAGATCGGTGCACAATAGTGTAGTGATGCTGCTCTAGTTTACCTATCCAGCGAGCAAGCTGGCCCTCAGGGTTTTTCAGTGACTTCAACCACCGCAATGCAGCGTGATCCGTGCGGATGGTGAAAGTTGCACCGTACAGGTAAGCATGGAAAAAGTCAAGGCTCTTGACTACTGCCAGGAGTTCTTTCCGGGTCACGCAATAGTTTTTCTCGGCTGGGGTGAGCTTCTTGCTGAAATAGGCCACAACCTGATCCATGTCGGCACATGCCTGGGACAGCACTCCACCAATCCCCTCATCACTGGCATCACAATCCAGTATAAAAGGCTTAGAGGGGTCTGGGTAGGTGAGTACGGGGGAGCTGATGAGGACCTCCTTGAGCTTCTCAAAGGCAACCTGAGTTTCCGCTGTCCACTCAAACTTGCGCCCCTTCTTCGTCAGGAGGTGCAGTGGTGCAGCAATCGTAGCGAAGCCTTTCACAAACCTGCGGTAGTATGAGCACAACCCGAGGAAGCTCCGCAGCTCCTTCACGTTGGTGGGTGTCGGCCAGTCCCTTACCGCAGCCACCTTCTCAGGATCAGTGCGTACTCCAGCCTCGCTCACGATGTGTCCCAAGTATTGGACCTCCTTTTGGAACAGACAGCATTTCTTCGGGCTGAGCTTAAGGTGTGCAGCTCTAAACCGGGCGAAAACCTCTGATAGCCTTTCCATCTCCTGCTCGAGGTAGATGAGTGCCGTCTTCCAGTGAAGTCCCTCCAGCACCCTCTCCATCAGCCGCTCGAACGTGGCCGGCGCGTTGCACAGGCCAAAGGGCATGACCTTAAACTGCCACAGGCCTTGACCGTAGGAGAAGGCTGTTTTCTCTTTGTCCTGTTCCGCCATTTTGACTTGGTGATACCCAGACTTCATATCCAGTGTTGAAAACCACTTGGAGCCCACCAAGGCGTCGAGCGTGTCGTCGATCCGTGGGAGTGGGTATGAATCCTTGATGGTGAGATCGTTGAGGGCTCGGTAGTCCACACAGCACCTGAGGGAACCGTCCTTTTTCCTGACGAGCACTACAGCGGACGCCCACGGGCTGCTGGACCGCTCGATTAACCCCTGTTGCCGGAGATCATCCATCACCTCATCCATCTCCTTGCGACGGACTGGTGCCATCCTTCGAGGAGCTTGCTTCACTGGGCGGTGGCTACCTGTGTCGATGTGGTGCTCTACCAGGTCCGTACACCCCAAGTCCAGGTCTCCTGTGGAAAACACATCTGCATTCCTCACGAGAAGCTCCCTGAGCTGTTCCACTTGGGGTTCCTCTAGACACTTGGAGCTCCTGTCAAACAGGTCGCGCAGGTAGTCAGGCAGCTCCTCCTGAGGCTTCGTCAGGGTTCTCCTGCAGACACAGGTTCTTGGTTTCTGGTCGATCTCTTGGCACAACCCCACCATGGTCCCTTGTTTTATTTTCTTTGGGCTGAAGGAGACATTGGCCACGACGACAGGCACTTCCGCGGCAGCAGGGTCTACCAAAGTACTGCCTACAATCACCCCGTTTTCTACCGGGCATCGACTTCCACTCTCTACCACACACAGGCTAGCCGGGGGGGCACCCGTAATTTGACAGGGTAACAGCATCTCCGACCTCGGAGGAATAATGGTGGTGCGTTTGACCGTCACTGGCAGGTCTTCCTTGTTCACAGTCGTCAGTGGCACCCTCCTTCCTCCTACAGTCAGCTGCTTAGCGCGGAAGTCCAGCTCGCACCTGTGGGAGACAAGATAATCCATACCTAGGATGCAGGGGTCATCCATGTCGGCCACGTACACAGAGAGGAACTCTTCCTTTCCTCCGAGCTCAAACTTCACGTCCACTGGGCCTCTGAGCTCTGCGTAGTGTCCTGTGACTCCGCACAGTCGATGCGGCGTCTTAGGAAGCCGACGATGACTCACCACGTCAGGCCGCACCAATGTGCGTTCCGAGCCTGTGTCGACGACCACAGGCCACAACACTCCGTCAACCTTGCCCTCCACTTGGCAGCTTGTCATGGTGGTTCTCCTGCACACTGATATCTTCGGGGCATGTACAGGACAGACTGGTCGTTGCCCCCGTGAACCAGTCCTTCTTAGTTTCCCAGTGGTGGTCCCTCGTTGGGGCACATTTTTCCGACACTCATTCTTCCAGTGCCCCTTTTCTCCACAGGTCCAGCACTTGGGTCCTTCCCTGGGCTTCTTCTTAGCGCCACCTTCATATTCCTTCTTCCTCTTATAGCATTCGTTCTCCTTGTGTCCAACCTTCTCGCAGTACCAGCACGTTCCTTGGAACCTGTCTGTGTCGCTGACAGCGCCCTTTCGTGCCCTAAAGCCAGAAGTCGAGTCGTCCCTGAAGCTTGACGAGCTAGACCTAACAAAGGACTCAAACTCCATGGCACGTGCCAGAGCTTCCTGCATTGATGTTGGCTTAGCTTGGTTCACTTGTATCTTCAGCTGAGGGCTGTCCAGGGCATCGATGAATTGATCACGCAGCAAAACCGTCAGCAGGTCAGGGGTGGCACCTGGGTATGCCGTGTGCGCCATGCTCTCAAGGTCCTGAGCGAGTTCCTGAAGAGACTCGCCGCGCCTCCTGTTGCGGGTTCTGAACCTAACCCTGAAGAGCTCGTTCTGGTGCTTGGTCCCATATCGTTGCTCCAGTGCCTGTGCCAGCCCGCTGTAGCTGCCCTTTGTCGCATTGTCGAGCTGAGCAAGGACCTCCAGCGCCGCCCCTTTCAGGCTAGTGGCCAGCTGTACCGCGCACTCTTGGTCATCCCATCCGTTCCGAGCTGCCAACAGCTCAAACTGAGCGCGGTAAGCCTCCCAGGAGACCTTGCCATCAAACTCCTGAGGCTTCTTTCTAACAGGCGAACCCAGCAGACCCATGGGGCTGGCGGAACTTCTTGCGGGGATAAACTCAGGCGAAACAGGGCTCAAACTACCCCGGACTTGCGTAGGAGAAGCATCTTGGGTACAACTAGCCCCTGCAGGCACTGGCTGTCCGTTTCCAGCCAAGCAGTCTTCAAGGGCCTTCACTCTGTCACTTACTTCTAGTATTTCTTTGTGTGTCGTCTCCCGTACCACCTCCATCTCTTGTTGAAGATTTGTGTGTTCTTTCTCCACTTCTATCAGGCGTTGTCCCAAGTTCGTGGTCACATCAGTCATTTCTCTTCGCACTGATTCACTTCCATCTTGTACTGCTTTTAGCTGTAGCTGTAATCCCGTGAAGCGATCTTCTAGCTGTTCTTTGAGTTCTTGGAGTGTTCCTTCTTGTTGTTGCTGTGCTCTTTCTTGTTGTTCTTTGAGTTCTTGGAGTGTTCCTTCTTGTTGTTGCTGTGCTCTTTCTTGTTGTTCTTTGAGTTCTTGGTGTGCTTTTTCTTGTTGTTCTTTGAGTTCTTGGAGTGCTCTTTCTTGTTTCTCCCCCTGTAGTCTCAAGGCTTCCAAAAGTTCAGTCAACATGTCGTCCCTCTGGGCAGCTTGGGAACGAGTCTCCATGGCGAAAAACAAATGCCTACACTCCTGACACCAGTGTTATGCCGGACGTGTTACTTGGGTTCCGAGTCGCCGTCAGGAGACTCCGTGGGAGGGAGATATGTAAACACTTCGCACAGCTTCTGTAGTTTAATATTCTTCCTTAGTAGTACACTTCACTTTGACTCTTCACTTACCACTAGCTTACTATGACTGGGGCTTGGACTCTCTCGCCCTCTTCTCCTATATATATCCAGAACAGTACAGTCTAGAATGTTACAGTATATTTTAGATCATACAAGAACATGTAGCAAAAATATATGCGAGTTGGCAACACTTCCCGCCTGGCGCCTGGCCGCGCCCCGCGGGGCGCGGACGGCTCGCCTTGCTCCCCGCCCCCTTGCTCGTTTCTCCGGGAGCCTTCTAGAGGCCTATGGTCGCCGGGGGAAGCTTCCAGCACAACAATATTATGAAATGGTTTGTGTGAGGGGTGATTTTTTCTCATTTTTCTCGCTTGGAGGGACCATTAAGAAACATGATCCCCGCTGCTACCACCACTGGGTTAAAACCAGTGATGGGATTCAGCCGGTTCGCAAGAACCTGTTCTTGGAATTTCTTTAATCCCGAGAACCGGTTGTTACTGTTAGCTTAAATCAGGGGTTCTAAATTTTTCCCCCATGAACACCTTTTACTTATAACTTGTTCCTGTTCTTAAAAAAAATTGTATCCCACCACCGGTTAAAACCACTCTTTTGTCACTCACTATAATCACTCCATAAATGATTTTACCGTCATGTATATCCTTGGTGGCGTGATCCGATTCAAGTTGTTATACATGAGACAAGGGTTCAGGAATAAACAAAGGAAAAATTTCTATCTTACATATAGATTTAAAATGAATTAAAGTAATTTCCTCACACAATATTTTACGCTCTATGCAATCATAACATTATGGCACACTCAGCAATCAATACGGCGTACACAAACAACATGTCGCAAACATATCTAAAATTATGCAAACACAATATGAAATGCCAGAATTTTCTCTTTTCTCTACTCCCACGCGACCACTGCATGTAACGAAACACACGAGAAATTAATCCAGACAAGGAAAGGTTTGCCGGCGCCGGGGATCGAACCCGCGACCAGCGAAACGGGAGAGCCACTCCTTAACCAGTCGGCCAAAGAGGTACCCCCCTGGCAGAGGGAGTTATGGGAGGCTTGCCCATCAAGATTAGTCGCTGTGGCACTACAAATATAGTCATCTATCACTAAAACTCACAAAAAACTAGTCATACAAAACACCGTGGTTCCCATTTTTTTCCGCTTAACGTCACAACACAATGAACACAATACAACTCGATTGAGACCCAGGCCAGTATATCTTCTGGAGGCCACGATGGTCTGTCTGCGGCTCGGCATATGATGTAAGCATATACCTACACTTAGCAGAGAAGGGATAGGGCTTATTTTCAAAACTAATTACTATATCTATCTACACCTCCCGCAGCATGTCCCTCCGAGCGCTACCCCTTCAGTTCCTCAACCTCGGGGGCGAGATGATGTATGTGATCGACCAGAGGCTGCGGGCACAGGCCATCCCCGAGAACCAGGCGACCAAAGGTGAGACGACACTGGCCTATGAAAACTAATGAAGGTCGTAGGGAACAAGATTCGCACAGGCTAGCGAGATCAAGATGCTTGACTAAATTGAATGCAAAATTGGGTTAAAACAAGGAATAGATAAAAGGAAGACGAGAGGATAAACTAATATAAGGAATAGAAAAACTAATTATGAGATCAGGATAGCAAAGCAGGCAAAGGAGGACCCTAAGGATTTTTCTAACTATACAAAAAAGCCAGCGATAATATTGGGCTTCTTGTCGGTACTTGCGAAGATATGTCATCTTTACCTGAAGCCGAGAAGGCATTCAAGGGAAGGGAAGAAGAAATGTTATGTGATGTCAATATATCCAGGGAGGGTGTTAATGAGGTATCTAAAAACCTGATTTCTTTCTGTAACAACTCCACTCTGGACGATTCTGGGCATATTCCTCCTACTCATTCGATCCTCCTCCGACTCATTTATGCCTGTTATTAAAATTCTTAAGAACGATGTTTTCTATGCCCTCTCTGGCCTCAACTCTCAGAAGGCTTATGGACCTGATGGAGTGCCTCCTATTGTCCTTAAAAACTGTGCCTCTGTGCTGACACCCTGCCTGGTCAAACTCTTTCGCCTCTGCCTATCAACATCTGCCTTTCCTTCCTGCTGGAAGTATGCCTTCATACAGCCTGTGCCTAAGAAGGGTGACCGCTCCAATCTTTCAAACTTCCACCCTATAGCTTTACTTTCATGTCTATCTAAAGCAGTGATTCCCAAACTTTTTTACATGATGACCCTATTGATTTCTAAGAAAAGTGAAACCATTTGAAACTGTTTGCTCTCTCTGTCTGCGACTGAAACAGGACACACGTATGTCAAACACTTAAATCACACGTATTTTACCCCGACAGTGCGTAACGACATCATCAGCATTATGCTGAACCGGCGCTTCGTGGAGGAAGTGTTCTCGCCGCAGGAACTGTACAGCAGCCCGGCCCTCAGGACAGTTTTCGACAAGCTGGCCCACGCCTCCATCATGAGGCTCAACCCGTCCAGCATGGACAAGGTGCGTACTACGTGTGGCAGAAAAGGAAGGTGTTGCCTGGCTGGGGCGAGAGTTTGGGGGGAGAGTGATATGTTCGTAATACAAATTTGTAGTTAAGTTAGGATTTCAGAATTAAAAAACCAGTCACCATCCTCGTCATTGTAATTTCCTCCCCCTCCCCCCTTCTGCCCCACATGTACAGCTGTTCGACCTGATGGTGATGGCGGTGAAGCAGCAGATGCTGTCATGCAGGAGTCCCCGCGAGGTGCTGCTGGTCACCCTCAACCACCTGGACGCCCTCAGGGGCTACGCCACCTACCCCCAGGCAGCGGCACAGGTGGAGGCGTCCCTTAACCTCTTCAGGCAGGTGGGGAACAACGATCACAGTAAGAGGAGTAGGAGGAGGAGCAGCGTTGCCAGATTATCGTATTCACCACCTCGTCTTTATTACTTTTAAGCCTCAAACTCTCGTACCTACACAAATAACAATAGAAAATTGAAGTTAGCGTTAAAACTCCTATTTATTGATGTTTGTTTGTTTGTTTTTCCATTCGCTATTGATCAGAAACTACGAAAGTGCAATGCAATGAGTACGATAATTTGGCAACGCTGATGAAGAGGTAAAAAGGAAGGGCTGTAACAGCAGAGGAGGAGTATAGTCCATCGACTCTAACTTGAGCCCTGTGGCTTGTCCTGGGGAGAGACCCCCATTGTTTACACAGCTAGTGATGACCTCTGCACATGGCGATCTTTCAGTATTCACACAATAGGATCGAACGACTATTCCGGAAAGGGTTCAGGTGTACGAGGGCGGGGATGGCGATAAATTGAGGGATATAATCATTACCAGGCAAATAGTTCAGGATGAGATAGATAAGCTTAAGAAGAATAAGTCGCCAGGTCCTGACGGGATATTTCCGAGGGTATTAAAGGAATTAGGTGATGTACTGGTTATGTGCCCAGCCTATGGAAGGTAGCTAATGTGACGCCGATTTTCAAAAAGGGGGACAGGTTAGCTGCTTCACACTATCACCCAATTAGCTTAACATCAGGCAAGATGCTGGAGTCCATAATAGCCAGGAGCATTCGGGACCATCTAGAGAAACACAGCTTAATTCACAGACTCGTAGCATAGGTTCACGAAAGGTAGGTCATGCCTCACCAATCTCTTGTCCTTCTACAATAAAGTATTTGAGGCAGTAGACAGATGAAAATTATGATGTAATCTATCTTGATTTTAGTAAAGCGTTTGACAAAGTTCCTCACCAACGACTGTTGGTTAAATTACAGGCTCACGGAGTAGAGGGTAAAGTTTTGAACTGGGTCAAGGCGTGGCTTAGCAATAGGAAGCAAAGAGTGCAAATCAATGGTAAAAGATCTGACTGGGGATGTGTTACGAGTGGGGTCCCACAAGGTTCGGTATTAGGTCCACTTTTGTTTATTATTTATATCAATGACTTAGATACAGGAATTAGTAGTGATGTCAGTAAGTTTGCAGATGATACCAAGATCGGTAGAGTAACTGAGTCGGATCAGGACGCTAGTATTCTCCAGGGTGAGCTAAACAGATTGTATGACTGGGCGGATAAATGGCAGATGGAGTTCAGTGTAGGGAAGTGCAGTATTCTGAGTGTAGGTAGGAACAACCCCTCACATAACTATTGCTTAAATGACACTCTCATAAGCAGGTCTGGGTGCGAGAGAGATTTAGGGGTCTTAGTAAGCTCTGATCTCCGTCCAAGGGCACAATGCATTCCAGCTAGAAATCGAGAAAATAGGGTACTGGGATTTATTTCAAGGAGCGTAAGCAACAGAAGTGCCGAAGTCTTCCTCAAACTATATTTAGCATTAGTTAGACCTCATCTTGACTATGCGGTTCAGTTCTGGTCACCTTACTATAGAATGGATATCAAAATGTTAGAATCAGTGCAGAGGAGGATGACTAAGATGATTCAGGGGTTGAGAAACTTGCCATATGAGGAAAGACTCAAACAGTTAAACTTTCATTCTCTAGAAAGGCAAAGGGTGCGTGGAGACGTGATCAAGGTTTATAAATAGATGAAGGGCTTTAATAAGGGAGATATTCATAAGGTTTTGTTGGTAAGAGAACCAGGTAGGACACAAAGTAATGGGTTTAAACTGGATAAATTCAGATTCAACAGGGACATAGGCAAAAATTGGTTTACTAACAGGGTTGTGGATGAGTGGAATAGGCTTAGCAGTCATGTGGTGAGTGCCAATACAATTGTCACATTCAAAAATAGATTAGATAAATTCATGGACAGCGATATTAGGTGGGGTTAGATAGATGGGAGCTTAGGGTCAAAGGAGCTGCCTTGTACAGGCCTACCGGCCTCTTGCAGACTCCAACGTTCTTATGTTCTTATGTTCTTATCTAACTGTTAGTTTGTACGTTATTATCTATTTATGGAATATATATATATATTTTTTTTGCAACAAAGGAGACAGCTCAAGGGCATAAAAAAGGAAACAATAATAAAAAAAAACCCCGCTAATCGCTGCTCCTACAGCGAGTAGCGGGCTCTTTTTTTATTATTGTAACCTTTTTTTTGTGCCCTTGAGCTGTCTCCTTTGTTGTAAAAAAAAATCCATAAATAGATAACGTACAAACTAATAGTTATATTCATAATATGACTGCATGGTGTTATGAAGGGCTTGGGGTTTGAGGGAAAGACAACGACTTGTGAACCTTCCCTTTCACTTGGCACCGTGGCTCATGCGATGTTGCCGCACCATTCACCTTTACGCCACCACGAAAGACTCAAGTATCTCTTTTATGCAGTCACACTTTGAGACTCGTGAGATAGACCTGCCCCTTCCCCTTTCCCATAAACATAAACGCTACTACACGATATCGACGTTTACAATATTTTTGTTATAACTGCATGTATACAGTAATACCTTGGTTTACTAGTACCTTGTATACTTTACGAGTGTTTTGATTTACGAGCACAAAAAAAATCACAAAAATGCCTTGGTTTACAAGCGTTGACTTGGAGTACGAGTATCCTGTTTAAACAAGTCGAAGACGCGAGCGTGGGTTCCCTTTGTTCGCTGCAAGACGAGAGCGCTCAGAGCAGAAAACAATGGGAATGGGGTCTCAGTCTGCATTGTACACTCACAGAGGTAGCACCCGTGCGCTCGTGTCTGCTTACGTTTGTGCTCTAGTGTGCGATCTTTTGTGTTTTCAGTACTATAATGTGCGTTCCTTTTAATTTACGAGTTTTGGTTTGCGAGCAAAATTTCGAATCGAAAAAAATAAAGCTCTTAAACCGAGGTATGAGGTACGAGGTATTTCTTGCGTCACCAAAACAAAATGAGACATTCAAAACGCCGCTCTCACAGTCGAGAGATAAAGAAATACACCCTCCGCCAGATACACAAATAAATAAATATGTAAATAAATATACATGGGTAAATACATACACCCTCCACCAGATATATAAATAGATAGATAAACCTCAAACCTCAAACAAACCCTTCAGTCCAACCAAAGATCAACAAACGTATCACAAGATTAATGAAACCAAAGGAAATCAACATACTTCTTTTAACTAACTCATTAAACCCACGACCTTCACCTTCACATCCCACACACACACACACACACACACACACAATCGCTCTATTCCACTTACAGGGCAGCCCAGGTGACGGGTCTTCATTTACCAACAAGAGCGGCATAGATCCTGCACTAGTACTTGGCGGTATGCAGTACAATATAGACGTTTGCACTCAGATGACTAACTAGAGTATCCCCTCCCCCAGACCTACGTAGGCCTACCAGAGGGCCAAGTGTGGGCTGCCCGCCTCGCCATTCTCGGGTTCGTGCAGGACATGAAGATACGTGTGTCTGTCTTCCTCAAGCAGAGCCTTCAGACGCCCACCGGCACCCTGGCCCTCCCACCCCCCGGCCCAGTGCCCCAGGGTGGGTACTGATGTTCATGTTCTTGCTCTTGTTCATCTTCTTGCTTTTGTTCATCTTCTTCTTCTTCTTCTTCTTCTTCTTCTGCTTCTTCTTTTTGCTTGTTCATCTTATTTTTCTTGTTCTTGTTCTGCTTCTTCTTCTTCTTAAGGGGCTTTCTGGTGCAGTGGTTAGCACACTCGGCTCACAACCGAGAAAGCCTGGGTTCGATTCCCGGGCGGAGTGGAAAGATTAACCCGGTAGTAGCGACAGGCCAAATTTGTGGCTTTACCGTGTAGCAGTGATGGGCCAAATTTGTGGCCTTACCGTGTAGCAGCGACGGGACAGATTTGTGGCTTTACCGTGTAGCAGCGATGGGCCAAATTTGTGGCTTTACCGTGTACCAGCGATGGGCCAAATTTGTGGCTTTACCGTGTAGCAGCGATGGGCCAAATTTGTGGCTTTACCGTGTACCAGCGATGGGCCAAATTTGTGGCTTTACCATGTAGCAGCGACGGGCCAAATTTGTGGCTTTAATGTGTAGCAGCGACAGGCCTAATTTGTGGCTTTACCGTGTAGCAGCGACGGGCCAAATTTGTGGCTTTACCGTGTAGCAGCGACGGGCCAAATTTGTGGCTTTACCGTGTAGCAGCGACGGGCCAAATTTGTGGCTTTACCGTGTAGCAGTGATAGGCTAAATTTGTGGCTTTACCGTGTAGCAGCGACAGGACAAATTTGTGGCTTTACCGTGTAGCAGCGACGGGCCAAATTTGTGGCTTTATCGTGAAGCAGCGACGGGCCAAATTTGTGGCTTTACCGTGTAGCAGCGACGGGCCAAATTTGTAGCTTTACCGTGTAGCAGCGACAGGCCAAATTTGTAGCTTTACCGTGTAGCAGCGACAGGCCAAATTTGTAGCTTTACCGTGTAGCAGCGACGGGCCAAATTTGTGGCTTTACCGTGTAGCAGCGACGGGCCAAATTTGTAGCTTTACCGTGTAGCAGCGACAGGCCACATTTGTAGCTTTACCGTGTAGCAGCGACGGGCCAAATTTGTGGCTTTACCGTGTAGCAGCGACGGGCCAAATTTGTAGCTTTACCGTGTAGCAGCGACGGGCCAAATTTGTGGCTTTACCGTGTAGCAGCGACGGGCCAAATTTGTGCCATGATATAAACCCCCCAAAATAGATGATACATAAACTGATCACAAATGCTTTGACATATATTATGAAATGGTTTGCGTGAGGGGTGATTTTTTTCTCATTTTTCTCGCTTGGAGGGACCATTAAGAAACATGATCCCCACTGATACCAGATTAAAGATGGCAAGGTATAGGCGTATATGTCTGTCTGTCTTTAATCACTCATCTGTCTGTCTGTCTATCCATCCCAAACAGGCAGCGAGGTCCCTGGGGTGGTGCGGGTAATGGCGGATCAGGTGGATGATGTGGAGGTGGTTATATATAGGTTCCCCGCTGGTGGTGACTACTTGCCCCCAACCATCCCTGGCTCCCTTGACCTGCAGGGTTACCGAGGCACTACCCTGGGCACCAACATGTGAGTATATATGAGAGAGAGAGAGAGAGAGAGAGAGAGAGAGAGAGAGAGAGAGAGAGAGAGAGAGAGAGAGAGAGAGAGAGAGAGAGCGTTACATAGATTGACACAGATGTTCGGACCACACAGCCTCTTTGGTCCAGACATGGTGGTGTGTCCTTAAACCTAAGTGAAGTGACATCAAATGGTCACCAAGACGTATTTCTGCCTTTGAAAAAAAAAAAGGAGTAGGCCTAAGTGGCGGTTAAGTTTGTTTTTGAATCAGTCAGTCGTATTGCAGTAAAGCATCAGGTGGGAGCTTTTTCTCTTCTCGTAAAACAAATTTGGTGAAAAATAAATAAGTGCCGCCTGCAGTGATGTGTTCCCACTCAAGCTTTGTGCCTTTATTTTCTGTCAACATTTCATCCTTATTTGAAGAACCATGCATTTTTTTTTAACTCCAATCAGCTTTTCTTTGGAGGCTGCATTTCCAGAGGTGGGCAAGTGCAGTACTTAGTGCGGTAGTGCGGTAGTACCGCATCACAAAAAAAGTACCGCAATACTGCACTACCGCAAAATTTTTGAAAGTACCACAGTACCACAGACCGCACTAAAAAATCCTGCAGTACTTTTTTGCGATACTTTGAAAACTATTGAAGACGAAATTTACAGCGCGGCGGAATGCTGCTCACAGAATTTTTTTTTTTTTTTTTTTTCAGTGAATTGGACTCAATCAGTATCAGTCATCAGAATCAGTGATTCAGTCATTCTGACTTTTCAGTTATTGTTCAAAATTGAATACTAAACAGACAGACTAAACTACTACACTGCGAGTCTTCTTTAACCTGCGCGATACCGGCCATTTCAAACCCGGACTCGTCCGTGGTGCCGGCCAATTCTTTTTTTTTATTATGAGTTCAAAAAATCCTAAGCAATTGTAAGATAATGGAAAAAACATGCAAAAAGTGGTTTAGCAAAGTGAAAAAAAATCTATTGTAAATTAAGGCAATTGTACTATTTTAAGCATGTTTCCTTTGTTTGGATAGCAGGATAGGCACTCAAGATTTTTATTTTATTTTGACTACCACTACCGCAGTACCGCACACCGTGGACCGCACTGGGAAAGAAAAAAATGGGACCGCACTACTGCAACCGCACTACTCCGGAAAAAGTACCCCACTACCCCAACCGCACTACTCTGGAAAAAGTACCGCACTACCCCAACCGCACTACTCCGGAAAAAGTACCACACTACCACAACCGCACTACTCCGGAAAAAAGTATCGCACTACTGCAACCGCACTACTCCGGAAAAAGTACCGCACTACCGCAACCGCACTACTCCGGAAAAAGTACCGCACTACCCCAACCGCACTACTCCGGAAAAAGTACCTCACTACCCCAACCGCACTACTCCGGAAAAAGTACCGCACTACCCCAACCGCACTACTCCGGAAAAAGTACCGCACTACCCCAACTGCACTACTCCGGAAAAAGTACCGCACTACCCCAACCGCACTACTCCGGAAAAAGTACCGCACTACCCCAACCGCACTACTCCGGAAAAAGTACCGCACTACCCCAACTGCACTACTCCGGAAAAAGTACCGCACTACCCACCCGAACTACTCCGGAAAAAGTACCACACTACCCCACCGCACTACTCCGGAAAAACCACCGCACTACTCCGGAAAAAGTACCGCACTACCCCACTCCGGAAAAACACCACCCCAACCGCACTACTCCGGAAAAAGTACCGCACTACCCCACCGCACTACTCCGGAAAAAGTACCGCACGCCCCCAACCGCACTACTCCGTAAAAAGTACCGCACTACTCCGGAAAAGTACCGCACTACCCCAACCGCACTACTCCGGAAAAAGTACCGCACTACCCCAACCGCACTACTCCGGAAAAGTGCACTACCCCAACCGCACTACTCCGGAAAAAGTACCGCACTACCCCAACCGCACTACTCCGGAAAAAGTACCGCACTACCCCAACCGCACTACCCCGGAAAAGCACTACCCCAACTGCACTACTCCGGAAAAAGTACCGCACTACCCCAACCGCACTACTCCGGAAAAAGTACCGCACTACCCCAACCACACTACTCCGGAAAAGTACCACTACCCAACCGCACTACTCCGGAAAAAGTACCGCACTACCCCACCGCACTACTCCGGAAAATTGCACCACACCCGGAAAAAAAGTACCACCTACCCCAACCACACTACTCCGGAAAAAGTACCGCACTACCCCACCGCACTACTCCGGAAAAAGTACCACACTACCCCAACCGCACTACTCCGGAAAAAGTACCGCACTACCCCAACCACACTACTCCGGAAAAAGTACCGCACTACCCCAACCACACTACTCCGGAAAAAGTACCACACTACCCCACCGCACTACTCCGGAAAAAGTACCACACTACCCCAACCGCACTACTCCGGAAAAAGTACCGCACTACCCCACCGCACTACTCCGAAAAAAGTACCGCACTACCCCAACCGCACTACTCCGGAAAAAGTACCTCACTACCCCAACCGCACTACTCCGGAAAAGGAACGCACTACCCCAACCGCACTACTCCGGAAAAAGTACCGCACTACCCCAACCGCACTACTCCGGAAAAAGTACCGCACTACCCCAACCGCACTACTCCGGAAAAAGTACCGCACTACCCCAACCGCACTACTCCGGAAGAAGTAGTACCCCAACCGCACTACTCCGGAAAAAGTACCGCACTACCCAACCGCACTACTCCGGAAAAGTACCGCACTACCCCACCGCACTACTCCGGAAAAAGTACCTCACTACCCCAACCGCACTACTCCGGAAAAAGTACCGCACTACCCCAACCGCACTACTCCGGAAAAAGTACCGCACTACCCCACCGCACTACTCCGGAAAAAGTACCGCACTACCCCAACCGCACTACTCCGGAAAAAGTACCGCACTACCCCAACCGCACTACTCCGGAAAAAGTACCGCACTACCCCACCGCACTACTCCGGAAAAAGTACCGCACTACCCCACCGCACTACTCCGGAAAAAGTACCGCACTACCCCAACCGCACTACTCCGGAAAAAGTACCGCACTACCCCAACCACACTAAAGATTTTTCAGTACCGCGCCACCTCTGTGCATTTCTGACACAGATGTTAAGACAAAAACCTTTCATCGTAACGTCCGATTGTTATGTAAAGGAGAGATCGTCTTGGTTACAACACTAGAACACCACTGTAGCAATATACTGGTCCGGCATGAGGAAAGGTGTCTGTTTCAGGGGGTACCTATAGCCATCTCAAGCCGACTGTGGCCATTTGTGGTTAATTTGTGGTTGTTGATGATAATAATAGTAATAATAATAATATCACTACTACTACTACATCTACCACCATTATTGCTACTACTACTACTAATACTAATAACACTAATAATAAAAATAATAATGAAAATTTTTAAACCTGTCCCACTATCGCTAGGTATACAGTGTCCTACGAGGATGGCAGTGTAGCCGCCTCCACCACCCAGTCTTTCGCTCACCACCCTTCACAGTCCAACAGGTATGTGTCCGTGTTCTTGCCTATAGACATTGCTCACTGACCAGAGTTGTTATTGACGCACAATACCAGTGATCTGCATACATACCCACCTCTGATTCTATAATTAATTCACTTTCCTTCCCTTTTCTCGGTGGGGGCTTCGTGGTGCAGTGGTTAGCACACTCGGCTCACAACCGAGAGAGCCCGGGTTCGATTCCCGGGTGGAGTGGAAAAAATTGGGCGGCTTTTCCGATACCCTACGCCCCTGTCCACCCAGCAGTGTACCAGGTATTAATCAGGGGTTGTGTCCCGTCTCCTGGGGTCTGTTCCCTTCTCCTATAATTTCTTCCCATTGTCTCTCTCCGGCATATGACCACAGATGTTGCGCCCACTAAACAAAACTTTACAACTGTTCCCTTCTCCTATAATTCCTTCCCCTTCTGTCTCTCTCCGGCATATGACCACAGATGTTGCGCCCACTAAACAAAACTTTTTTTTTTTTTTTACAACAAAGGAGGCAGCTCAAGGGCACACAAAAAAAGAAAACAATAATAAAAAAAAAGCCCGCTACTCGCCGCTCCTAAAAAGAAACAAAAGAGGTGGCCGAAAGCAAGATCAAATACGGGAGGAGAGATGTCCTGATACCCTCCTCTTGAAAGAGTTCAAGTCGTTGGCAGGAGGAAATACAGATGAAGGAAGATTGTTCCAGAGTTTACCAGCGTGAGGGATGAAAGAGTGAAGATGCTGGTTAACTCTTGCATAAGGGGTTTGGACAGTATAGGGATGAGCATGAGTAGAAAGTCGAGTGCAGCGGGGCCGCGGGAAGGGGGCAGGCATGCAGTTAGCAAGTTCAGAAGAGCAGTCAGCGTGGAAATATTGATAGAAGATAGAAAGAGAGGCAACATTGCGGAGGAATTTGAGAGGTAGAAGACTATCAGTAGGAGGAGGAGAGCTGATGAGACGAAGAGCCTTAGCCTCCACTCTGTCCAGAAGAGCTGTGTGAGTGGAGCCCCCCCACACATGAGATGCATACTCCATACGAGGGCGGACAAGGCCCCTGTATATGGACAGCAACTGTGCGGGGGAGAAGAACTGGCGGAGACGGTACAGAACGCCCAGCCTCGAGGAAGCTGATTTAGTAAGAGATGAGATATGAAGTTTCCAGTTGAAATTTTGAGTTAAGAATAGACCGAGGATGTTTAGTGTTGAGGAAGGTGATAGCTGGGTGTTGTCAAAGAATAGGGGATAGTTGTTTGGAAGATTGTGTCGAGTGGATAGGTGGAGAAACTGTGTTTTTGAGGCATTGAAGGACACCAGGTTCCTCTTGCCCCAATCGGAAATAATAGTAAGGTCTGAGGCTAAGCGTTCTGCAGCCTCCAGTCTTGAGTCGTTAAGTTCCTGTAGGGTGGGTCTTTTATTAAAAGAAGTTGAGTAATGCAGAGTGGAATCATCGGCGTAGGAATGGAAAGGACAGTTCGTTTTGGAAAGAAGATCATCAATGAACAACAGAAAAAGAGTGGGAGATAGGACAGAACCCTGTGGGACACCACTGTTAATAGATTTAGGGGAAGAACAGTGACCGTCTACCACGGCAGAAATAGAATGGTCAGAAAGGAAACTGGAGATAAAGGTACAGAGAGAAGGATAGAAACCGTAGGAGGGTAGTTTGGAAAGCAAAGATTTGTGCCAGACCCTATCAAAAGCTTTTGATATGTCCAGCGCAATAGCAAAGGTTTCACCGAAACGGCTAAGAGAGGATGACCAAGAGTCAGTTAAGAAGGCTAGGAGATCACCAGTAGATCGCCCTTGCGGAACCCATACTGGCGATCAGATAGAAGGTCAGAAGTGGAAAGGTGCTTTTGAATCTTCCGGTTAAGGATTGATTCAAAAGCTTTAGATAGACAAGAAAGTAAAGCTATAGGGCGGTAGTTTGAGGGATTGGAGCGGTCACCCTTCTTAGGCACAGGCTGTATGAAGGCATACTTCCAGCAAGAAGGAAAGGTAGATGTTGACAGGCAGAGGCGAAAGAGTTTGACCAGGCAGGGTGACAGCACGGAGGCACAGTTTTTAAGGACAATAGGAGGCACTCCATCAGGTCCATAAGCCTTCTGAGGATTGAGGCCAGAGAGGGCATAGAAAACATCATTTTGAAGAATCTTTATAACAGGCATAAAGGAGTCAGAGGGGGGATGAGTAGGAGGAATATGCCCAGAATCGTCCAGAGTGGAGTTTTTAGAAAAAGTTTGAGAGAAGAGTTCAGCATTAGAGATAGATGAGACGGCAGTGTTGCCGTCAGGACTGAGGAGTGGAGGGAAAGATGAAGAAGTGAAGTTGGAGGAGATGTTTTTGGCTAGATGCCAGAAGTCACGGGAAGAGTTAGAGAAAGCAAGGTTTTGGCATTTTCTATTAATGAAAGAATTTTTGGTTAGTCGGAGAATAGATTTGGCACGATTTCGGGCAGAAATGTAAAGTTCATAATTAGCATTAGTTTGAAGGCTCTGGTACCTTTTTACAACTGTTCCCTTCTCCTATAATTCCTTCCCCTTCTGTCTCTCTCCGGCATATGACCACAGATGTTGCGCCCACTAAACAAAACTTTACAACTGTTCCCTTCTCCTATAATTCCTTCCCCTTCTGTCTCTCTCCGGCATATGACCACAGATGTTGCGCCCACTAAACCAAACTTTCCAACTGTTCCCTTCTCCTATAATTCCTTCCCCTTCTGTTTCTCTCCGGCATATGACCACAGATGTTGCGCCCACTAAACCAAACTTTCCAACTGTTCCCTTCTCCTATAATTCCTTCCCCTTCTGTCTCTCTCCCCCATATGACCACAGATGTTTCGCCCACTAAACAAAACTTTCCAACTGTTCCCTTCTCCTATAATTCCTTCCCCTTCTGTCTCTCTCCAGCATATGACCACAGATGTTGCGCCCACTAAACAAAACTTTCCAACTGTTCCCTTCTCCTATAATTCCTTCCCCTTCTGTCTCTCTCCGGCATATGACCACAGATGTTGTGCCCACTAAACAAAACTTTCAAACTTTCTCATCACGAGTCATTAGCCGCTGCTCTCTGCCCTTACCAGTGACGCTGAGGTGAGGGGAACATCTAAAGGCAGCGGGATGGATGAGCTCAACCTTCTAGTACAGCTGATTGGCAGGGCCCCGACCAACAAGAAGGAGTTTCGCCTCAACTTGTTCCCGTCAGAGGAGGACGAGGAAGGGTCAGTAATAATAAGGTATATTATTAGTGAGGGAAAATGTGTAGAGTATAAAGCACTCTATGCCTAGTTTGTAAAGAAGAAAAAGTCCAAATTAACTAAAAATATAAACAGTAAAGTTTAAAAAAGCGAGAATTCGGAACATGTACGTATATAGATATTTTCTGTATTGTATATAAAAAATGAGACAGCCATCAGTCATGTTAATACGTACATATGACTAGGGTTCAACCATCATGAATTTCTGAAATAATTCACACGGGTTAAAACTAGTGAAAAGCTTACTGTTGGTCTATATGCATGTTGAAGTCGTCCAACAAAGGCTAGGATTGAAATGTTAGACTGAGGAGTAGGTATAGGCCCCTAGAAAATTTGTAGTCATGTAAAGGGGCTATCACACTGGGCAAATTTTCTGTTGATCTTCTGTTAAACCACGATTTCCGCTGGCGTGGTTCTCATTTGTTTCTCGTTATTGCTGCTGATGATGATGGTGAGTAATACCGTCGTCCTTCGGTGAAATCTATACCATAGCTTTGGAAGATCATGGACACGTCAGAAAACCACGGAAATATGAGAACTACGCCAGCGGAGATCATGGTTTGACTGAAGATCCACGGAAAATTTGCCCAGTGTGATAGCCTCAGGCCTCCTTCACACTGTGCCGAGTCTGAGCCATGACATCCCAGCAACTCTTAGGCCCCCTTCACACTGCACCATCTCAGCATCCAGCGATCGTTTCTAGGGCCGCTTTCACAGTCATTTTGTTTGTTTTGATCGTTACCAATGGCGGCGATCGACACTATAGTTTTCCACGTGAAACTGGCCGATGGGGTAGTGGCGGCTGCAGACGAAGCGAGAGATGTTGAGAGCGTTTGGTAAGTGTGGGGCTAGGCTAACCCCGCAGCCGCCACTTCCCCATCGGCCAGTTTTACGTGGAAATACAATAGCAGCGATCGCCGCCATTGGTAACGATCAAAACAAACAAAACGACTGTGAAAGCAACCCTCAAACACTTGGTAGACTTTTGAAGAGGTTGTGTTAGTGCTTCCATAGGTAGTGTTATGAGCCTGTTGTGTGTTATGAGCAAATAAAGCGAACTAAATGCTAGGCTTTATTAATAGAAACTTTTCATTGATAAGTAAAGCTGTAATCGCTGCCATTGGTAACGGTCAACACAAACAAAATGACTGTGAAAGCGGCCCAAGGCTAGACCTCTTTCCAACCATGTGCGTCCCTTTCACATCAATATTTCATACCCAAGACATCCTGTACCCTAGAGTCGTGGGTTGTCGTGGCCCAGCGTCGACACAGTGTGAAGGGGGCCTAATTAAGTTAATCCATTGAAAAGCACTGTTCTTTTTTTTTTCCCTTTTACATGATATTAATGATAGATTTTTCTTAGGGTGCGGCCACACTGTACACGGTTTGCTGGGAGGGTAGAGGGTAGCGGGACACCTATGTAGCGGGTCAGAGGCAAGAAGAAACACGTTATCTAATACGAGTGGCCATACAGGACGCAGATACCGGGTTCCCTCCAAGCTTACCCGCTACCCTCCCAGCTACGCGAGATCAAATATTGGTTAAAATCACTGGTAGTTTGCAGGACGCCAGGCGATCTGCTCCTACACCAGGTCAGACATGAGTGGTGAAGAAATAATAAGTGCTATTTTTCTTTTCGTTACTTATTTTTGAGGTGTTATTCAGCAGTACTGTTAAATTGCACCAACAGGTTAGTTTACTTTCTTTAATAAGTCCGATAAGGCCACTCGTATTAGATAACGTGTTTGTTCTTGCCTCTGACCCGCTCGGCGACCCGCAACCCTCTACCCTCCCAGCAAACCATTAAATGTAGCAAACAATCCACTGTGCCGCAGGGGGGAGTGTGCGGCCGCGTGGGAAGGCTCCGGTTACTCCACGATTACTATCGAGGGCCGAAGACGTGGCCCCCGAACAGAGCTGGGGCAGATCTTGAGTGAGCTGAGTGACCTGAGTGACCTCCATAATGAATCCCAGGAGGACAAAGGGCAGGACCTACTCGACCTCATGGACAGCCTGTGAGGTGGTCTGCTCGGCATTCTTCACTAGTGTTGGTTACGACGTTCTTCAATCGCCATGTCCGGGTTTACAAAAGGAATAAAATCGGTTTCATGAGTCGTCTCTCCATTAGAATTTTTCCGTGTCCATTTCATGTCTGCAATTTTCTAGAAAATTGTTTTCTTTACTTTTAGTTTGTTTCTTTCCATGACCCAACAAACTGATTTACTCTCCGCTTCATACAGTATACCCCGCATAAGTCACAGCAATTGGGGGGAAGGCCAATCCGAGTTACCCGAGGGATTTTTTTCACATTTTGCACGCCTGTCACCACTAACAGTTGAAATGGTCTGTGTAATGCATTACGTAAATATGTACTACATACATGGTGCGCGCACACACATACACACGCGGCGTACACACACACACGTACCGCACCATGAGCTCGGCACGGCTCACACCTCTCTCATGGTCCTGTATAACAGCCATTTTTTTCTGCCACCGACAGCATCATCAGCTTCCTAACTGACGTGGAAGACACAGCCTTGCCCTTAGAAGCCATGGTAGAATTACAAAGGCAACAATAAGTGCTACAGAGCGAGCGAAAGCTGAGGGAGACACTGCCACACACTTACTATGTCAGCTGTGTAAACACTGATCTTGGCGCCGGCACTGACGGCTCGGCGCCCGTTTCGCGTCTCCAACGGCTCGGACAACTCCTCAAATGACTCGGACGATGTAAGGCTGTCAGCGATGCATTTGCGAGAGGGAATCGGGCCACCCCGGGGGCCCAGACCAACTGGACCCCTCTATCAAACGCTTTTGTGCGCCTCTCAGTTAAGCCTCATCCTTGCTATGGTAATGGCGTCTCAATGGCAGGAAAATGGCATCCGCTGCTCTCTCTCTCTCTCTCTCTCTAGCTGATCTGCCAGCAAAATGGCGTCCGTTCTGGCCGACGAGCTCCTTGCAACAGAGGATGAAAAGGAAGCTGCAGTGGTTATGGTGGCACAGAGAGGTGAAATGCAATGGAAGCACTTATATGTGTTTGTTCGGGCCGCCATATTTGCTGATGACGTCATCACAGCACGGAGGCGCCCCACCTCTCCAAACCAGGCTGCAGCGGGCGGTCCGAGTTGGGAATCCGGGCTGTGGCGTCACGCGTTTGAGAGCACCCGGAGCGGTCCATGCGGCCCGAGTTGCTCTCTCAAACGCAACCCAGGGGTATTTTAGCCAGTATATAAGCCAAGTGGCTTAAAATTACTCAATCAATGGCCAAAAATGCCAACCAGTGCACTCGGGATAGAACGGAAAAAAAAAAGAAAAAAAAAAAAAAGGATCCTGCAAGTGTCCGACTTATCCGATATCCGGCTTATTCGGGTCCGACTTAAGCGGGGTTTACTGTAGTACCTCTTCCAATATAGCCTAATGCGGTTTCATAAATTATAGGCGTTAAAATCTCCCATGACTATTGAGAACGATCGAGGTTTGCTGCACCTTCATTGCTACTTCACGTCCTCATAAAACTGTTCTGCTTTATTGTAAGCTGACGGAGGTGCACATCACGGAAGCAGATTCAAGTAAACAATGACACGTTTTATATTAAAACTTTGTACCGCTTCAGTAGTTTTCATTTAACGGGACCTTCTGAGGTGAAAAAAATATTGAAAAAATGTTTTTAGTATAAATTATTCAAAGCCTATTATAAGTGTACTTTCAAGTGGTGTATTTATTTTCCTGCAATTCGCATTTTTAAATGTCCCTTGCGTCCCTGGCATTTAACCTGGTAGCAGCAACGGACTAAATTTGTAGCTTTACCGTGTAGCAGCGATGGGCCAAATTTGTGGCTTTACTGTGTAGCAGCAACGGGGCAAATTTGTGGCTTTACCGTGTAGCAGCAACGGGCCAAATTTGTGGCTTTACTGTGTAGCAGCGACGGGCCAAATTTGTGCCATGATATAAACCCCAAAAATAGAAGATACATAATCTGATCACAAATGCTTTGACATATATTATGAAATGGTTTGTGTGAGGGGTGATTCTTTCTCAATTTTCTCGCTAAGAGGGACCATTAAGAAACATAATCCCCGCTGCTACCACCAACACCGGGTTAATTAAAAGCCTGCCTCATCACGCCGCCACGCCTCCTGACAGTTGTACTCTGTAATTTGCTCAAACAATAATGATTATGCCTTTATTTTTGTTATCCTTTCAATTCCATTTTCTCTAATGCATCCTACAAGAGAAACTGCAGCCCCTCCCTCACTCTCCCATAATCCCACTTTCTTCTGCTGATAAACAAAGGGTAGGCGGTGGCTGAGTGGTAGCGTGCGGGCTCCACATTCACCGCGTGATGGACGACGCGGGTTCGAATCCCCACGCTACCACCTGGGATTTTTCAGTCACCGCCGAGTGGCTTAAAACTACCCACATGCTGTCCTGAAGACCACCCATCAACCCGGACTCAAGAGGAAACCGTCCAAGTGAATCAAGAAGGAGTTCCGGGGGGCAGCATGAGCCAGGAGAAGATGGCGCCATTATAAACACTTGCCTGCGCCATGACAGGCTGGGGCCGACTACCATCCAGGCCCCTCAAGAGAGCCTACCAGCGCTATAGGCTGACACATTAAAAAAAAAAAAAAAAAGCGTTTGTTCTGCTCTTACTGTGTTTTTTTTAGCAAGTTTTGAAAATGGCCGAAATGGGTTGGGTTAGCAGTGAGTGAAGGGAAGGAGCCCACCACTGAAAAAAACAACTCTTCATAAGGAAACTGCTTTACCCGAGAACCCCCAATAGTGATATAAGCGCCGGGAAAGGCTCAGTGGCATGTGTACGGCATTGATTTCTTGGCATCTGTTTAGGGATGCATTGAAGTACTTTCATGACAAAAATCAAAATTGTAAGGTAAAAAGAAAAGGAGTTATTACTAAATAAACAAAAAAAAGTTTTCCTTTTTTCAGCCCTCCTGAAAAAAAAGTTTATACTAACAAAAAAATAAATTCAGCCTTTATTAATATATTTTTATGAATTAAAATTAATACCCTCGTAAGGGGGGACAAGGTACCTGACCCTCTTATGCACTCACTGATATGTGATTACTGATCCCATAAAATTCATATCAACGTAGCATTGACAGCATAGTACCTTCACTGAGATGAAGAACTTTAGCAAAACTTTAATCGCGTTTTTCTCAAAACAAGCACAAAATGAACATAAAATTATTTTTTGCTTTTATTTTCTGCATGACTTTCATGAAACTTTAGGACATACAAGATCATATATTGTACTAATATTCTACAAGATGTTTTTTGAAAAATGGCATAGTTTCCATATATGGAAAAATTATCCAAAAACAATTTAAAAAATAAAATAAAAATTTTACAGATTAACAAAAACAGTTTTCAAGAAACCATCTTGACAAATAGTTATAATACCAATGAGTTATCAGATGTGCGCGTCACAAGGAAATCAGTAAAAAAATGGCTGAGAAAAATTAATTCAAACTTTTCATAAAAATAATGAAAAATAATTTTCTTAATTTTTTCCTTTCACCTGATCAGCTTGAATTGTTCATATGATAACAAAGGCACTGATATATACAACATACAAATTATTCATGACCATAGAGGCAATTTTAATTCGCAGCAGACTTTCCCTTAAGATTTAATTTTCATGACTGAGAAACTGGAAACTATAGTTGGTAAGTGGAAGGAGACTCGCAGAGAATGATATTGACGCCATGACGATGTGGAGAAGCCTGAACCAAAATGGCCGCTTCCCCTTCAGCTTATATACAGTTTTAATCGTTGCCATGTCACCATTTATGAATGCTGTGCATATAATTTTGTGGGAGGTATTTGCCATTAACTATTATAATATCAATTTACCCGTCACCATAGCAAGAGTCATATATCATGGCAGCCACTATAAATAAGATTAGCCTGCGCCACTAATGGGCTGGGGTCGTCCAAGAGGCCCCTTAAGACAGCCTACCGGCGCTACAGGCAGCGCCAAAAGAAAAATAATAATAAGTAAATAATAATAATAATAATAAAAATAATAATAATAATAATAATAATAATAATAATAATAATAATAATAATAATAATAATAACAATAATAACAATAATAATAATGATATACACGGGGGCTACACACAGTCCAGGCAAATTAAGGGGACCTTCTTCCCCTATCTATTACATTATAATTCATTTTGATATATCTTTTTCACCTACGATCATAGTTTATAGTTTCTCAGTCATGAAAATGAAATCTTTAGGGGAAAGTCTGCCGTGGATTAAAATTACCTCTATGGTCATGAATAATTTGTATGTTGTATATATCAGTACCTTTGTTGTCATGTCAAAATTTCAAGCTGATCAGATGAAAGGAAAAATTAAGAAAATTATTTTTCATTATTTTTATGAGAAGTTTGAATTAATTTTTCTCAGCCATTTTTTTACCGATTTTCTTGTGACGCGCACATCTGATAACTCATTGTTATTATAACAATTTGTCAAGATGGTTTCTTGAAAACTATTTTTGTTAATCTGTAAAATTTTTATTTTATTTTTTAAATTGTATTTGGATCATTTTCCCATATATCGAAACTATGCCGTTTTTCAAAAAAACATTTAATAGAATATTAGTACGATATGTGATCTTGTACGTCCTAAAGTTTCATGAAAGTCATACAGAAAATAAAAGCAAAAAATAATTTTATGTACATTTTGTGCTTGTTTTGAGAAAAACGCGATTAAAGTTTTGCTAAAGTTCTTCATCTCAGTGAAGGTACTATGCTGTCAATGCTACGTTGATATGAATTTTATGGGATCAGTAATCAGCGAGTGCATACAAGGACCAGGCACCTTGTCCCCTTATAAAGGTATTAATCGCTCAAAGGCGAGGGTGTCAGGGCCCCTCATTGTTGCAAGGTTCAGTCAGTACTCTCCAGGGGTGGGTTTCATCAAAGTTCCCAAGTCCTTGGAAGTGTGCTCAAGGAGTCCGTGGAGAAACAAGCGGGCATGTTTCATGTTTCACGAAGCTCCTAAGCCTACTGCTCGCCTTGCTGCGCCCTTGGGAGGAGGAGCGGGTGGAAGGAAGGTTCTCCCAAGGAAGGTTCAAGCGTCAGGCACATGGCAGCCCGTCTGCAAAACCCGCCAGCCAGCACGATTTCGAATTTTCGCTGAGAAGGGACATCTTTACCTCTCTCGCGCACAGTAAGATAGAACATGCAAAAAAAAAAATAGAGAAAAATATATATTAACAATAGTATAAGTATTTGTAGACAATAAATCTAAGTACCAACTCTTCCCCACTTGCTATCTCGAAATTCGTCATCGTGGTTAAGCGTGAGAGTTAACGACAGGAGAAACAGAATCAAGAAGAAGAGTGCTGTTCGTCGGTCTGCTTGTTTGTTGACTCGTGATTTGCGGGTGATTTGGCAACAGGACTGAGGAGCAGCCAGGTGAATGCGTGCTGTGGAAAGTGGTCGACTGACCGCCACCCGATACCGCAGCGCAGTAATGGCAACAGCTTGCAGGTTTTGGCCGGGGTCAGCAGAATCATCACCCAGACCGTGGATGCTCTCGTGACACAAGAGAATATGAGAGAAATATGGCATGGGGCTGCTTTTTAAACCGGGGGGGGAGCAGCAGAGAAATGCGGAGTTTGCCCGAAATGCTGGGTTTTCGGTGTGGTGGGTGCTGTTGATGGCACCCACGTAAGAATAGTGAGTACGTCAACAAAAGAACTACCACAGCATCAAATGTGCAGTGTTTATTTGTGCAGTACTAGCTGCGCTGATGGTGGGCGAGGGTGGCCAGTCTACTCACGACTCACTAAAATGTTTGTTTACACCGTGATACTATCGCTGTATTTCAACTAAATATCAATTGTTTATATTTATAATTCCATAATTATATATAAGAAGTGTAATTTAGGTTAATTGAAGACATATTAGACGTCAAAGCGACGCGGAAGATTGGCAACGCTGGTTACTCCCAAGACCGCCCCCAATCCTACTTGGAAGTGCTTGTGGCGCGGTGTAATTCTTCTCTTTTCTCTCATTTCTAATTTTTTTTCTGTATTCATTTGTTTCAAACATTTTTTGAGCAGGTTGCATTTTTCATATCCATGTATTTTTTTTTTTTTTTTTTTTTTTACGTTCCAGCCTATAGCGCCGGTAGGCTCTCTTGAGGGGCCTGGATGGTAGTTGGCCCTAGCCCATCATGGCGCAGGCAAGTGTTTATAGTGGCGCCATCTTCTCTTGGCTCATGCTGCCCCCCGGAACTCCTTCTTGATTCACTTGGACGGTTTCCTCTAGAGTCCGGGTTGATGGGTGATCTTCAGGACAGCATGTGGGTAGTTTCAAGCCATTCGGCGGTTACTGAAAAATCCCAGGTGGTAGCGACAGATTCGAACCCGCGTCGTCCATCACGCGGTGAATGCAGGGCACTCACGCTACCACTCAGCCACCGCCTACCCAAATTGTGTTCCAAAACTGTTACATAGGTTACAAACTACAGCCTTAAGATTGCTGCATGTTTGATTTTTCAATATTTATTCCATACTTTAAGGTAGGCGGTGGCTGAGTGGTAGCGTGCTGGGCCCACATTCACTGCGTGATGGACGACACGGGTTCAAATCCCCACGCTACCACCTGGGATTTTTCAGTCACCGCCGAGTGGCTTAAAACTACCCACATGCTGTCCTGAAGACCACCCATCAACCCGGACTCTACAGGAAATCGTCCAAGTGAATCAAGGCGTTCCGGGGGGCAGCATGAGCCAAGAGAAGATGGCGCCACTATAAACACTTGCCTGCGCCATGACAGGCTGGGGCCGACTACCATCCAGGCCCCTCAAGAGAGCCTACCGCCACTACAAGCGTACACGTAAAAAAAAATAAAAATAAAAAAAAATAAAACACTTTAGGCATGCCGCAGGCATGCCAAATGGCACCTGTGTGCCACGCCCACGCAGTAGCCCTTTGAATCTCCTCGCTATTGGCATTTAAATTTATTTCATTTCCTTGAGTGCTTCTTTTACTTCCTCTTCCGTATTTTTTCTTGTGGTCCTTCTACTTTTTCAGTTTCATTTTCCTCATTTAGTTAATAAAAAAATAAAAGATATTTGAAGATGGAGTAAATATTGAGTGAAAAAATGAAATAAAAAAAAAAAAAAAAGGAAGAAAAAAAAAAGAAAAGAGAAAAGAAAAGAAGCGCAAAGAAATGAAATAAATTTAAATGCCAATAGCGAGGAGATTCAAAGGGCTACTGCGTGGGCGTGGCACGCAGGTGCAGGTTGGCATTTAAATTTATTTCATTTCCTTAAGTGCTTCTTTTACTTCCTCTTCCGTATTTTTTCTTGTGGTCCTTCTACTTTTTCAGTTTCATTTTCCTCATTTAACAGTTCACTCAAATATTTACTCCATCTTTCCAATAGCTTTTTCTTATAGCTGAAAGGAACCTTCAATTCTCTTTGAAACTTAATTGGAAAAGTTGGAAAGTTTGGTTTAGTGGGCGCAATATCTGTGGTCATATGCCGGAGAGAGACAGAAGGGGAAGGAATTATAGGAGAAGGGAACAGACCCCAGGAGACGCGATACAACCCCCGATTAATACCTGGTACACTGCTGGGTGGACAGGGGCGTAGGGTATCGGAAAAGCCGCCCAAATTTTTCCACTCCGCCTGGGAATCAAACTTGGGCTCTTTCGGTTGTGAGCCGAGTGTGCTAACCACTGCACCACGAAGACCCCCAAACTTAATTGGAAACTCGTTAGACAGGGATAAATATGCATGCAAAATTTTCAATTAAACATAATTAAATATTTACAAGCAAGTGTCCACACCAATCATGGCTGCTGCCCCCCGAGGTGAGCCGCCACCGCCACCAGCAGGGCTCACTCACTGGATCAATGGGTCACGTCTGGCGGCCCTGGGCTGGGTCACACTTTTGGTGGAGCTGGATCACAAGTCAAGGTTCCTATTAGGGTGAGGTTGGTTAGTTTTCAATAAGTAGACGTAACTTTTTTTTTTTTACGTCTATGCCTATAGCGCCAGTAGGCTTGCTTGAGGGGCCTGGATGGTGTTCGGCCCCAGCCCGTCATGGCGCAGGCAAGTGTTTATAGTGGCGCCATCTTCTCTTGGCTCATGCTGCTCCCCGGAACTCCTTCTTGATTCACTTGGACGGTTTCCTCTAGAGTCTGGGTTGATGGGTGGTCTTCAGGACAGCATGTGGGTAGTTTTAAGCCACTCGGCGGTGACTGAAAAATCCCAGGTGGTAGCGTGGGGATTCGAACCCGCGTCGTCCATCACATGGTGAATGTGGGCCCAGCACGTTACCACTCAACCACCGCCTACCCTAACTTAAAGTACTTATATATTGAGAAAGTGAAGGTCATGTATATATATATATATATATATATATATATATATATATAGATATATATATATATATATATATATATATATATATATATATATATATATATATATATATATATATATATATATATATATATATATATATATATATATATATATATATATATATATTGTTGTGCTGGAAGCTTCCCCCGGCGACCATAGGCCTCTAGAAGGCTCCCGGAGAAACGAGCAAGGGGGCGGGGAGCAAGGCGAGCCGTCCGCGCCCCGCGGGGCGCGGTCAGGCGCCAGGCGGGAAGTGTTGCCAACTCGCATATATTTTTGCTACATGTTCTTGTATGATCTAAAATATACTGTAACATTCTAGACTGTACTGTTCTGGACATATATAGGAGAAGAGGGCGAGAGAGTGCCAGTCCCAGTCATAGTAAGCTAGTGGTAAGTGAAGAGTCAGAGTGAAGAATATTAAACTACAGAAGCTGTGCAAAGTGTTTACATATCTCCCTCCCACGGAGTCTCCTAACGGCAACACGGAACCCAAGTAACACGTCCGGCATAACAATATATATATATATATATATATATATATATATATATATATATATATATATATATATATATATATATATATATATATATATATATATATATATATATATATATATATATATATATATATATGAACAGGATTTTATCAAAAGCAGTAGGAAAAATCACACTGGTACTTTTCAAAATCTTATTACCAAAAACACTCTCAATTACAATCAGCTGGACCAAGGCTGTAAAACTATTTCTGCTCGCACACACTGCCAAGGGTGAATGTCTTCCCAAAACAAAAACTATAAAATTTAGTGAACAAGACATCAGAGTGAACCTTAAAATCAGGGCCAGTCCGCTGTCAAACGGTAAGTGCCAGGGCCGGTATTTACAATTAATCTTAAACCGCTAAGTTTGACTTTAGGGCGAGTTTAACTTTATTCTTCATCTTATCCCTCATAAGTTGATCTTAGCTGACGGGATATTTTAGGCGGGCCCAACCCCGTATTAAGGAGCCTAAGTCGAACTTCAGTCGCCAAGATGGCCGAACGTCAACAAGCCCGTCAGCGCCTAGTGAAGACTTTTCAAGAGCGAAGAGACGTTCTGAATACTTTGAGTGACGCAGAACTATTGAAACGCTACGGACTGGATAGTGCAGGATCGAGTACTGTTCGTAACGGATTTGGTGAGAGGGGCCCTGCAAAGCCCTACTTCAAGGAGTTTTGCATTGACACCCGAAATGAAAGTAATTATTACGCCGCGTTACTTAGCAACGGGGAAAATGCAGATGTGTAACAGTGATGATCTTGGTCAATCACAGTCGTCAGTGAGCAAAGCGATCACAGAGACCCTCAAGGCACTTACACAACCAGCCAAACTTGTCCAATTCATTCGATTTCCTCGCACCGTCCCTGTAATCAGAGAGAAACAACAAGAATTTGTGCAAGTTGCAAACTTCCCTGGCATTGTTGGTGTAATAGATTGCACGCATGTCAGGATACTGGCCCCCAGGGAATATGATGCAGACTATGTCAACAGGAAGAATTTCCATTGCATAAACACAAAATTAGTGTTTGATGCCAAATATACTATTCTTAATGTTGTAGCTAATTGGCCTGGGTCCACTCATGATGCTTGTATTTGGCGTGAGAGTGGCCTCAAACGCATGTTTGAGGATCATCGTATACCACCGGATTCATGTCATCTAATAGTTTCTTCCATTTAGCGTAACCCGTTTCTGGGTCGTGATCTGTAGAGGGGCTCATAGAGTCCCGACAACTTAAGATTTGGACGTCATTATTGGCCCTGTGTTTTCGCCGCGCTTTTCAAACACTAGCACACGCTCTCGCGGCGAAAACAGGGCCAATAATGGCGTCCAAATCTTAGGCTGTCGGGACTCTATCTTTCAAGGGACTCTACAGATCACGACCCAGAAACGGGTTACGCTAAATGGAAGAGGCTACTATTAGGGGACAGTGGCTACCCTTGCAGACGGTATCTGTTGTCACCTCCTCCCACGCTGCCCGCTTGTCGCTGTAGGTTAAACTAGGGCTGAATTTGCCCCTTAGTATTGTCTTCCTTAAACCAACTTGTTCTACTATATGTAGTGTGGGGCAGTCTCTCCAATATACTCCCCTTTTCCTCTTGGGAGAAGTAAAAGCGGCAATATTCTCCATGATTACTTCGTCAGAGGGTGGGTGATGCAGGAATGAAGAACAGGAACGCGTGTCCGTGTTTACATTCAAGAGAAAAAAAGAATATCACCTTGCGCGGATGATAAACGTAACCTTTATTTTATGAATACTACCTTATTGTGCCCATATTTCTTAAGTATATCATCATTTAACATTGATAAAGTAGTATTACTACATATTCAGTCACTGAAGTGTCGCAATTCTGCAATTTAAAAAAAATACCTCTTTTGCCAGGACACTTTTTCATACTGGATCAGGTGTTGAGCGAAGTTGAACTTATTTTTTTCATTTAAGCTCAGCTATAAGTTAAACTTGAGATTCAGTGGAACTTTTAAGTTAAAGATTAAGAGTAATTGTAAATTCGGGCCCAGGGACGAGCGGAGCATGGAAAACCTGCCTCCAATTAAGCATGGCACACCAACTCCTCTCATCCCTCAGCCATGTACAGGTAACTCTGGATTTACGCGAGTATTGTGTCCTTGAAAAACAATGTAGTAAATCAAACAAGAGGTAGGTTTGTACCTTTATTGCCTACTGTATCACTCTGACTCCTCTCCCGCTCGTGGTTCCTCCTCTGGCTGCCCTTCCCCCGTGGTAGCACAGCAGCGAGGGTGTTGTTGTTGTTGAGCAGCGTGGGTACTGTATTGTTGTTCAAGTGGCGCGCGGGAAGAACTGAGCTCAGCTGTGTGGCCGTGTGAGTCCAGTTGCGTGAGACATCTGGTGGACACTCCATAAAATATCGCGTAGAAGTGAAAAAACGTGTAAATTAAGCATTTATTTGGATTTTGGACCCCGCATTATTTAAAGAACGCGTGAACCAAACTCGCGTAAATCGAGTTACCTGTATTTGGACCCATATTACACTCTAAGGACACTCCTATCCCAGCATGACACAACACGGAGCTCAATCACACCAGCCGCCACATAGTGCACTGTTCAAACAAGCCTGGCATTCATCAGCTGGGCCGGACACTGCATTGCCACACGCCTTGCAGATGGCTGTTACTCACAATTACCTTCAGTTGTGTGGTGAATAACTATCATATGACCGTGCACTTCACCACTGCCATTCTTGTTACTAGTGACTCACAACCTTGTGGATTTACTGTAGGTTCCTCAAAAGTTAACCCGGTTGTAACTCAGAAACTACCACTTACAGTACCCTCTCAAGTTTCGCGCTTGCTTCATTCCGAAGGTATAGCGCTAAACTCGAGGTATTGAAATTCATGAAAAGGCGCTTATTGGTTCCGACCTGTGGGAAAAAAAAATATTTTTCCGACTTTACTTCTTTGTTATCACATTTTTTTCGACTTTACTCCCTTGTTATCTCAAAATACGTACCTTGGTAATAGGCAGCAAATGGGAAGTGATAACAGGTCGTTTTTAAGCCCCGGTTGAAGGCGGCTGCCTTACAATTGGCGGGCAGTTTTGAGAACACGATTGTGATCCACGTGGTGTCGTCTGCTAAAGTAAGGGCGGTCGCTCGCGGTCTTCCGTGGTACAGTTGGACAAACCTATAGCTTCTGGTAGTTTTCTGTGTGTTGTGATACAATCTGCTAAATCTTTCTGTTATAAATCATGAAATCACTATATTATGATTGACTTTTCAATGCCTATTGAACGTAAACCACTGCCGCCAACGCAAAGTAGCTCGCAGAGAGGTTCAACATGCTTACTGCTTCCATATTTCCCTCACCGCTCACAAAGACCACAAACGGACAAACTAGAACAAAACCAGGCAAATAAATACTTTTAGTGCTGTGTATTCCCACGGCGCGCATGCGTGATGGACAGCAGAATGACTACTTACAGCGGGGAGATATTTCTCGCAACACCGGCCAGTGGAGTGGACCCGACCGTCGCCGCCATGTGATGTGATGGTGTCGGAGGTATTGCCTTTACAACGGCACCAGTGTAGTGGACCTTCTTCTTCTTTTGATCTGTAACGCTTTATATTGCTTCTTAGGTCCTCTTTCTCCACACTTTTATACTTCACAACATCCACTTAGTTACTTCGCAGTGCTCACTCATACACTTCACCCGTAACTTAGGTATTTTTCTGTACTTTTCTTTCCCTGATTTTACTTTTCTATGCCCTTTTGCTATTTTCCACTATTACTTTTCACCGTCGCTGCCATGCATTACAGGTCAAAAGAAGAAGAAGAAGAGGAAAACTACATCGAGAGTTCTACAATTTTCATACACTGGAGAAAAAAAGTTTTTTGTACTGTGGTTCCCCAGCACGGGGTGTTCTCTTATCTTGTTAATCAAGTAGTAAGCAAAGCAGCTCTGCCAGTCCATTTTAAGAGTCTCTTGGTGGGCCATCTTCCACTGCTCCTCAGCCACTGCCGTCGTCTGTTTGTTTACATGCAGCCGTGAGGTACCCACGCTCGTACTCACAACCGTTTTCCATTCATACGGACACCCAACAATTAACTCGCTCCCGGTTGGGCATACGGGCAACCACGGTTGCCCATAGCCCCAATGGTTGGACGCCGCCTTTGAAGGCAGCACGCATGACGCCGACGGTAGGTAGACGTGACCCGTACATGTCAAAGCAACGTGAAACTCGTGGCGGTAATGCGCGAAAGTCGTGATGGTAAGAATTTAGGACTAAGCGCTAAACTCGGCTTGCGCGAAACTCGCGAGGGTACTGTAGATTAATAGCAATAATAATACAATGTAGGAAATATAGAATCAATGAAATTTATCTAGAATAAGAGTTATGGTCTATTAGTTACATGACAAAATAAAAGCAATACATGGAGAGAGCCTGTGTGGGTAGAGGGCAGGGAACAGGCTTGGCACGAATGAGTGTGTGCATCAAGCCAATTGGCTGTGTTGGTTTGACAGGACTGACACCAGACATCGGGTAATCGTAATCTGTGATCGTAATCGATTGGTTTTTCAAGTAATCATAATCGTAATCAAATACCCTCTTATTATTTTTAAGTAATCGTAATTGAATACATTAAAAATGTAATCGTAATCGTTAGTTTCTTGTACAGCAAATATGTACTCTAAATATCTGTAGTAATTCAACACATTAAATATTTAGTTAAACGGTACATGTGTAGGAAATTTGCAAGTTCACCTTTCAGTCCTTCCTGTAATCGTGATTAATACATCAAGTAATCGTAATCAATTACACCTAATTTTATTGTAATCGTAATTGTGAAAATATGAACTGATCGCCCCACATCTGACTGATACACAGTCTCCGAAACTTTCAGCTTTCTCCTCCATGACCACATGAGGATTTATCACAAATTATTCTGCATTTCTTTAGACCATTGCCATTCCCTCTTAGACTGATTTATAACGTATTTCACACTAAGTAGATTTATAGTTGGTTCATCCAAGTCTGAGGTGTGCTTCATCGTGCCCCGGCAACCTGCTGTCACAAGGCGTGTCTGATGGCATGGATAACATTGTCACCTTCGTAAGCAAACCGCCCAAGACATTATTTTCTACTTTACAGGAAATAGGAAAAGAACTGTCATCATCTCATTTGTCTTAAGATTTTGGCAGAAATGAAAAGGTCAATTCTAGAACACTCAAACTCTGAGTGACCAAAGCAACTATACAAAAACGGGCGTCATTTGTTGAAAAATTGATGTAGAGAAAAACCTGGAAATCGCTGAAAAATGACTTAGGCGATTATTTGACGAGGGTGGCGATATGTGACGGCCTACACATGGGAAGCAGCTGTCAGTGTCAACAGTATTCAAGCAACCATAACAAATACCATCAATTATAGTCAACTTCAAGGTAAAAATTTCGTGGATATTTTTTATTTATTTATATATTTATTTATTTATTTATCTATTTTTTTATTTTTTTTTGCATCAAGGGAACAAAAAATCTACAAAAAGCCTGCCTCGTGCATAGGGAACAGTTGTCAGTCTCAATAGTATTCAAGCAACAATAACAAATACCATCAATTAGAGTCAATTTCAAGGTAAAAATTTTGTGGATATATTTTATTTATTTATATATTTATTTATTATAATTTTTTTGCATCAAGGGAACAAAAAATCTACAAAAAGCCTGCCTCGTGCATAGGGAACAGTTGTCAGTCTCAATAGTATTCAGGCAACAATAACAAATACCATCAATTATAGTCAACTTCAAGGTAAAAATCATTTGTACTGTCATTGTTGATATAAAGCCTGCCAATCTTCTCTGGGCCAGACAACGCCAAGGCTGTTTAACCCGGTAGCAGTGAAGGGCCAAATTTGTGGCTTTCCCGTGTAGCAACGACGGGCCAAATTTGTGGCTTTACCATGTAGCATCGACAGGTCAAATTTGTGGCTTTACCGTGTAGCAGCGACGGGCCAAATTTGTGGCTTTACCGTGTAGCAGCGATGGGTCAAATTTGTGGTTTTACCGTGTAGCAGCAACGGGCCAAATTTGTGCCATGATATAAACCCAAAAAAATAGATGATACATAATCTGATCACAAATGCTTTGATATATATTATGAAATGGTTTGTGTGAGGGTGATTTTTTCTCATTTTTCTCGCTTGGAGGGACCATTAAGAAACATGATCCCCGCTGCTACCACCACCACCGGGTTAACCCCTTCGCTCCGGCGACCGTATGGAAAGGGTTAGTCCTCTTCTAAACTTCTTAATCCTTTTCCATTTCCTCTTAATCCTCTTCTAAACCTCTTAGGAAATGGAAGAGGATTAAGAGTAATTTAGAGGGCAGGATAACACACGCCTCAGACTTGGGAGAACCGACCACACTGAAGTATCACCAAACATCACACCAAATGACAGACACTGACCAACAACTATCGATGAAAAACATGACGTGTCCGCAGTGCACTTGTGATTGACAGAACACACGTGACTAGACTCCCAGTTTTGAGCACAGTGAACAACTCTTACATCCTGGCCCCAAGTGGAATTGTCCAAACAAGAAGAGCACTATAGTAGGTTCACTTAAGCTAGATTCCTGGTGCCTAGGCAGGTTGGTAAGCTTGCAGGTGATTGGCTGCTCCGCTCTCTCGCTAACACTCATGTTGGACCACATCTTGCATGCTGGAGTGAGACATGTTTCTTTATTACATGCCACAGCTCACCTCACATACGAGGTAGCCAGCTTTGGTTGACACCGTCAGACTCAGCAGTGACTGTAGAATCAAGATGTATTGTAAAAACTCAACAAAACAAAAAAGAAAATGGTATTGTGATGAGTTGAACCGTGAAGATGTTAAAAAATGTTTATAACATGTTTTACTTATGCTCACTGTTTTCAACAGTTGTTCATTGACTGCAGAAATATATTATTACGTTATGTAGGAAAATATCTCGTGAACACGATAGTGTGATCAGAATGCAGATAAAGCTCCATGTATTGAAAACACAGAGTTATTTATAGCAACATTTCACTCGCCACAACCATCACGGCGCGCGACACGCTGCGTGATTATGTTAAAAAAAATGAGTGTCGTGCACCGTGATGGTTGCAGCAAGTGACAAGTTGCTATAAATAACTCTGAGTTTTCAATACATGGAGCTTCATCTGCATTCTGATCACACTGTCGTGTTCACGAGAGATTTTCCTGAAAAGCATAATATCTGCAGTCAATGAACAACTGTGTAATCAGGGCGCCAGGAATCTAGTTTAAGTGAACAAGGTATAGAAGGTGAGTGAATCTATTGCTTGTGAATTGAGAAAAATCGGCAGACTTTTCAAACGAGATGCGACTCACAAAAGTACTGGACAGATACACCACAGTGACCACAGACAGACGAACGAAGTGGTGATCCTATGATTATCAAAAACGACACACACACACACACACACACACATATGAACACCCCATTCAGCACCCTCCTTCCTACCCACACACACACACACACACACACACACACACACATACATACACAACCTGTACAACATGATAAAAATGAGAAAATACAAAATAACATCCACGTCCAATGACTCAATAAATGTATCACCTGTGCTGCTTAACCCGGTAGCAGCAACGAGCCAAATTTGTGGCTTACCATGTAGCAGCGACGGGCCAAATTTGTGGCTTCACCGTGTAGCAGCGACGGGTCAAATTTGTGGCTTACCGTGTAGCAGCGACGGGCCAAATTTGTGACTTTACCGTGTAGCAGCGACGGGCCAAATTTGTGGCTTTACCGTGTAGCAGCGACAGGCCAAATTTGTGCCACGATATAAACCCCCCAAAATAGATGATACATAATCTGACCCCAAATGCTTCGATATATATTATGAAATGGTTTGTGTGAGGGGTGATTTTTTCTCATTTTTCTCGCTTAGAGGGACCATTAAGAAACATGGTCCCCGCTGCTACCACCACCACCGGGTTAAGATTAGAAAGTCTGGTGGGACGAACTCACAACTAGTGCATGCAGAGCTGTGACGAGCTTGGGGAGGCGGAGGAGCCAGTGAATGCCTCACAGCGCTGGGCCCAACGTTGCCTAATTACCGTACTCACCGCATTGCATTGCCATAGTGTCTGTCCGATAACTCTAGCAAAAAACACAAAAAGCATCAATAAATAACAGTTTTAACGCTAACTTCTATCGTTGTTTGTGTGGTTGCAGCAGAGTTCAGAGGTTCAGAGTACAGGTAACTCTCGATTTCCGCGAGTATTGTGTCCTTGAAGAGGTCATTGCGTAAATCCAAAACAATGTAGTAAATCCAACAAGAGGTAGGTTTGTACCTTTATTGCCTACTGTATCACTCTGACTCCTCTCCCTCTCGTGGTTCCTCCTCTGGCTGCCCTTCCCCTCGTGGTAGCACAGCAGCGAGGTTGTTGTTGTTGTTGTTGTTGAGCAGCGTGGGTACTGTATTGTTGTTCAAGTGGCGCGCGGGAAGAACCGAGCTCAGCTGTGTGGCCGTGTGAGCCCAGTTGCGTGAGACATCTGGTGGACACTCCGTAAAATATCGCGTAGAAGTGAAAAAAATCGTGTAAATTAAACATTTATTTGGACTTTGGACCCCGCGTTATTTCAAAAACGCATAAATCGAGAGTCACCTGTACGACAATTTGGCGACGCTAGCTGGGCCTCACCATATTATCCTCTGTAGCTCTGCGCTGTCCTCCCACAGGAATGTCTTGCTCACAAAGAGGTAGAGGGTGAGACAGTTAATGAGAAGGAAGTACAAGGTTTCCGCCCACAATTGCCACCAGTTCCGTGATGTTGTCTGGAGCCGGGCAACCAGGAACGGAATTATGAAGTATCGCGGCTCAAGTAATCGCTGCGGGACAATGGTTGCCGCCACGCAGGCCAGGTACAAGAGGCGGAAGACTAGGCTTCGGCTCTGTATGAACGAGTGAACCATGAACCCGCCGAACATGTAAACAGGAACCATGAGATATCGGGCAGCGGCGTAGCGTCCGTAAAGCCGGTTCCACAGGTAAAAGGTGAGGTGTCTGTTGTCGGCCAGGAGGTACGGATGCACTAGGGTGTTGGAGTGCACCGTCAACACACCCACCACCAGGGCCGCCGCGCACAGCCCCGGCCGGCTCTGACACAGCCTGATAAAGGGCTTAAGGTGGTATGGGGCATGAGGCAGCGAGAACACCAGGAAAAAGAGACAAAAATAGCCAAGTTGTGGGAGATGGACTGTGGGTTGATGTGCGGAGCGATCGCCGACCACGATGCCGCCGTTGTACGCCACAAACACGGCGAATCCGACCAGCACGAGCCCGTAGCTGAAGCATTCAACCACCACATCGGCCAGGATTTCTGCCAGGCGGTACGGCTTGGTGGCAGTTTTGCGTAGCCGTTTGAGCAGTGTCTGTCGGGAGAGAATAAAAGACCATTAGTCGGTAAATTACTACCATGTAAACTACTAACCCGTTGGTGGTGGTAGCAGCGGGGATCATGTTTCTTAATGGTCCCTCCAAGCGAGAAAAATGAAAAAAAATCAGTATCTTAACCCGGTAGCAGCGACGGGCCAAATTTGTGGCTTTACCGTGTAGCAGCGACGGGCCAAATTTGTAGCTTTACCGTGTACGAGCAACGGACCAAATTTTTGCCGTGATATAAACCCCCAAAAATAGATGATACATAAACTGATCACAAATGCTTTGATATATATTATGAAATGGTTTGTGTGAGGGTGATTTTTTTATCATTTTTCTTGCTTGGAGGGACCATTAAGAAACATGATCCCTACTGCTACCACCACAAGTGACACTTCAGCACTAAAACTTCACCAACCAGTAACACAAAACCTGAACCTTGACCTTATAAGACACAGGGTGACTTTCTGGGACATTTTGGGGGAAAAAAAGGTGTGTCTTATAAGCCGTCAAGTTCGGTATTGTCAATTTTGTTTTTATATTAATTCACAGCAGATTCTCCCCTTAATGTGACCTGAGGGGGCAGGGTAGGGGTGGAGGGGGTAACTAGGGGGCTTAGGATTCTTACCTTGGCATCGGCGAGGGTGTTGATGGGAGCTTTGAGGACACGAGCGCCGAGAATGTCCGCAGCCAGGAGGATGCACAGGAAACCCACCCATATGATGTTGGTCTGACGCATCATCACGGCGACAACTCCTGCAAGATTGCACGACATGGTTGGCGGTGTAGGTGTGCAGGAGTTGGGGAATAGGGTGCTGGGATGTTGATAAAGCTGTGGTCATGTGTTAACCCCCTCAACACAAGGACGCGTATACTGTGTCCTTGTGTGCCCCGTACCATGTCCGAGGACGTGCATACTGCGTCCTGGCTCGCTTTAGCAAATATACGAGTTATTTTATCTCTATATTTATGCTTGCATCTCAAAATTATGTGCACCATTTAATTCTGCACGTTTTCATAAATAATACATGGTGATTATGTTGAGTTTATGGCTGAAAACTTGTTATATTCAATAGCGACATTTGAAATTTGGCGCACGCAGCGATCCCGGATACGGCGCAGGGCTTTGTTTTGGCCCGGCCGTAGTGAATTTCTTTACGTGCACCATTTAATTCTGCATGTTTACATATATAATACATGATGATTATGTTGAGGTTTTGGCTGAAAACTTGTTATATTCAATAGCGACATTTGAAATTTGGCGAGCGCAGCAATCCCAGATACGGCGCGGGGCACTGCTTGGGACCGGCCGTAGTGAAGGGATTAAGGATGAAGATAACCCTGTGAGAATGGCATTAAGGAGACACATGGGGGGAAGATCGAGAAAAAGTTGGAAAGTTTTGTTTAGTGGGCGCAACATCTGTGGTCATATGCCGCAGAGAGACAGAAGGGGAAGGAATTATAGGAGAAGGGAACAGTTGGAAAGTTTGTTTAAGTGGGCGCAACATCTGTGGTCATATGCCGCAGAGAGACAGGAGGGGAAGGAATTATAGGAGAAGGGAAAAAGTTGGAAAGTTTGTTTAAGTGGGCGCAACATCTGTGGTCATATGCCGGAGAGAGACAGAAGGGGAAGGAATTATAGGAGAAGGGAAAAAGTTGGAAAGTTTGTTTAAGTGGGCGCAACATCTGTGGTCATATGCCGGAGAGAGACAGGAGAGGAAGGAATTATAGAAGAAGGGAAAAAGTTGGAAAGTTTGGTTTAGTGGGCGCAACATCTGTGGTCATATGCCGCAGAGAGACAGGAGGGGAAGGAATTATAGGAGAAGGGAAAAAGTTGGAAAGTTTGTTTAAGTGGGCGCAACATCTGTGGTCATATGCCGGAGAGAGACAGAAGGGGAAGGAATTATAGAAGAAGGGAAAAAGTTGGAAAGTTTGGTTTAGTGGGCGCAACATCTGTGGTCATATGCCGGAGAGAAACAGGAAGGGAAGGAATTATAGAAGGGAAAAAGTTGGAAAGTTTGGTTTAGTGGGCGCAACAGCTGTGGTCATATGCCGGAGAGAGACAGGAGGGGAAGGAATTATAGAAGGGAAAAAGTTGGAAAGTTTGGTTTAGTGGGCGCAACATCTGTGGTCATATGCCGGAGAGAAACAGGAAGGGAAGGAATTATAGAAGGGAAAAAGTTGGAAAGTTTGGTTTAGTGGGCGCAACATCTGTGGTCATATGCTGGAGAGAAACAGGAAGGGAAGGAATTATAGAAGGGAAAAAGTTGGAAAGTTTGGTTTAGTGGGCGCAACAGCTGTGGTCATATGCCGGAGAGAGACAGGAGGGGAAGGAATTATCGGAGAAGGGAAAAAGTTGGAAAGTTTGGTTAAGTGGGCGCAACATCTGTGGTCATATGCCAGAGAGAGACAGAAAGGGAAGGAATTATAGGAGAAGGGAACAGACCCCAGGAGACGGGACACAACCCCCGATTAATACCTGGTACCCATTCACTGGTGGGTGGACAGGGGCGTAGGGTATTGGAAAAGCTGCCCAAATTTTTCCACTACGCCCAGGAATCAAACTTGGGCTCCTAATATCCTGTTATTGTGACATTATTGTGATGTTATTGTCAGTGTGTGGCCAAAGAGAGAGGTGTCCTAATACCCTGTTATTGTAATGTTATTGTCAGTGTGTGGCCAAAGAGAGAGGTGTCCTAATACCCTGTTATTGTAATGTTATTGTCAGTGTGTGTCCAGAGAGAGAGGTGTCCTAATACCCCGTTATTGTGATGTTATTGGGCCAGTTCCACAGTTCCCCATGATGGGTTAGTAAGCTCCCAAACTAATACCAGAGTGTTCGAAATTTCGTTGTATAGTGTCTGGTGTTGATATTTAAGTTCACAAATTGGATGAAACTATACAGGAAAAGTCTTAATGTGTATTTAGCATGGCATCGAAGACCTCACCATTTTGGGATTCTATAGTTGGTTCGGGCTGTTACGAAGAAACTGTGTTGGACTGTGAAATCAGCTCCGCATCAGTGTGCGGAGAAAGAGGAGCGGAGCAACAGGAACACTCACCCATGGCAGCGGCGGCCGTGGGTGCGCGGTGGAGGTGCAGCAGCATCATCACCAGCACCACCAGTGTCGCCAAGGTGTCCGTGTAGTAGAGGAAGGTGAACCAGTACAGAACCGGCAGCAGCGACAGGTTCACCCCAGCAAGGATCAGCTTCCACCCATCCACCTGTGTGATGGCAAGAGTTTTTTTTTATTTATTTATTTTTATTTTTTATTTTTTTTACAGCTAAGGAGACAGGTCAAGGGCGTAAAGAAAAATATTAGAAAAAAAGCCCGTTACTTACTGCTCCTGAATAGAAATCAAAGGAGTGTCCAAAAAGAGAGGTCAGTTTCAGAAGGAGAGGTGTCCTGATACCCTCCTCTTGAAAGAGTTCAAGTCATAGGCAGGAGAAAATATAGATGAGGGAAGATTGTTCCAGAGTTTACCAGCGTGAGGGATGAAAGAGTGAAGATGCTGGTTGACTCTTGCATAAGGGGTTTGGACAGTACAGGGATGAAAGAGTGAAGATGCTGGTTAACTCTTGCATAAGGGGTTTGGACAGTATAAGGATGAAAGAGTGAAGATGCTGGTTAACTCTTGCATAAGGGGTTTGGACAGTATAGGGATGAAAGAATGAAGATGCTGGTTAACTCTTGCATAAGGGGTTTGGACAGTATAGGGATGAGCATGAGTAGAAAGTCGTGTGCAGCGGGGCCGTGGGAGGGGGGTAGGCATGCAGTTAGCAAGTTCAGAAGAGCAGTCAGCTCGAAAATATCAATAGAAGATAGAAAGAGAGGCAACATGGCGGCGGAATTTGAGAGGTAGAAGACTCGATTGAAAGAGTTCAGGACGTAGGCAGGAGATACAGATGAAGGGAGACTGTTCCAGAACTTACCAGCATGAGGGAGGACAGAGTGAAGATGCTGGTTAACTTTTGTACAGGTAACTCTTGATTTACGCGAGTTTGGTTTACGCGTTTTTGAAATAACGCGTGGTCCAAAATCCAAACAAATGTTTAATTTACACGTTTTTTTTCACTTATACGCAATATTTTATGGAGTGTCCACCAGATGTCTCACGCAACTGGACTCACACGGCCACACAGCTGAGCTCAGTTCTTCCCGTGCGCCACTTGAACAACAATACAGTACCCACGCTACTCAACAACAACAACAACAACAACAACACCCTCGCTGCTGTGCTACCACGAGGGGAAGGGCAGCCAGAGGAGGAACCACGAGAGGGAGAGGAGTCAGAGTGATACAGTAGGCAATAAAGGTACAAACCTACCTCTTGTTGGATTTACTACATTGCTTTGGATTTACGCCACCTCTTCAAGGGCACAATACTCGCGTAAATCCAGAGTTACCTGTAATAATAATAATAATAATAAAAATGCTATAATGATGATGTTAACCTTTGTACTGTGGAGGAAGGTGAGTAGCTTGTTGAGGGAGGAGAGCAGGAAGGCAGCAGCGACCAGGTTGGTGACACGCAGGGAGAATACGTCGCACAGCTGCCGCCCCAACACCCAGGACACCGGGCCATTGAGTCCGATGGAGAACAGGTAGAGCCCGGGCAAGGTGGTGATCTTGGGGTCCCACTGCAAGAAGGAAGAACGGCATTCACATTTCATGCCCCGACAGGAACTTACCATATTTGACCAGGAACACAAGAGGGCATAGTAAAAAACTGAGGAAGGGAAGATGCTTGAGAGACATAAAGAAATATAGCTTCCCGCAAAGAAATATAGAGTTTTGGAACAGATTAAGTGAGGATGTAGTATCGGCGAGGAGTGTGCAAAGTTTTAACCCTTAGAGTACGGGTGGTGATATATTTCTCTGGATGGTGTGCACAGGGAAAATTTAGACGTTTAAAAGAGGTGGAAATGGTGTCTTTGCAATAATTGTATATTTATGTAGTATATATGGTGGTGTAATAAAACGTCTCTCATAATAATACTAAAAAAGTTATGACAGCCGAAAACATTGCGCATTTTCTCATGGCCGTGACGTGTTGCGTGGAAGCACCCCACTCTCTCTCTCTCTCTCTCTCTCTCTCTTTCTCTCTCTCTCTCAATGTCAGTACCACAGCAGTCATCAGAGTCACTGTCACTTTGATTCTCCCGTGCTGTACTTCCGCCCGGACAGAGGAACTGCTTGACGCGTCACGAGACATGACAGATGTATTCCCAACAAGAGTGTAAAATGATCTGTGGCCTTCGGTAGGCTGAGACGAATGAGTGTGTACGGATGCCAGATGCCTCCACCATTCTTCTGAGTCAAGAACTGGCGGTATATTTGAAACGTAGGGAGCGTAGAGTGTGATCATTATATATATGATCCCCGTACGGGTGGGGCGTGTGGTAGCGCACTTATATATATGATCGCCGTAATGTAAGGGTTAAGACAAATTATAAGACGCACCCCCAATTTGGGCAGGCATTTGAAATATGAGGCGCCGCTCGCGAAAAGGGCCTAACCCTCGCGGACATAGTTTTGAGTAATTAGCGGTTAAAGTTAATTTATGATTACTACCGATTAAAATGTTGCAATGTACTACTATTAGGTATCAAATTAAAGCTCTGGAAGAGCTCTAAGATTTTTTAATTTTATCCTTCTCCCAGGATGTTTTTTTTTGCCCAGGAAGGTCACTGTTTTTATGTCATTTTAAGGAGTGTATGGTGCAAGAAGTGTTTCGTAAAATAAATTTTGTTGCTGTGTCATTCTTGACACTTCCACTGCTATCAACAGCAGCAGGGTTATCAATTTCATCACTGGAACTCATGATGAAAAGAATAATCCGGGAAAATAAAGCGAAAACACAGCAAAAAATGCGGAGTAAATCGTGCGTGTGTAGCTCCTTTAAAGGTCCCGAGACAGCACTGAGCTACACGTGTCCTGCCACAACAGGCCACGCGCGCTCTGATTGGCTGAGCGGTGGGCCGCGCCAGAATGCTCCGTTTTCATTGGGCCCGGCACCAGTGCGGGATAAGACGTTTTCGCGGGGTTCCTCGAGTTGGTCTGTACTTGGTGCCGCACCCAAAACGCGCCACTTTCAACCTTCGTACCACCCCTAGGATGGTTGAATTTCCTTTGCCCGACCTTACCACAAGATTTTCGTACATCTGGACGACACGTTGCCACCTCTAACTCCGAATCGGCATTTTTGAGGGTTAGGCCCTTTTCGCGAGCGGCGCCTCATATATATATATATATATATATATATATATATATATATATATATATATATATATATACAGTAAACCCGATTATCCAGCGGATTATCCGAAAACCGGATTATCGAAATTGATCTGATAATGCAATTAAATTTTTTCTATACTACAACGTTATAAAACATCAAAAATAAATAAAAGTAAGTACATATGTACTATATTAACACATTTAAAATTGATAAGAACAGTTAAAATGAATATGCTTTCTAATACGTATTGCCGAAATAGCTTGTAACTAATAGATCAATGTATTAGACAAAAACATTAAACAAACTCTCAACAACACCACGTCCGCTTTCGCCCCAGCAAGGACGTAGGTGCGGCGAACGAACAAACTACTGCACGACTACTCTCACACCGTACTCTCAAGACAACGACACAAACACGACTCCCTCTCCACTCCATGCCACATTCCCTTCCAACATAATGAGGCGCGATAATATGAGTCATCATACTGTGTCTCCACCTGCACGATGCATCAAGGTCACACTTGCAAGCTTGCACAACCATTCACAATCGCACTCTGCAACATTCACAATTCAGATCTGCAACGCCACAAGTATCAACATACACTGGTCCAGACAAGGAGACACACAGACAAACATACAATAAAACATTTACATCACATGTTTTAAGCGTACTACTTTGTTTAGCGTGGCGTGTTTGTTTGGTTTCATTGTTTACATCAGTCGGCGGCAGTCGCGTCACACACTTCACACTGGGCAGTCGACGCATTCTACCTGTGCTTCGACCTCACTTCTTTCTACATCACCATGCCGAAAGAAACCAGGAAAAGGAAGAAAGTCGTCCTTACCATACAGCAGAAGCTGGCGGCGATCAAAATGGCGGCTATAAATCCGGATTATCCGAAAATCGCTTATCCGAAGAGGCTTCCCCTTCCATTTCGGATAATCGGGTTTTACTGTATATATATATATATATATATATATATATATATATATATATATATATATATATATATATATATATATATATATATATATATATATATATATATATATATATATATAATAAATGGGCTTGAACACGAGTTTCAGGTGAAGATTTTCCAGCCAACACTTGTCGCCTTCCCCACTATCAGCATTTTCCATTTTAGACATTTTAGCTGCACAATATAAAGTGTTGGGGCGTGTTGGAGGGTCATGACGCTGATCTAGCACAGTTTTTGTGCTATTAACACTTGTTATTGTGGCGCCAGTTATGCTTTCCAACCCCACTCACGCGTGCGTACGTGCTACCGAACCTGCTTCATGCATTCGTACGTGCTACCACTAAGCAAATACATAGTCATATATGACAGTTGAAAGATTCTTATGACGGGAGTTATAATAATAATAATAATAATTATAATAAACAGTTTATTTGGTTGCGGCAGCCATCAGGCGTGATGCCAGTATGTTCATTACCTACCTTATGAAACATCAGTATCTCTTCATATATCTTTTCTACAAACCTTCAACAGTCATGGAAATGCTTTCAAAATCCAATTCAAGGACTTTTTTGTTTACTCTTGAAAATAGGGGATAATGTTTACGAAAGTGTCGCCTCCTCTGGCGGCGGCCGCAAGAAATACCTCCTCGCTGAAATAAGTCACATATAAATGTGGGGGAGACACAGCCCCTCCTGGTTAGATGGGGGGTCAAGGGGGGCGCAGCCCCCTGTTAGTAGGTCATAAAGTTCAGTTGGAGTAGTTTAAATTTGCTCCCCAACACTAAGCCCTCTGCGAGCTATTTTGTGGCTGTGGCGGCTGCACCGTCGCTGCCAGAGGAGGCGACGCTTTCGTAAACATTATCCCTTATTTTCAAGAGTAAACAAAAAGTCCTTGAATTGGATTTTGAAAGCATTTCCACGACTGTTGAAGGTTTGTAGAAAAGATATATGAAGAGATACTGATGTTTCATAAGGTAGGTAATGAGATACTGGCACGGTCCTAAAATGAATCTTTACCCAATTTTTCTTTGCTTACCATTAAGATGCTTCATTATTATTTTAATACTGAGACAGGGGCCCCCCTCGATCCCCCTTTGGTATGGAGAGTGAGTGAAATTGTGTGGTTTCCATACGTGGTAAAAAAATCCTGGAATGTATGAAATTTCCCTACATCTAAGTAATTGTAAGGAATTTCCCTATGTCTAGGGTACTTTTCGGATAATATTCAGGAGGTATGGGCTCTCTCTACCGCCGTTAATACTCACGTTTTCTGCATTATTTCTGTATCAGTATATAGTGTAGACCCTGTTCACTTCCGGAAACCATAAAAAATATAAAAAATAAATACATAAAAAAAAAATTATTCCTGGACCCCGAGAGACATACACCCTCCCTTTATCACATACCGCGCATGACTGATTGTCGCAGAAGCAGTGCCACGGCCTCGGGCTGGTTTGCCGTTAAGCAGTACGTAAGTTAGGTTAGGTTAGGTTAGGTTAGGATAGGTTAGGTTAGGTTAGGTTAGGATAGGTTAGGTTAGGTTAGGTTAGGTTAGGTTAGGATAGGTTAGGTTAGGATAGGTTAGGTTAGGTTAGGTTAGGATAGGTTAGGTTAGGATAGGTTAGGTTAGGTTAGGTTAGGTTAGGATAGGTTAGGTTAGGATAGGTTAGGTTAGGTTAGGATAGGTTAGGTTAGGTTAGGCACAAACTATTTTTTTCTGGGTAATTTGTGGTGTTTTTTTCATGTGGAGATTGTTTTTCGAAATATTAGGATTGTGACTTGATCAAGAAAATTGAAATAGCCCCTTTCCTAATAGTTTCCGGAAAAAAAGACTATCTCCACTTGAAAAAGCACCACATTTTACCTAGAAAAAAATAGTTTGTGCCTGGAAATTCGAGAGCCCACATCTCCTGAATTATTACCTACTTTTCAACCCCCCATAACTCAAACACGATGTATTTGCGACGCATTTCATGTGTACCGATGCATTCCCCGCAGTCTCAATGGCCCCCTAGCCAAGTTTGGTTGTGAGGGGCGAGTATTGGCAAACACCAGAATAATACCATAGATAGCCTACTTCAGAGGCTCCATATCCAACACATTAAATATTTATGGATGTAGTTCTATGGAGCGGAGGAGGACCTAAGAAGTGACACAACGCGTTACAGGTCAAAAGAAGAAGGATTATGAGGAGGATCAGCCGCCCACCTCATTGAACCTCCCGGCGCAGTACTTCTGGGCCTGCGGCACGTGGTATATCTCGTCGATGAAGGGCGTGGGCTGCACCGTGTACACCGCCACCAGGAACACGTAGGACACCGCCGTGAAGGAGCCCAGCACCAGCGGGAACACGTAGGCGGGCCGCGGCGCGCCACCCATTGTTGTTGTTGTAGGAAGTATCTCGCACCGGGGAGAAATACCTCACACAACGGTACCAGATTATCGTACTCAGAGCCTCATATTTACTGGTTTCTGAGTCATCGCAAACATCACAAGTGGACGAACTACAACAAAATAAAAGGCAAATTAATGTTTTCCTTCTGTTTCTTTAAGCGCATATGCGTAGTGGACACCAGAGGGACATATTTCCGCGAGGAGGTATTTCTCGCAGAATCCATGGCGGGCTAAGCGCATCGGTGCCAGATTATCGTACTCAGAGCCTCGTATTTACCGGTTTCTGAGCCATATCTATTGCCATAAAACACCAATAATTAACCATTTTAATAAAGGCAGTTATTGGGGTCGAGGAGGCAGTTTTGGGGTCCAAAATCGTCAAACATAAGAGGCAGAGTACGACAATCTAGTGTTGGCTGAGCGGCGCAGCGAGGCCCGGCACATTATATTATGGCGCAGGGACCTGAAATTTTTAGCTTACAAACACCTTTCCTAGAACTGATTTAGCGCCAGGTATTTCAAATGATCCGAAATTCCCACGAAGAATTTTTTTATTGCATTACGGTGCAAGAGAGGCTGCTGGGTCATGAATATTATTGTCGCGGCCATTTGTGTTTCGGGCCCAACGTTACCAGATTATCGTACTCAGAGCCTCGTATATAACAGTTTCTAAGCCATAGCTATTGCCAAAAAAACACCAATAACTAACCATTTTAACGATAACCATATATGAAGGCAGTTATTGGGTCGAGGAGTCAGTTTTGGGGTCGGACATCGGCAAACATAAGAGGCAGAGTACGACAATCTGGCCGATTTTTCCAGTATTTTGGAGTGAGCCGAGTAGCGCATGTAAACACGGGTCGGCGTAGGGGGGGGCCCAGGGGGACCTTTCAGTCCTCCCATGGAGGTAGAATTTATGGAGTCGACATCAGCCCAATTAAGTGAATACGCCCGAGCTGTCATTTTTGCGGCCAGGTGTAAGGTGTTGTCAGGTCAGGCTCCCTCTTAATGGGCTCGCCCAGGGAAGGCTTCACCTCAATGAATGGGATTAGCGGGCCGTGTCGACTCCACCAATTCTACCTCCATGAGTCCGCCACACCGGGCCTGTCACAAGCTGGGCGTGCATCGCCAACAAGGACCCTTCCGTTTAGAGCAAGGCAAGGTACTACTGGCAGACACACCACACCCCAAGGACTCCTCGCCACACCCCAGCACGGTATTATTCTGGTGTTTGCCCACACCTTTGAACCATCGGAGCGGCGTGTCCCCGCACAGCCCCGGCCCCCCAGGCGTTGGGGCACAGACAGCCGCTGTGCCAGGGCCGGGCCAGCCCACCATGACCTTTCAGTGTCTATAGTTTTGATATTTTTCAAATAGAGAATATTTTGGCTCAATTATAAAAGATGTCCCCCTTCTATTAGTTACCCTCTGTTGCTACTGTTCAGAAAATCTCTTTCATCAATGCAGGTCCCTTCGGACTGGAAAAACACCATCCAATGCAGCAGTGATCGTAGACCCTAAAAGGGCCTAAATATTCTTGTCACAACTCAGCAAAACAAAAAGTAAACAAATAGTGACGAGTTTAAGTGAAATACATAATGGGTCTGAAATGTATATACGGTAATACCACTTTTACATATAACTGATAGTATTTGAAGAAAATATTGAATCATATTGATATTAACCATTTTATCTTATAAAGAAGAGTCTCATAAACATGATGGTATAACCAGGCTATAGGTGACTGATTCTCAAAGTGTGTGATGCAATTATCTCCGTGGTGTGCCGTGAAAATTTGGGTGAGGTTTTAATTGATGTACATAATGTAATGAAACTATTGTAAATTGCAGGTGTGCCGCAAAACTATTAGTTGTTTGTTAGTGTGCCCTCATAGTAAATAGTTTGAGAACCACTGCTATGGATAAAACACAATCAGATTTTCCCCACAAAACCACACAGACTTGCTTCTGTGAAGAGGACTGAGTCATGCTACGTTTCTTGCAGTTTAACCCCTTCAACACGAGGACGCGTATACTGCATCCTTGTGTGCCCCGTACCATATCCGAGGACGCACATACTGCGTCCTGGCTCGCTTTAGCCAATATACGTGTTATTTATCTCTATATTCATGCTTACATTTCAAAATTATCAATTAATTTATGTTTCTTCATGTGCACCATTTAATTCTACATGTTTTCATATATAATACATGATGATTATGTTGAGTTTATGGCTGAAAACTTGAAATTTAGTGCACGCGGCGATCTCGGATACGGCGCGGGGCACTGTTTTGGCCTGGTCGTAGTGAAAGGGTTAACCCACCACTGCTTAATTTCTCTCATTTTCTCTTCATTTTGACTAACATTTGAGTTCTTTTAAGGAGCCACTGGCAAGCTAGAACCTGCAGCCTCCTGCCCCTGCCTTCTCCAGAACAGCCACAGTAAGAACAGAAGAGGCACAGAAAAGATAAAGAAAACCAGCAGTGTGAGGCAGCATGGCTTTCTCTGTGGTCCTGGAGGATGAGGGTCACACTGTCTGCCGCCTGCTGCTGTTCACAGATGTGACAAATGCTGCCGAGGTGCGCAAGTTGATCCTGAGTGGCCAGGTGGAGGCCAGCCTCGTCAAGCCCCAGATGGTGGGTGCCTCAACAACATTACTTAGCAATCATACAGCTAAAATATTAAGATCATTATTGTATGTATATCTTGTTAGTGCTGAACACAACAGTTGCTCACTCTTTTCATAATTTTCATACATAACACATATAATTGTAATAATACCTTGTTATCATTAACCCGGTGGTGGTGGTAGCAGCGGGGATCATGTTTCTTAACCCTTTCCTTGCGCGTGGTGCGGACACGACTATCCCCTCTGGCGCAGTCAGGCAGCCCAGTGGGGGGTCTCTTTTAACCTCTGTATCTCAAAAACTACTCATCACAGCTAAAAAACAAAAACACCATTGGAAAGAGGAGGTCCAGATCTATAGGAGTCAGTTATGTATGCCTCTCTTGTGAATGTACATGCACGTTCAGGGAGTGTTGAATGTTAACACTTAACGTCGGTGCGTGTGTGATGATCAGCCATATTGAGGGAACTGCGGACATCTCTCCTCGAGATTCTGGCAAGGAAGCATTGCCAACTGCAATATTTACAACTATTTGGTCAAAGAATCAGTCAGGTGATAGGTGAAGCTATGCAAAAATGCCGCTATATTGGGCAAGAACATCCACCAGTTACTCATCCGTAGATTCGCCACGCTGGGCTGATATGATTTTACACCAAATTTAGTGAAGAACACACTCAATTGGCAATGCTGTGTTGTGAGAATTAGTGTTGGAACACTCTCATACGCAGGAGATTTGAGTGCGGCTGGAGCTCGCAGCGAGCGTTTAGCACCACCAGCAAATACGCCTAACGCTCGCTGCCAGTGTTTAGCAATGAAAGGGTTAATGGTCCCCCCAAGTGAGAAAAATGAGAAAAAATCACCCCTCACACAAACCATTTCATAATATATATCGAAGCATTTGTGATCAGTCTATGTATCATCTGTTTTGGGGGGTTTATATCATGGCACAAATTTGGCCCGTCACTGCTACTGGGTTAAATCAAACTTTTCCTGTGAACAGTTTGACATTGTACAGTTGCCCACTAGTGACGGCCAGTGTGGCGGTGATGTTTTGCAGGTGGTGGAGCCTTTCCAGCTGGTGGTGGCGGCCAACCGGGCGGTGCGGGCGCAGGCGGCCAACAAGATGACCACACGATCTCTCTACTCGGAGGTCATATTCAACCTCTCCACCAAAAAAAATGTAAGCACTCATATTTGCTAACTTTTGTTTTTTTTTTTTTTTTTTTACGTCGTGGCCTATTGCGCTGGTAGGCTTCTTCCCGGTGGATCCTGATGGTCGGCCCAAGGCTTCTTCCTGGTGGATCCTGATGGTCGGCCCAAGGCTTCTTCCCGGTGGATCCTGATGGTCGGCCCAAGGCTTCTTCCCGGTGGATCCTGATGGTCGGCCCAAGGCTTCTTCCTGGTGGATCCTGATGGTCGGCCCAAGGCTTCTTCCCGGTGGATCCTGATGGTCGGCCCAAGGCTTCTTCCCGGTGGATCCTGATGGTCGGCCCAAGGCTTCTTCCTGGTGGATCCTGATGGTCAGCCCAAGGCTTCTTCCCGGTGGATCCTGATGGTCGGCCCAAGGCTTTTTCCCGGTGGATCCTGATGGTCGGCCCAAGGCTTCTTCCCAGTGGGGCCTGATGGTCGGCCCAAGGCTTCTTCCCGGTGGGGCCTGATGGTCGGCCCAAGGCTTCTTCCCGGTGGATCCTGATGGTCGGCCCAAGGCTTCTTCCCGGTGGGGCCTGATGGTCGGCCCAGCCCGTTCTGGCGCAGGCGAGTGTTTATAGTGGCGCCATCTTGCATTGGCTCATGCTGCCCTCCCGGAGCTCATCTTTAATCCTAGAATCTAGAGTCCGGGTTGATAGGTGGTCTTCTGGACAGCATGTGGGTAGTTTTAAGCCACTCGGCGGCGGCTGAAAAATCCCAGCTTAGTGGCACCGGGCGGGGATTGAACTCGCGTCCTCCTGAACGCTGCGCCGTCACGCTATTCATTCAGCCACCGCCTCCCCAAAATAAACGCATAACAGTAGTCTTTGAACAAATGTTTGGCCTCATTGGTTACGATACTGCCACTACTCAAAACAAAACCTCCTAAATCTACTTAATTAACCTTGCTCAGGTATCATAAAAAATTTTTGTGGTATTGGTATCTTTAGTCATAATCGTGACAAACATTTTAAAGGCCATATCCCTGGAACTAAACTACCTGGAGGAGTCTAGTTTTTTGCATCCTACAATTCAAACATTATTTTATAAGGTATTAGGAGATAATGAAACAATTTTGAAAAAAAAACTTTATTTGAACACTTTGAAAAAAAATAAGTCGCCTGTAAAATCTTGTTTTGCGCAGGTGCCGCGTCAGAATAGTGTACCATGAGACCTAAGCAGGGTAGGCAGTGGCTGAGTGGTAGCGTGCTGGGCCCACATTCACATGGTGATGGACGACGCGGGTTCGAATCCCCACGCTACCACCTGGGATTTTTCAGTCACCGCCGAGTGGCTTAAAACTACCCACATGCTGTCCTGAAGACCACCCATCAACCCGGACTCTAGAGGAAACCGTCCAAGTGAATCAAGAAGGAGTTCCGGGGGGCAGCATGAGCCAAGAGAAGATGGCGCCACCATAAACACTTGCCTGCGCCATGACGGGCTGGGGCCAAATACCATCCAGGCCCCTCAAGCAAGCCTACCAGCGCTATAGGCGTACACGTAAAAAATAAATAAATAAAAAAACTTAATTATCATAAGAATATATTATGTATATTCAACTTTTGTCTGTTTCCCAATCATGCTTCTTATTCCTCTATATAATGGGCAGCATTACTATCTTCTAATGTAGTAGAATGATGCACCACTGAGAGAGTTGCAAGACTGAAGGTGTGTGTCCTTCTTCTCCCATGACAGGTCGGCAATGCCCTCAAGACCTTTGGGCTCGGGGAAGCGGACACGGAGACACTGGCGGTGGTGCTGGGGAGTGAGGGAGAGGTGGACGCCAGAGTGGAGAAGATCACCGGACAAGTCAAGGGAAAGGTTAGTACCTCGGATGTCTCGGCAAAGAAGCCTTCAAGAAGCATTTTTTGTGTATTTCCAGCCACTGAATATGGAGCTACTGTGTGAGGTTGGAAAGTTTTGTTTAGTGGGCGCAACATCTGTGGTCATATGCCGGAGAGAGACACAAGGGGAAGGAATTATAGGAGAAGGCAACAGACCCCAGGAGACAGGACACAACCCCCGATTAATACCTGGTACACTGCTGGGTGGACAGGGGCGTAGGGTATCGGAAAAGCCGCCCAAATTTTTCCACTCCACCCGGGAATTGAACCTGGGCTCTCTCGGTTGTGAGCCGAGTGTGCTAACCACTGCACCACGAAGCCCCCAGGAGTGTGTGAGGTACTGATGCAGGATGAACAACTTGTCACTGTTTTACCTATTATAAAAAACACATACAGATCCATTACTACATGCCTATAATAGGAAGAAAACCACAATGTTTACCTCCTATTAAAAACACATACAGATCCATTACTACATGCTTATAATAGGAAGAAAACCACAATGTTTACCTCCTATTAAAAACACATACAGATCCATTACTACATGCTTATAATAGGAAGAAAACCACAATGTTTACCTCCTATTAAAAACACATAAAGATCCATTACTACATGCTTATAATAGGAAGAAAACTAGAATGTGACGTCATGTGCAAATGTTGGGGGTAAAATTCATGCCTTCCACAGTGTTGTTCAGCCTTGGGATATAATTAAGACGTATTTTTATCATCGGGTAAAGTACACCAGGTATTCGTCACATGCGAGGGTTACGTTCTGCAAAAAGCTCGCATATGTCGAACCTATCATCCCATTAACCCGGTGGTGGTGGTAGCAGCAGGGATCATGTTTCTTAATGGTCCCTCCGAGCGAGCAAAATGAGAAAAAATCACCCCTCACACAAACCATTCCATATTATATATCAAAGCATTTGTGATCAGATTATGCATCATCTTTTTGGGGGGGTTTATATCATGGCACAAATTTGGCCCGTCGCTGCTACGTGGTAAAGCCACAAATTTGCCCCATCGCTGCTACATGGTAAAGCCACAAATTTGGCCTGTCACTGCCACACGGTAAAGCCACAAATTTGGCCCATCGCTGCTACACGGTAAAGCCACAAATTTGGCCCGTCGCTGCTACACGGTAAAGCCACAAATTTGGCCCATCACTGCTACACGGTAAAGCCACAGATTTGACCCGTCACTGCTACACGGTAAAGCCACAAATTTGTCCCATCGCTGCTACACGGTAAAGCCACAAATTTGGCCCGTCACTGCTACACGGTAAAGCCACAAATTTGGCCCGTCGCAGCTACAAGGTAAAGCCACAAATTTGGCCCTTTCGCTACGGTAAAGCCACAAATTTGGCCCGTCGCTGCTACATGGTAAAGCCACAAATTTGGCCCTTCTCTGCTACACGGTAAAGCCACAAATTTGCCCCGTCGCTGCTACATGGTAAAGCCACAATTTGGCGTCGCTACATGGTAAAGCCACAAATTTGGCCGTCGCTGCTACACGGTAAAGCCACAAATTTATTCGTCGCTGCTACACGGTAAAGCCACAAATTTGGCCCGTCGCTGCTACAAGGTAAAGCCACAAATTTGGCCCGTCACTGCTACACGTTAAAGCCACAAATTTTTCACGTCGATGATACACAGTAAAGCCACAAATTTGGCCTGTCGCTGCTACAGGGTAAAGCCACAAATTTGGCCCGTCGCTGCTACACGGTAAAGCCACAAATTTGCCCCGTCGCTGCTACATGGTAAAGCCACAAATTTGGCCGTCACTGCTACACAGTAAAGCCACAAATTTGGCCCGTCGCTGCTACACGGTAAAGCCACAAATTTGGCCCGTCACTGCTACACGGTAAAGCCACAAATTTGGCCCGTCGCAGCTACAAGGTAAAGCCACAAATTTGGCCCGTCGCTGCTACACGGTAAAGCCACAAATTTGGCCCGTCACTGCTACACGGTAAAGCCACAAATTTGGCCCGTCGCTACTAAAGGTAAAGCCACAAATTTGCCCGTCATGTTACTGCTACGGTAAAGCCACAAATTTGGCCTGTCGCTGCTACACGGTAAAGCCACAAATTTGGCCGTCGCTGCTACGGTAAAGCCACAAATTTGGCACGTCGCTGCTACCTTGTTAAGCCACAAATTTGGCCCGTCGCTGCTACACGGTAAAGCCACAAATTTGGCCTGTCGCTGCTACACGTAAGCCACAAATTTGGCCGTCGCTGCTACGGTAAAGCCACAAATTTGGCCCATCGCTGCTACACGGTAAAGCCACAAATTTGGCCTGTCGCTGCTACGGTAAAGCCACATATTTGGCCTGTCGCTGCTACGGTAAAGCCACAAATTTGGCCCGTCGCTGCTATACAGTAAAGCCACAAATTTGGCCTGTTGCTGCTACACGGTAAAGCCACAAATTTGGCGTCGCTGCTACGGTAAAGCCACAAATTTGACCGTCGCTGCTACACGGTAAAGCCACAAATTTGGCCCGTCGCTGCTGCACGGTAAAGCCACAAATTTGGCCCGTTGCTGCTACACGGTAAAGCCACATATTTGGCCCGTTGCTGCTACACGGTAAAGCCACAAATTTGGCCCGTTGCTGCTACACGGTAAAGCCACAAATTTGGCCCGTCGCTGCTACACGGTAAAGCCACAAATTTGGCCCGTCGCTGCTGCACGGTAAAGCCACATATTTGGCCCATTGCTGCTTATACTGGGTTAAGTCGTGCATGTGTTACTTTAGTTAAAAATGTGCCTGAACATCAAAATCCTATTGTTTCATGACTTTTCTCTTGTTTTCTTCTCTCTCCCAGACAACGGCCCTCTCTGAGCTGAGCGGCCTGACTCAAGAGGCTCAGGTGAGGGAGCTGTACAAGGTTACGGAGGAGGAACTGGTCACAGGGAGTCTTCTGGAGGCAGTGGTGTCCCGCATGGCTTGCAGAGACTTCCTGAGCTTGTGAGGGAGTGTGTGTGCCTATGCCATGGTCTGACCACATGGAATTCACATGGGGAGGCGGTGGCTGAATGGATAGCGTGACAGTGACGGCGTCGCGTTCAGGAGGACGTGAGTTCAATCCCCGCCCGGTGCCATCAAGCTGGGATTTTTCAGCCACCGCCAAGTGGCTTAAAACTACCCACATGCTGTCCAGAAGACCACCTATCAACCTGGACTCCAAGGCAAGATGGCGCCACTATAAACACTCGCCTGCACCAGAACGGGCTGGGCCAACCATCAGGCCCCACCAGGAAGAAGCCTTAGGGTGAATAAGTTGTGAGTTGCATCTAGCACACACAAATTTAAACTATTGTTGAATTTGATAATTAATTGAACTATTCCCTGTTGGTTCTAGAGTGAAACCAAATTGTCAAGTCCGTTTGGGCATTGGCGGGTCCTTTCCTGCCCTCTGCTCTGCCACACAGTCCCAACACCTATCTCTTCCTCTCATATGTAAGGTAAAGGTAACATATGATAGGAAAAAATAGGTGTTGGGACTGTGTGGCAGAGCAGAGGGGAGAAATGGACCCGCAGGAGCCTACGCCCATATGGACTCCACAATTTGGTTGGACTTTAGGTCATTCTTGGGTCAATTTATAAATAGAGAGACCTGTTTCTTGCCATCCCTCAGGCACCTCGTCCTGCTCAATTTCTTACTGTGACCTCTTGTTTTCTAGTGACCTAATAAACATGTTGCCCACTTTGAGTGTTTCCGTTTACCCTGTACACCCTGTAGCTACCCTGGAAACCTGAGGAGGAAAGAAAGTTTTGTTTAGTGAGCGCAACATCTGTGGTCATATGCCGGAGAGAGACAGAAGGGGAAGGAATTATAGGAGAAGGGAACAGACCCCAGGAGACGGGACACAACCCCCGATTAATACCTGGTACACTGCTGGGTGGACAGGGGCGTAGGGTATCGGAAAAGCCACCCAAATTTTTCCACTCCGCCCGGGAATCGAACCCGGGCTCTCTCGGTTGTGAGCCGAGTGTGCTAACCACTGCACCACGAAGCCCCCACCTGAGGAAGAATCTGACTAAACACAGCGAGTGGGATCCATACACACACGAACATAGATAGGTTAGAACTCAAAATTGATTTCTCTTTTTGGCCACTATATTCAGGAGCAGTAAGTAGCGGGCTTTTTTTTTTTCATTATTGTTTTCTTTTCTTTTATGCCCTTGCACTGTCTCCTCTGCTGTAAAAAAATAATAATAATAATAATAATAACAGAAGAAAATATATATAAAATGATGAAAAAAAGAAGGAAAAGGAGGACATTATTGGGTTTTTTTATGCCCTTGCACTGTCTCCTCTGCTATAAAAATGAAAAAAAATAAAAAAATAAAAAAATAAACACCAAGGCAGCAAGGTTCATTGCAAACAATTACACTTCAAAGCCTGCCGTCACAGATCAAACAACAGTTAATCATGGAACCTATTCACATACGCAGACTAGCACAAATTGGACAGGGAAGACCTAGTGGTACGTGACAGAAGTGTGACGAGAGGCAATGGTAAGAAATTGAAGAAGAGCGACTGTAGGAGAGACATCAAGAAACACATGGAACAGACTTGACGAGGAGACTGTGTGTACAAAAATGATTCATGAATTTATTAAAGCCAAACTGGATAATAAGCGTTATGGAGATGGGACAGCACGAGCCTAGTACGCCTCTTTTCCTGCATTTCACAACTAGGTAAATACACATAAGCAGAGTTACACGAGTATGTTTGCCGGTGAAGCCAAACTGTGTAGAGATATGAGATGATGATTGTACTCAACTGCAGGAAGATTTGAATAAGATACACGAATGGAATAAAAAATTGTACATGGATTTTCACTCAAGTCAATGAAAATGGGAAAAAAGTATATATAGACCAGGTGGAGTGTATGGTCAGTATTATAAGTCACTTTCGCTTCTCACATCAGCTATTTCTAAAGGTCAAAGAGGGGGTCAATCGGGTTCTAATGAGTGTTTCTTCAGGTTCACGGTACAGGAGAAGGGTCACACTACCACCAGGGTCATAAAACTACTCCTGGAAATGCCCACAACTCCTACGAAAGCCTTGTCAAATGTATGTTTCTTAGGTTCATGGTACAGAGGAAGGGTCACACTACCACCAGGGTCATAAAACTACCCCTGGAAATGCCCAAAACTCCTACGAAAGCCTTGTCAAATGTATGTTTCTTAGGTTCATGGTACAGAGGAAGGGTCAAACTACCACCAGGGTCATATAACTACCATTGGAAATGCCCACAACTCCTACGAAAGCCTTGTCAAATGTATGTTTCTTAGGTTCATGGTACAGAGGAAGGGTCAAACTACCACCAGGGTCATATAACTACCATTGGAAATGCCCACAACTCCTACGAAAGCCTTGTCAAATGTATGTTTCTTAGGTTCATGGTACAGAGGAAGGGTCAAACTACCACCACGGCCATGAAACTACTCCTGGAAATGCCCACAACTCCTACGAAAGCCTTGTCAAATGGGTGAACTTGGGTGACGAAATGTTTAGTAATACGGCCCTATAAGTTTGGAGGGACAATGACCGACACATTGAAGAAAGGAAAAGATTTAGGAATTGTTATACAAGATACATTGACGCCTGAGAAACACATAAATATGAGATTCGGAGACACATTCAGTTTGCTGCAAATAATAGAGTGGCCTTTCACTACTTGGACATGATGAAGAAAATGATAACAGCATTGATCAGACTGATGAAAATAATAAGAGCATTGATTAGACTGATGAAAATAATAACAGCATTGATTAGACTGATGAAAATAATAAGAGCATTGATTAGACTGATGAAAATAATAACAGCATTGATTAGACTGATGAAAATAATAAGAGCATTGATTAGACTGATGAAAATAATAACAACATTGATTAGACTGATGAAAATAATAAGAGCATTGATTAGACTGATGAAAATAATAACAACATTGATTAGACTGATGAAAATAATAAGAGCATTGATTAGACTGATGAAAATAATAACAACATTGATTAGACTCATGAAAATAATAAGAGCATTGATTACAATGATGAAAATGATAACAGCATTGATTAGACTGATGAAAATAATAAGAGCATTGATTACACTGAGGAAAATAATAAGAGCATTGATTAGACTGATGAAAATGATAACAGCATTGATTAGACTGATGAAAATAATAAGAACATTGATTAGACTGATGAAAATGATAAGAGCATTGATTAGACTGATGAAAATAATAAGAGCATTGATTAGACTGAAGAAAATAAGAAGAGCATTGATTAGACTGATGAAAATGGTAAGAGCATTGATTATACTGATGAAAATAATAAGAGCATTGATTAGACTGAAGAAAATAATAAGAGCATTGATTAGACTGATGAAAATGATAAGAGCATTGATTAGACTGATGAAAATAATAATAGCATTGATTAGATTGATGAAAATAATAAGAGCATTGATTAGACTGAAGAAAATAATAACAACATTGATTAGACTGATGAAAATAATAACAGCATTGATTAGACTGATGTAAATGATAAGAGCATTGATTAGACTGATGAAAATAATAACAGCATTGATTAGACTGATGAAAATAATAACAGCATTGATTAGACTGATGAAAATAATAACAGCATTGATTAGACTGATGAAAATAATAACAGCATTGATTAGACTCATGAAAATGATAACAGCATTGATTAGACTGATGAAAATAATAACAGCATTGATTAGACTGATGAAAATAATAACAGCATTGATTAGACTGATGAAAATAATAGCAGCATTGATTAGACTGATGAAAATAATAACAGCATTGATTAGATTGATGAAAATAATAACAGCATTGATTAGACTGATGAAAATAATAAGAGCATTGATTAGACTGAAGAAAATAAGAAGAACATTGATTAGACTGATGAAAATGGTAAGAGCATTGATTATACTGATGAAAATAATGAGAGCATTGATTAGACTGAAGAAAATAATAAGAGCATTGATTAGACTGATGAAAATGATAAGAGCATTGATTAGACTGATGAAAATAATAACAGCATTGATTAGACTGATGAAAATAATAAGAGCATTGATTAGACTGAAGAAAATAATAACAACATTGATTAGACTGATGAAAATAATAACAGCATTGATTAGACTGATGTAAATGATAAGAGCATTGATTAGACTGATGAAAATAATAACAGCATTGATTAGACTGATGAAAATAATAACAGCATTGATTAGACTGATGAAAATAATAACAGCATTGATTAGACTGATGAAAATAATAACAGCATTGATTAGACTCATGAAAATGATAACAGCATTGATTAGACTGATGAAAATAATAACAGCATTGATTAGACTGATGAAAATAATAACAGCATTGATTAGACTGATGAAAATAATAGCAGCATTGATTAGACTGATGAAAATAATAACAGCATTGATTAGATTGATGAAAATAATAAGAGCATTGATTAGACTGATGAAAATAATAAGACCATTGATTAGACTGATGAAAATAATAACAGCATTGATTAGACTGATGAAAATAATAAGAGCATTGATTAGACTGAAGAAAATAATAACAACATTGATTAGACTGATGAAAATAATAAGAGCATTGATTAGACCGATGAAAATAGTAAGAGCATTGATTAGACTGATGAAAATAATAACAACATTGATTAGACTGATGAAAATAATAACAGCATTGATTAGACTGATGAAAATAACAACAGCATTGATTAGACTGATGAAAATAATAAGAGCATTGATTAGACTGAAGAAAATAATAACAACATTGATTAGACTGATGAAAATAACAACAGCATTGATTAGACTGATGAAAATAATAACAGCATTGATTAGACTGATGAAAATAATAACAGCATTGATTAGACTGATGAAAATAATAACAGCACTGATTAGATTGATGAAAATAATAAGAGCATTGATTTGACTGATGAAAATAATAAGAGCATTGATTAGACTGATGAAAATAATAACAGCATTGATTAGACTGATGAAAATAATAACAGCATTGATTAGACTGATGAAAATAATAACAGCATTGATTAGACTGATGAAAATAATAACAGCATTGATTAGACTGATGAAAATAATAACAGCACTGATTAGATTGATGAAAATAATAAGAGCATTGATTAGACTGATGAAAATAATAAGACCATTGATTAGACTGATGAAAATAATAACAGCATTGATTAGACTGATGAAAATAATAAGAGCATTGATTGGACTGAAGAAAATAATAACAGCATTGATTAGACTGATGAAAATAATAAAAGCATTGATTAGACTGATGAAAATAGTAAGAGCATTGATTAGACTGATGAAAATAATAAGAGCATTGATTAGACTGATGAAAATAATAAGAGCATTGATTACACTGAGGAAAATAATAACAGCATTGATTACACTGAGGAAAATAATAAGAGCATTGATTAGACTGATGAAAATGATAACAGCATTGATTAGACTGATGAAAATAATAAGAGCATTGATTAGACTGATGAAAATAATAACAGCATTGATTAGACTGATGAAAATAATAACAGCATTGATTAGACTGATGAAAATAATAACAGCATTGATTAGACTGATGAAAATAATAGCAGCATTGATTAGACTGATGAAAATAATAACAGCATTGATTAGACTGATGAAAATAATAAGAGCACTGATTAGACTGATGAAAATAATAACAGCATTGATTAGACTGATGAAAATGATAAGAGCATTGATTAGACTGATGAAAATAATAACAGCATTGATTAGACTGATGAAAATAATAAGAGCATTGATTAGACTGATGAAAATAATAACAGCATTGATTAAACTGACGAAAATAATAAACAGCATTGATTAGACTGAAGAAAATAATTAGAGCATTGATTAGACTGATGAAAATGATAAGAGCATTGATTAGACTGATGAAAATAATAAGAGCATTGATTAGACTGATGAAAATAATAGGAGCATTGATTAGACCGATGAAAATAATAACAGCATTGATTAGACTGATGAAAATGATAAGAGCATTGATTAGACTGATGAAAATAATAATAGCATTGATTAGAGGGATGAAAATGATAACAGCATTGATTAGACTGATGAAAATAATAAGAGCATTGATTAGACTGATGAAAATAATAAGAGCATTGATTAGACTGATGAAAATAATAAGAGCATTGATTAGACTGATGAAAATAATAAGAGCATTGATTAGACTGATGAAAATAATAAGAGCATTGATTAGACTGATGAAAATAATAACAGCATTGATTAGACTGATGAAAATAATAAGAGCATTGATTAGACTGATGAAAATAATAAGACCATTGATTAGACTGATGAAAATAACAAGAGCATTGATTAGACTGATGAAAATAATAACAGCATTGATTAGACTGATGAAAATGATAAGAGCATTGATTAGACTGATGAAAATAATAACAGCATTGATTAAACTGATGAAAATAATAACAGCATTGATTAGACTGATGAAAATAATTAGAGCATTGATTAGACTGATGAAAATAATAAGAGCATTGATTAGACTGGTGAAAATAATAAGTGCATTGATTAAACTGATGAAAATAATAACAGCATTGATTAGACTGATGAAAATAATAACAGCATTGATTAGACTGATGAAAATAATAACAGCATTTATTAGACTGATGAAAATAATAACAGCATTGATTAAACTGATGAAAATAATAACAACATTGATTAGACTGATGAAAATGATAAGTATGAAAAAAATAATAACAGCATTGATTGTAATTAAGAAGCTAGAGGCATGTTTGGTCATCACATGTGAAGAAGGACATAAGGAAAGGACATAGAAACCCTGCACCTAAGATGTAGTATGGGTAATCCCTCGATGACATGAAGTCATATTACGCGTTTTTAAAATAATGCGGGGTCCAAAATCCAAATCAATGTTTAATTTACACGTTTTTTTTTTTCACTTATACGTGATATTTTCTGGAGTGTCCACCAGATGTCTCACGCAACTGGACTCAAACGGCCACACAGCTGAGCTCAGTTCTTCCCACGCGCCACTTGAACAACAATACAGTACCCACACTACTCAACAACAACAACAACAACACCCTCGCTGCTGTGCTACCACGAGGGGAAGAGCAGCCAGAGGAGGAACCACGAGAGGGAGAGGAGTCAGAGTGATACAGTAGGCAAGAAAGGTACAAACCTACCTCTTGTTGGATTTACTACATTGTTTTGGATTTACACAATGACCTCTTCAAGGACACAATACTCACGGAAATCAAGAGTTACCTGCATTAAAGAAAGAAGCCAGAACTTGGTACATATAGCGATTAAACTTTCCATTTTGTAAAGGCTCCCTTTATTCAGTTCTACTCTATGCATGGATTTATAAGGAACAAGTGAAATAACTAAGTCCCACTTGTTTTGTTTTAATGAGTAAAAAGTGTAAAAGAGACTACAAGGTGCATGGAGAGTGTCTTGCCAGAGGTGTAGCGGTGTGTGATTTTGAGGTTAGTCTCTAGGATGCGGCGAACATGGAACAGTCACCCTTTTGGGTGCTGCTTTACACAGACACCTCCGTGGTCTAGTGGTCAGCGCGCCTGGCTACTACTCCGCGGGCCCGGGTTTGAATCCCGGCCCAAGCAGTCGGCGTACTGTTCAACCTCCCTCTGGGGCTGGCGGATAAATGGGTACCTGGGGAAACCTGGGGAAGGTAAACTGTGGTAACCCGGATTTCACGCTGGCCCTGTGTCCTGGGTAATGGGCTCCCTCCCACCACAGGCTCAAGGGCCAATGTTACAGAGATGAGCACCGAGGCCACGCGCTGCTACAGTGTATGTCCACAACTTTACCTTACCTTACACAGACACACAGACATGCATGGGCTGCCAGCAGGACATGGAAACTTCACTGTTATAATTTTCCTTTATTCCTATGATGTGCCGTTGGACAATGAATCCTCCATTTTGTGCGCCGTACATGCCAAGCGTGCCGTGAAACTGAAGGAAATTGCTGCCCTGAACACACATACCAGCTTTTAAGGCTTTTTGCACTTAACTATTCTTAACACTCTTACACACAGTATGTGAACACTACATAGCATAACATTGTGTCATGACTTATAAATACAAGCAAAAGATACTGACCTCCAGTGCCACGGACTGAATCAGCGCTCCATCCCGCTGAGTAAGCATTCTCATCGCCCCTTATAAGCGACAGACCCAAACAATAGAACATCAGGCTCCCCTTCCAAATAATGACATCTCTTCCCTTTTCCTTTCTCACCACCTTCCACTTGTTAAATCTGGCGTCACACTGGGCCTTTTTCCTCATCCCTGTACTGTCCAAACCCCTTATGCAAGATTCAACCAGCATCTTCACTCACAGTCACTTCACACTTCACTCTCATCCCTCACGCTGGTAAACTCTGGAACAATCTCCCTTCATCTGTATTTCCTCCTGCCTACGACTTGAACTCTTTCAAGAGGAGGGTATCAGGACACCTCTCCTCCCGAAATTGACCTCTCTTTCGCCACCTCTTTGGATTCTTGTTTGTAGGAGCAGCGAGTAGTGGGCTTTTTTTTATTATTGTTTCCTTTTAGTGTGCCCTTGAGCTGTCTCCTTTGTTGTAAAAAAAAAAAAAAATAAAAAAAAAAAAAAAAAAAAACTTTAGCGGTAGGGGCAACCGGCAGCTCTAATTTTTCCGGGCATGGTTTGCACACGGCCAAGGGCAGTTACCCGTATCTACAACATAAACAAAGCAGTTGCCCTGCATCAACACGGCGCCTCCTGTTAAAGTAAGGGCTGTTGCGGCCACACAGCTGAGCTCAGTTCTTCCCGTGCGCCACTTGAACAACAATACAGTACCCACGCTACTCAACAACAACAACAACAACACCCTCGCTGCTGTGCTACCATGAGGGGAAGGGCAGCCAGAGGAGGAACCACGAGAGGGAGAGGAGTCAGAGTGATACAGTAGGTACAAACCTACCTCTTGTTGGATTTACTACATTGTTTCTGATTTACGCCACCTCTTCAAGGACACAATACTCGCGTAAATCCAGAGTTAACTGTACAACAAAATGCCTAGAAATGGGTCTTCACGTGCCGGGCAATTTCCTGCTTGGTTTTAAAGTGTTTCCCACAGACATCACATTTAAACTGCTTCAGGCCAGAGTGTCTGAAGACATGTTGATTCAAGCTACACCTCCAGGCAAACCGTTTACCACATTCCAGGCACTCGAGAGGTCTTTCCCCGGTGTGTACATAATTGTGTACAACCAGCTGGCTCTTCCTGATGAACTTCTTCCCGCAAACGTCACATTCATGGGGCTTTTCACTGGTGTGTGTGTACATGTGTGTATTTAGTGCACTCTTCTGAGTAAATCGTTTGCCGCAAACTTTACACTGATTAGGTCTTTCTCCGGTATGTGTTAGGGTGTGTATTTTTAAGTCACTCTTAACGTTGAACCTCTTGCTGCAGTAAAGGCATTCGTGAGGCTTTTTATCCGAGTGTGTGAAGGTGTGTTTTCGGAAGTTACTCTTGTGGGCAAACTTTTTGCCGCAGTCGAGGCATTCGTGAGGTTTTTCGCCTGAGTGGATTCGGGCGTGTTTGTTGAGGCTGCTCTGCTCTGTGAACCCTTTTCTACAGACTTTACATTCATAAGGCCTTTCCCCAGTGTGTGTGAGAATGTGTGTGTTGAGTAGGCTCTTGTAACTGAATTTTTTGTCGCAGAAATGACATTCATGAGGTCTGTCACCTGAGTGGAGGAAGGAGTGTGTTTTGAGGGTACCTTTAGTACTGAACATTTTGCCACAGACACGGCATTCATGAGGTCGTTCACCGGCGTGTGTGAGTGTGTGTGTTTTGAGAGCACTCTTCGTACTGAAACTCTTGTCACAGACATTGCATCCATGAGGTCTTTCCCCGGTGTGTTTGAGAGTGTGCGTTGTAAGGTGAATCTTTTTTCTGAACCTCCTGCCACAGTCACGGCACTCATGGGGTGCTTCAACCGAATGTGTGGGTGTGTTTGTTGAGGTCACCCTTCCCTGAGAGTCTTGCTGGGCACTCATGGTTTCCTTCACCAGTGTGTGCAAGGGTGAAAAAGGAATGTTTTGTTTAGTGGGCGCAACATCTGTGGTCATATGCCGGAGAGAGACAGAAGGGGAAGGAATTATAGCAGAAGGGAACAGACCCCAGAAGACGGGACACAACCCCCGATTAATACCTAGTACCCATTCACTGCTGGGTGGACAGAGGCGTAGGGTATCGGAAAAGCCACCCAAACTTTTCCACTCTGCCTGGGAATCAAACCCGGGCTCTCTTGGTTCTGAGCTAAGTGTGCTAACCACTGCACCACGAAGCCCCCCTGTGTGGAAGGGTTTGTCTTGTGAACTTGCCCCCAGTCTCAAATCTTGTCACACTCTAACCTTCCCTTTCCTGTAATGATGGAGTTGTTGTCGTTGTTGTTGTTGGTGGTGGTGGTGGTGGTTGTTGTTCTCCTAATCCCCACAACAGTAGTCTTTCTGCTGGTTCTGGCCACTCAAGTCACTGGTCTTGCAACCTCCCCTGCACACCACTCCTGCTGCTGTGAGGGTCTTGCAGGAGCCTCGGGGAAGCTGCGGAAATCGGCAAGAATCGTTTGCTGTCCCTGGTGGTGTGCTCCTCTCCTCAGGCCCTCACTGCAGTACCAAGCCAGAGGCCGCCGTCAGGACACACGAGTCAGTATTTTCAAACGCTTCCAACCTTCGTATCAGCTATTTCTAAAGCCCTAAAAGGAGATCAATCAGGTCTTCATAAGAGCTTTTTCAGGTTCATGGCACAGAGGAAGGGTCACACTACCACCAGGGCCACTAAACTACCCCTGGAAATGCCCCAAACTCATAAGTGCTTTTTCAGGTTCACAGCACAGAAGAAGGGTCACACTACCAACAGGGCCACTAAACTACCCCTGGAAATGCCCCAAACTCATAAGTGCTTTTTCAGGTTCACAGCACAGAAGAAGGGTCACACTACCAACAGGGCCACTAAACTACCCCTGGAAATGCCCCAAACTCATAAGTGCTTTTTCAGGTTCACAGCACAGAGGGTCACACTACCACCAGGGCCACTAAACTACCCCTGGAAATGCCCCAAACTCATAAGTGCTTTTCCAGGTTCATAGCACAGAGGAAGGGTCACACTACCACCAGGACCACTAAACTACCCCTGGAAATGCCACAAACTCATAAGTGCTTTTTCAGGTTCATATCACAGAAGGGTCACACTACCACCAGGGCCACTAAACTACCCCTGGAAATGCCCCAAACTCATAAGTGCTTTTCCAGGCTCATAGCACAAAGGAAGGGTCACACTACCACCAGGGCTACTAAACTACCCCTGAAAATGACCCAAATTCCTATGAAGGCCTTGTCTTGTGCGGTCCTTTGGTGCTGTGGTTCTCTCCTCAGGCCCTCACGTCAGCACCAGAACCAGCCGTCAGGACACACAGGGTCTCGTGCCGTCCCTTGGCGCTGCGTTGCTCCTCCCAGCGAGATCAACGCCACTTCCTGGTACGTAAGAGATGAGGGGTTAATGCCACACTTTGTTTCATCAAGGTTCACAAGGGTACAAAGAGATATAAGGGAGCTACAAGAGACCAGACAGTATGCACATGGCAGCTGCTGAGAGTGGGTTATTCACCAAAGTATTTTCACATCCATATTCTACCCATTCACTGCTGGGTGGACAGGGGCATAGGGTATCGGAAAAGCCGCCCAAATTTTTCCACTCTGCCTGGGAATCGAACCCGGGCTTTCTCAGTTGTGAGCCAAGTGTGCTTACCACTGCACCACGAAGCCCCCCTCTCTTTTCTGGATATCACTTGTTACTGCACTGCACTCGGGGACAAAAAATAAATCTATGTTGTAAGTGTTAACTTTGCCGGAGGTGGCTACGCTTTCGTGAATGTTATCCGAGAAGGGAGAGAAGACCTGGTGTATAGGGTGCTGGGTGGGATGGAAAAAGTGGGCAAAGGAGGTCTGATAACATGGGATACGAGAGAATCAAGCGGCCATGGAAGAAAGGCGAAAAAGGAGGCCTGAGGAAGAGAAATAACGAACAAGGGATTATTAACAGCCTGGGAAAAGATGTGGTCCACGCAAAGACAATTCAAGATTTTAAGGCCAGCTTGGATTATAGTAGATACAGAGACGGGAATATACTTGTACTTGTGTTTCTTATTTATCTGCTCCCACTTCCACCGAAGCGCTCTGCAGGACCCACATATTTTAATTCATTAAATTTTCAATATTGATCACAACTTATATGCCATGTTAATTGTCAATGTTTCCATGTCGTAGCAGTCAGAGAACAGAAAAGTTTTTAGTTCTTTCTTAAAAAATTTGGAGAGATCCTTTATTCTTCTAATGTCAGGAGGGAGCTTATTGTACAGTCTTGGGGCGGCAGAACTGAAAGCGTGCAATCCAACATTTGAAGAGTACTGTTGGTCATGACACACATATACACACCAGTTAAGATTCATTTTAGTAGCGTGGTGCCAGTATGTTCATTACCTACCTTATGAAACATCACTAGCTCTTCATATATCTTTTCTTCAAGCGTTCAACAATCATGGAAACGCTTTCAAAATCCAATTCATGGACTATTTATTGTTGAAAATAGGGGATAATATTCACGAAAGCGTCACCTCCTCTGGGGGCGGCCGCATCCGCAAAATAGCTCGCAGAGGGCTTAGGGTGGGGGAGCATATTTAAACTACCCCAACCAAACTTTACGACCTGCTAACGCCCCCCCCTGGAGCCCCCCCACATGTATATGTGACTTGTTTCAGCGAGGAGGTATTTCTCACAACACTGGCTGCACCGCGGCTGCCACCAGAGGAGGCTGCACTTTCGTGAAGATTATCCCCTATTTCCAACAATAAATAGCCCTTGAATTGGATTTTGAAAGTGTTTCCATAATTGTTGAACGCTTGTAGAAAAGATATATGAAGAGTTAGGGTTAGGTTAGGTTACCTTATCCCCAATTTTCAACAATAAATAGTCCTTGAATTGGATTTTGAAAGCATCTCCATGACTGTTGAATGTTTGTAAAAAAAGATATATGAAGAGCTAGTGATGTTTCATAAGGTAGGTAATGAAATACTGGCACGGTAAAGTTGGAAAGTTTTGTTTAGTGGGCGCAACATCCGTGGCCATATGCCGGAGAGAGACAGAAGGGGAAGGAATTATAGGAGAAGGGAACAGACCCCAGGAGACGGGACACAACCCCCGATTAATACCTGGTACACTGCTGGGTGGACAGGGGCGTAGGGTATTGGAAAAGCTGCCAAAATTTTTCCACTCCGCCCGAGTGTGCTAACCACTGCACCACGAAGCCCCTATACTGGTACGCTAATAAAACTAATATCTTAACCCACACACCTTACAGCATAGGAGTGTCTTATGGGGCTAGTTAGGCTGTGGCATATACCCCCCGCGGCCTAGTCCAGAGCCCCGTCAGTGGTACAGATGCTGTTATCAGGTGTTTTAAGCTCGTCGTGTTCTGTTATCACCACAAGAGTCAGCTCAGTTCTTTTTCTTCTTGGGTGTTTTATGTGGCTAGTTGGTTGTCAGTCGGGGAGTGTTTTCTTCTTTTTTTTTATTTTTTTATGGGGCAAGTTAGGCTTTGTTTACTCTTCCTCTTGCTCTTGCTCTTGCTGTACTTCTTCTTCTTCTTTTGACCTGTAACGCTTTGTATCGTTTCTTAGGTCCTCCTCCTCCTTTCGTTCCTCTTTTCTTCTTGTTCACTTACTCACACTTTTCTTTTCAGTATTACATCACTTTCTTAAGCACTTCATGGTGACCCGTTGGAGAGTCAGGCCTTCGTATCGGCACAACTTGTAAAAATAAAACAAAACAAGCAGTATCCATTATACAGATTTTCCTGTTCACTATTTCTTGCACACCACATATTTTCCTGAAAACTCTTCATGGCTTCTATAATTCTATCATTTGCTTCATCACTCAGTCCCAGCAGCAGCAGCATCCATTTCCTCTCTGTCCTTGCAATCCTCCCATTCACATCCCAGCCCATCTCACTCAGTGCCACCCTCATCATCTCCGTCCTTTCTCTCCGGTCACACATCTGATACACTTTGCTGCGGGACTCAGACCACCTGTAATTTCTTGCATGCACATTCATACATTGCGCTCGAGCTTGGAAGAGATCACCACCCAGGCTTCCATCATACCAGCTGACACACTGCGGGGCTTCCTTTTCCCTGTACCATTCCAAAGTAGTCTTTCGCTCTATCACATGCTTCCACCTCCTCAGACCGTCACCTTTCACTGCACTGTCTATCTCTTTCTTCCACTTTCTCACATTCCATTCTAGACCCTCACTATTTCTGTCAGTCACCTTCCATTCAAAGAAAAGCCTCCCTTCCTCTCTGCTCACCCACCTGACTCGCATACCACTGTCACCAACCATTCTCATACAGTTTTTAATTCATTTGCTCTCATGCACACTCCACAAGTAGACCTTCCGTGCCAATCTCGCGTCATCCATTCGTTCCAATCTGACTTTGTATCTAAGGGTAGCCTTCCTAAATCTTTCCCTAAAGGTACTCCACCCCATATCACTAGGGGTGGGCAGGTACCGGTACCAGTACCGGTACTAACGGTACCAGCTAAACGGTACGGTACCGGTACCAGTTGCTCGGATTTATTTATTGGATTTATTGATAATTCTTCATGTCCGATTTTTTTTTTTTTTTGGTTGCTAATAAATATTATTATTGTTATTAGACTATGATCGAGTACATCCATAATAACTATACATGCTATTTTTTTATCGAAAAAATAAATATTCACTTCATTCAGAGAGAGAGAGAGAGAGAGAGAGAGAGAGAGAGAGAGAGAGAGAGAGAGAGAGAGAGAGAGAGAGAGAGAGAGAGAGAGAGAGAGAGAGAGAGAGAGTGATTGATTGATTGATAGTTTATTGTTGCAGGTAAACAACAAGGGAGAAGGGAGGAACATGCCATCCCAACCCCCAGGCAGGACAGTGTGATTATACAACTGTTGTGCTGGAAGCTTCCCCCGGCGACCATAGGCCTCTAGAAGGCTCCCGGAGAAACGAGCAAAGGGGCGGGGAGCAAGGCGAGCCGTCCGCGCCCCACGGGGCGCGGCCAGGCGCCAGGCGGGAAGTGTTGCCAACTCGCATATATTTTTGCTACATGTTCTTGTATGATCTGAAATATACTGTAATATTCTAGACTGTACTGTTCTGGATATATTAGGAGAAGAGGGCGAGAGAGTCCCAGTCATAGTAAGCTAGTGGTAAGTGAAGAGTCCGAGTGAAGTGTACTACTAAAGAAGAATATTAAACTACAGAAGCTGTGCAAAGTGTTTACATATCTCCCTCCCACGGAGTCTCCTGACGGCGACACGGAACCCAAGTAACACGTCCGGCATAACACAACTATTAATACATGTGTAGGCAGCACCATGAAACTAAAAAGATATATACATTGGTAGGAAGGAAAGCACAACAAGGGAGGGGGCGGTAGAGAGAGAGAGAGAGAGAGAGAGAGAGAGAGAGAGAGAGAGAGAGAGAGAGAGAGAGAGAGAGAGAGAGAGAGAGAGAGAGAGAGAGAGAGAGAGAGAGAGAGAGATCACCACTCAGTGAGTGGATATCTCGGTGATATGGGTACTCGACTACTCGATCAAAGTCTAATAACAATAACAATATTTATTAGCAACTTAAAAAAGAAAAAGAATCGGACATGAAGAATTATCCAGTAACTCCAATAAATAAATAAAATAATAAAATAATGGAAACGGAAGCTGTGATGGAAACGGAAAGCAGGACAAAATGGTGGGAACTTGGGGAGACGGTCAGCGGGGCAGTGACTCAGCGTCTACACACAGGGCCCATACCATATGGAGGCGGGCGAGCGCCGAACGTCACTAAGATCCATGCAACGGTACCGGTACTAGCGGCAATGCTCAGTGCCGAGTGATCATTAAGCTTCCCGGGCCCGTACTTATAAAGAAATTTATGTGAGACATAAACTGAAACATATCCGAGTATTAACAATGACGAGACATAACCCCCCTCCTTATGTTTCACCCCCTCAACATAACCAGCTCGACTATTATAATTACTTCCATTTAGCGTTTCTTCGTTGATGGATCTGAGAGTCCTCATAGAGTCCCGACAACCTAAGATTTGGACGCCATTATTGGCCCTGTGTTTTCGCCGCGCTTTTCAAACACTAGCACACGGTCTCGCGGCGAAGACAGGGCCAATAATGGCGTCCAAATCTTAGGCTGTCGGGACTCTAGCTATCAAGGGACTCTACAGATCATGACCCAGAAACGGGTTACGCTAAATGGAAAAGGCTAATAAGCGAGTAGTACATAGAAAGGGATACCAACTCAAAATAAAATGTTGAAATTTGGTATAATTTTGATGTTAAAAGCATATTGACGTATTGAAAATATGTATAAAATAAAATAAAGTATTTTCGGGTATTGTTGACGATGCATAGACCAACATCACATGGAATAATGATAAAATTAAGGACGTAGCCCCTCAAACATGTAAACAAACGTTCCCGCGAGCTTCAAGCTAGCAGGCAGCAGCCATGGCCGCCCAGCCACGACCTCTACAGCCCCTCATCAGCCATCGAGGTCAGCAGCAACAGCAGCAGCAGCTACACCAGGAGCAGCAGCAGGAGGGACCACAGCCTCACCCCCAGCCACATCATCATCAGCAGCAGCAGGAACAGCCGCCGCCCCAGCTACAGCCTCCTCGGCAGACACGTCACCGCCACGCCAATTGGACGCACGCTGAAACTCTCTCCCTTGTACAGCTCTATAGGGAGGAAGCAGCCATCCTCAAGGGAAATTTTTCCGACAATGGCTGCTCTGCTGAGGCGAAGGCTTGGGGCAGCATTGTCTCTCGCCTAGCGGCACTCCACCCTGGCTTCAGTAGATGCATAAAGCAGTGCCAGAGACGCTGGCAAACTGTTATGCAGGAAGCAAAAGCTAAAATTAGTGCCTACCAAAAGGCCAGGAATGGAACAGGTAAGATTTTTCTTGAAATAAAATGGTATTCATAAAGTGCAAGGAATGGCTAACAAGCAAAGTGACAGTCCTGTAAATTTCAATGCTTATTAAGTGCTTGATGGAAATAACATTTGTAATGTATTGCCTTTTCTTTTAAATCAAGGGAATTCAATTGACTTAGCCTTGCACTCATGTACCAATATATATATATATATATATATATATATATATATATATATATATATATATATATATATATATATATATATATATATATATATATATATATTGTTCTATGTGGTGGCCTTCCGCCTAAACCCCTCGGGGAGTTAGAGGTCATCATCGCTGATGTGCTGGGAGAGGGGAACGTCTCAGTCAGTTCTATTGACAGGACAGTGGTGGACCCTTTTCCACTTGACACTGAAGATGTTCCCGAAAATGGGTGGGTAAATAAAACTTTAGTCATGTATAAATATTTACAGAGCCCTTACATGCCTAAGTGCTGCCCCAGCAAAGTTCTCAGTGACTCCCCCCCTCCCCTCAATCACCACTTCCCACCTCCACCACGTACCTTTACTGCCTATAACCCTAATTTGGGCAATGTGATTATTGGATACTGGTATACATAATAAAAGATACTTTTGCTGTCTGTGCCGTATAGTTAAGTGAAATTTAAAAAAAAAAAAAATTTCATAAATAATAGGAAAAAGCATTCATCAGACTGCAGTGTGGTTGTTATTGTTATTTTCTGAAAAATATTGATTTTAAAATAATTTTGTCAGCCTTGTGGGCGGCAGGTTCAGGCTAGAATTGCCACCCCTGGCTTCCCCACCCCCATGTGAGGGCTCTGAATATTTACTAAACGTTATTTGTACAATCATTAGTAAAATTTGTTATTTCCGTTCCTTGATGATCGTTGTATTTGTCTACTTTAGCTTGTTTGTATGATACACTGATTTGTTATAATTTAGGAATTCTGTACCAACTTTTTATTAAGGTTACAAGCAGACAATATGGATTAACCTAAAATGTCTTATAGGTGTCATTTATTTGTACTACATGTATTGCTTTATGAAGTGTATCTCATGTCTGACATTACTTCGTCATTACAAAAATAAGAATAAACATTCTTAAATCCAAATGTACAGAAATATTACTCTAAAATGTACATGACATTTCCAAATGATTTATCAGTTGTGTTAGTTCATTTTACTGAGAAATGCCTTTGTCAGGTAGAGTGTAGATTTAAAGTTCTCCAAAATAGGTCTCGCTGTTACTGTTGAAAATAATTTGCTTTTCTTTTAGAAAACTGCAGTACACAAGGAGGAGGTATTGCTCTCCATCTCCTAAAGTCCACAGTTTTCTGCTTAAAGTATTATTATAGAATACTATTACATATTATTATTATTATTATTTACCCAATACTATCATGCTGCTTTATGCAGTCCATATTAGGGCAATCATGGAATCAAACAGTGAGGAACAATGTGTACAGAAATTTATTCAATTGCTATTGAGAGCTGACTTGATAATGTGTTGAGACATCCTTCCTAGTAATAATAAAAATAAAATGGTCTATTAAGTGATTGCAGCTGTAAAGATGAAAATATACACATTTAAAATACAAATTTTGAAACATATTTGAAAAAAATGGGAAATTACAATATGAAAGGGGTATAGGAGGTCAAAAAAGGGTCAGGTCGCCGCTGATGGCAGGGGTGCAGGTAGAGGCGGCTGAACAGAGTTCTCCCAGCAGCATGATGGTCGGGCTGGTGTACCTCGGGGCACCTGGGACGTCGGCTGGATAGTAAGGCCGTGTCGATGTCACACTGACCATTTCTAAACTTCAGTGTCTTCACGGCACCACAAACGCATAGCACTCACTGTCTGTCACCATGATTAAGCTTGATGTCACAATAGTTTCTTACGATGTTGGGTTTTTGATGAAAAGGGAGAGGGGGATGGAGCGGCAGGGGAGAGGCCAATAGGCTGGCCCCGGGCTACTCCATTCGGAGCGCCGTGACCCATGTCTGACCTCGGTCAGGTCTGCTTACTCATGAACAATGCTAGTTGTCCTTAACGACATAGGCATTACGTACTGAACAGCAGAACACCAAAGAAATGACCTCTGGAACACACACTCCTTTCCTGCAAAAGCTTTTCAACATAAACTGTATTGTTTCCATAAATGGGGATGTAAGTCAAATAACACAAAAAAATTATGAGTGCAGGTACTGATGGATGTATTTTTGCCAGGAGTCTTCAGGTGGATGTCACACCACCTGTCCCTCCCCAACCCAGCACAGACACACCTCAAACCACCACCACACCACCACCAGTAGTTCCTGCCACTGCAGCTTCCTCCAGTACACCAGTTGGGACCTGCACCATGTTGGTGGATGAGGAGGAGCTGCAGTTCATCCGCCTGAAGAGGGAACTTGAACTGCAGGCTTCAGAGTTACAAGTAGAAATAAAACAGGCAGAATTAAAAAAAATTAAACAAGAAACTGAAAATTTTAAAGTACAAAAAACCCTACTCGAACTGCAAGTAAAAAAACTAATGTAACACGCAAATACACTCCACCATGCCGCTACTACCCCACACACTCCACCCTGTCTCTCCTCTCTTTTGCAAAATCCATCCTGTTTCTACTCTCACACACTCCACCCAGCCTCTTCTCTCCTTCACACACTCCACCATGCCTCTACTCTCCTTCACACACTCCACTCTGCCTCTTCTCTCCTTCACACACTCCACCCTGCCTCTACTCTCCTTCACACACTCCACCCTGCCTCTACTTTCCTTCACACACTCCACCCTGCCTCTACTTTCCTTCACACACTCCACCCTGCCTCTACTCTCCTTCACACACCTCACCCTGCCTCTTCTCTCCAACACACTCCACCCTGTCTACCCTGCCGGTACTCTCTTCTACATTAGCTTTCCTGTAATATATTTTTCCTTAGGATATCCATTATGTAGTTTTCCTACATAGTTATTTATTATAAAGGAATTTATTTATTTATTTATTGTTAAAAAGGAAATCATTTATTGCTTAATATTAGAAAAAAAATAAAGGCAATCATAAGTATATTGGCTGTTTTAAACCATACATATTGATGAAAATTTCTTACCAAATACTGTAATAAATTTTTTTGAATACTGAGTATAGCTTCTGCATTTATGAGTGATAATTGGATTTATATATATATATATATATATATATATATATATATATATATATATATATATATATATATATATATATATATATATATATATATATCAAATCCACACACAATTGTATTACAAACACACATACTTGGAAGTAGGTGTGGAATTAACCTGTTGATGGGTTGGGAAGCCTCACACAGCTGCACGAGGCTGAGGTTGAGGTCTGTCACTGCAACAAAAATTGAAACATTGCAATAGTAAGATTCTTTAAATGAAAATTTAAAATTAAATACTGAGCAGCATGGAAAGATACAGGCAGATACACAAAACATTTAATTTTGATATTTGTAACTTACATGAAGTGAAAGTTGACAAACTCATCCCTGCAGAGCAGACCTTCCCGAACTCGTCCAGGTACAGGTGGTAGTGGGACAGGTGGGTCCTCATGAAGAACTGCACCATCACCCTCGTTCTCTCCTTCCTCGGGTACAGGGAGGCGTCTGTCTTTGCAGATGTTGTGCAAAATAGCACACACCTACAGATAGAGTTAATATTAACAAGTAATAAAAATTATTGTTGTGTAGTGGACGATACAGTATTGAGATGTGATCATCACTTGATTGTCTACATACCTGTATTATTCTACACACATATGCAGGAGGGCTGACTCTGATTTCACCATGGAGCACATGAAATCTCCGCTTCCACTGGCCAATCCCCCTCTCCACTGTGCTCCTTGTCCTTTTGTGTGCTCTGAAATTTTTAGTTAATGACAATGTAGTGATACTGTAAAAATTGCTTTTGCAACTGAACTTAAAAACAACTTTCGGATAATCTTAGGAATAGTGGCTCCTAGCGGGTGCGCATAAAGGGCACGGTATGGTGGTAATTACAACATTACTAGCACATACGACAGGATTTTGACAAGTGGTCAGCCGTGTTTGTCACAAGGGGTGTATTTCTCCACTCGGGCCTCACGATTTTTTCCAAGTCGATGGGCGATGAGACTGGCTTGCAGGAGGCTGGTGGAATCCATATATTTGTTTGTGTGCGTGCAGGTACTGTGACGTACTGTCACGTACGAATTCTGCAGCTTTTCACACTTGTAGGGTTAGGAGGGGGAGGACAAGGGAAGAACGAATTATACACGAAAAAATGTATATGTAATTTATTACGCGTCTTTCTGCCTTCAGACAAGGCATGACACTCTTGCCCCAATTTATTACATTGAAAATGAAGTTGAAATCTAACCCATAACATAATCTGCTTGGGTTCTCATTGAAGAGCATTGCCCCAAATTTAGGGATTTTTTCACGTTTAGGGATATTCGGGTTTCCTCACCTGCAGCTTGGATACCTTAAATTCCTCATCTCCGTCACTTCTGTCTGTGTCATGGCATTGGAAAGGTGTACCGACTGCGATTTTGGCCTCATTGACTTCTGCTTGCGGTACTCCGGGAAAGCAAGAGACTTGCTTGACTCATGTGTTCGCCACAAACAATATCGAGCAGTTGTGGAGGGAAGCAAAGAGAAAAGTGCCCCTCTTTGGCAGGAGGAAGAAGCACTTTGTGGGGTACCTCGCAAGGTGCATGTTTCTTATGGCCATTAATGACCCTAACAAATGCTTGCATGTCTTCCTTCAAGAGGCAGCTGCACTATATAACCCCTGTAACCACCCACAGGAGACGCATGCCGCATCTACTTCCTCTTAATTTTGTAAGTATTTCTGAGGCCATTCTATATTTTTTGTTGTTAGGTTGTAAAGTTCGGTAGGGATAATTTAAGGAGGGGGGGTCCAGGGGGTAGTTAGCTGTTAGGTCGTAAGGTTCGGTTGGGGTAGTTTAAATATACTCGACATGCAGTGTGGCCCGTCAAAAAATTATGCGACGCGGGACGGATTGGGAGGGGGGTCACTATGCTTGCCATCCAATGACACGCCCGACACTCGTCAACAGACCGGCTGTGGCGGCTGCCGAGTTATATTGGAATAGATTACAAGAGCATGCGTTAGGGACTTTAATTACTTTCGACAAGGGAATTTTCCCTAATTTGGGGATTTTTCTGGGGAAATTGTGGGGGCCAAATTTTCAGTGATTTGGGCTTCCCCCCCTAAACTCAGCTTCCCCACAGGTCACCAGGCTTGTCTTGGGGGTAGGGGGCTGGGGTGGTGGAGGGAATGGAGCCGCTATTCTTAAGATTTATCAAACTTTCCTTTAAGAAAGTCATGTTTCACACTAAGTTCATTAACCCTACCTATATTACATTTTCCCCCTCATAGACTAGTATGTACTAGCAATACTGAAATTACAAAAAGATTAAGCCTAACTGTAACAACCTAAAATGGCAGCAACCTTTTCTAGACAATGCCTTGTCAAGTTTCAAATTAGCAATGCAATGTCATGGAACAACAATATTGTTTCTGTAAGATTTATAATCCTGCAGTTAAGGGTTGTTATGCTAGATTTTTCTAATGAACATACAAGGGGTTTTAAGGAGAAGTAAAACACAGCCATGATTGGAAAAAGGATGAATGTATAAGAGCACTGTTAGCTAATCATAATATTGTTACCTAACTTAGCTAATTTTCCTACATTAGTGTAGTTTGCATGGCCTAAGCCTGAAATGATAAGCAATGATGAAAGATTTTATGGCAATCCTATCACAAAGTGGTCCCTATTGTCTCAGCTCCTCTACATGCGCTGGGCTATGTTGCCAGTAATGCATTTTCTGCTGGTGTTACCACAACCTCGACTCCCAAGGAGTCCAGGCTGCGCTAAGTTTGGTTAGGTTATATTAGGTTAGACTAGGCTACGTTATGTTAGTATAGGTTATGTTATGTTAGATTAGGTTAGGTTAGGATGGGCTAGGTTAGGATAGTTTAGATTATGTTAGGTTAAATTAGGTTAGGTTTGATTAGGTTAGGATAGGTAAGGTTAGGTTATTAAGCTTGGTAGAGTTGAGGAGTGTGAGTGTAACACCAAGGTAACACTGCAGCACAGAATGAATAAGACTGGCAACCAAGCCCAGCGCGGGTAGAACAGATGAGGCTGCAGGGACCACTTTGCCATAGTAGACATTAATTAAAACAGGAATGTCGGTGTGTGTGTGTGTGTGTGCACAAAAACTTACCTATTATAGGCGGACTGTGGGCCCGGCTGAGGTCGTACATAGGGTGTCAGGAGCCACTTCTTGGAGGGGTAGGCACTGTCTCCCAATAAGTGGCATCCTGCAGGGACCATACCCCTCTCGAACCCTGTGAACAGAGCACTTTCACGCAAAATACGTGCGTCATGGACAGACCCGGGCCAGTTTGCAGTTTGGTGTAAAATTCTCCCGTGTGTGTCACATACGATTTGCACATTTATAGAGTGGTGCCCTTTTCTGTTCACATACTCTGCCTCAAATTCCTTGGGTGCAACAATCCTCACATGTGTTCCGTCTACTGCCCCTACCACACCAGGAAATCCCGCAATTTCCTCAAACTCTCGCCGCTTCACCTGAGTTTCTTGCACAGTGAGGGGGAACTTGATGAAGCGTCTCACTATATGAGGCTGTGCAAGGGCGTACACAGTCTCCCGGGTGACCCTGCTGGCGGTCTGTTGTGAAGGCCCCAAGTCGTCGCTGCTACACTGCTGCATTTTGCCCGTAGCAAGATACCTCAGTGTTACGAGGACCTTCATCTCAGGGGAGAGGGCTTGGTTCCTGTTTGTAGGAGCAGTCAAGGCCTCACGCACCAAATCGGTCACGAAGAGTATCCCTGCACGGTCCAGGCGGTACCTCTTGATCAATTCCGGGTCCGGAAGTTCATCAAGGACGTCTCTTCGTGCCCAAAAAGTCCTCAGCTGCCGCGGACGCGCACCCACTACCTCCGCCATCTTGACTGTTATGCCTCGCTTAGGTCGACCTAAGGATTGCAATGTTACCTCCACCCCGCGCGTAGCTGGCGAGTCAGTTCATGTTCCGCTTAGTTGAAACCTAAGGGTTATGCTTCCCTTATGTCTCGGTGTCCGCCATTTTCTTGATTTATGCCTCACATAAGCGAAACATACTCTTTATAAGTACGGGCCCGGGAAGCTTAATGATCACTCGGCACTGCGCATTGCCGCTAGTACCGGTACCGTTTGGATCTTAGTGACGCTCGGCGCTCGCCCGCCTCCATGTGGTATGGGCCCTGTGTGTAGACGCTGAGTCACTGCCCCGCTGACCGTCTCCCCAAGTTCCCATCATTTTGTCCTGCTTTCCGTTTCCATCACAGCTCCCGTTTCCATTATTTTATTATTTTATTTATTTATTGGAGTTACTGGATAATTCTTGATGTCCGATTCTTTTTCTTTTTTAGGTTGCTAATAAATATTGTTATAAGACTATCATCGAGTACCCACTACCCATATCTCCGAGATATCCACTTACTAAGTGGTGATCTCTCTCTCTCTCTCTCTCTCTCTCTCTCTCTCTCTCTCTCTCTCTCTCTCTCTCTCTCTCTCTCTCTCTCTCTCTCGCCTACTACACCTCCAATATTTAATCATCTTATATAATCCATCATACAATTCTTTATAGCCAAAAACTCTCGCCAAGGGATTCAAACTCTTTTTTCGTTAATGCTTTATTAGATAAATATGATTCTCTCTCTCTCTCTCTCTCTCTCTCTCTCTCTCTCTCTCTCTCTCTCTCTCTCTCTCTCTCTCTCTCTCTCTAAAAGTTAACGAGTCATACGAATTTAACAGTGGCAAGTAAAAAGAAAACGAAGTCTTGGGTTAAAAGTTAGTGAGTCCCACGAGTCTTTAGAAAACGCTAATATATAGTTATTGTTATTAGACTATGATCGAGTACATCCATAATAACTATATGTACATGCTATTTTTTTTTCGAAAAAATAAATATTCACTTCATTCAGAGAGAGAGAGAGAGAGAGAGAGAGAGAGAGAGAGAGAGAGAGAGAGAGAGAGAGAGAGAGATGTTGTTGTTGTTGATTTGTCATCCAAGGAGAGAGAGAGAGAGAGAGAGAGAGAGAGAGAGAGAGAGAGAGAGAGAGAGAGAGAGAGAGAGAGAGAGAGAGAGAGAGAGAGATTTACATAGATTTACATAGAAAATCAGACCACACAGCCCCCATGGTCCAGACTAGGTGGTCTGTCTGTGATCTCTGCAATATTTTACTTTAAGGATTAGTATTTCCTCTATCTCTGTATTAATTCCCATCTAGTACTTGGGCAATGTTCTCCGTCCCCATATTTTATTGTCTTATTGTCCAGGGGGAGGTACCGCCCCCTCCCTTGTTGTGCTTTCCTTCCTATCATTGTATCTTTTTAGTTTCATGGTGCTACCTACACATGTTTTAATAGTTGTATAATCACACTCTGTCCTGCCTGGGGGTTGGGATGGCATGTTCCTCCCTTCTCCCTTGTTGTTTATTAATAGTTGTATAATCACACTCTGTCCTGCCTGGGGGTTGGGATGGCATGTTCCTCCCTTCTCCCTTGTTGTTTACCTGCAACAATAAACTATTAATCAATCGGTGATTTTACATTAATCAGAAGGCTCCTAAACGTTGCATTTCTACTCTAGTTGATATTAAGTTGAAGGAGAGAGAGTTTTCTTTACAGGAAATTTATTTGGGAATTTCATCAGAAGTCATTAAGAAAAAAAAAAAAAACTCCTTCGGGTACCGGTACCGGTACCGGTACTAACGGTACTCAAATTAACGGTACTTGCCCATCCCTACATATCACCCCTCAATACTTCCACCGCTGCATACCTTGGTGCATTCAAAGCTAACCTACCGATCCTATTTTGCCCTACTTCCAATTTATCCATTTCAAACTCACTCCATATGTAATCACCTCCATCCCATACATCACACTCGGCACTGCTACACTCTTCCACATCTCTCTCAGCACATCATATACTTACCTCCTCCTCCTCCTCCTCGGGCTCTTGCTCTTGCTGTACTTCTTCTTCTTCTTCTTTTGACCTGTGACCCTTTGTATCGCTTCTTAGGTCCTCCTCCTCCTTTCGTTCCTCTTTTCTTCTTTTTCACTTACTCACACTTTTCTTTTCAGTATTACATCACTTTCTTATAAGCACTTCATGGTGACCCGTTGGAGAGTCAGGCCTTCGTATCGGCACAATTAACTTGTAAAAATAAAACAAAACAAGCAGTATCCATTACAAATCTTCCTATTCCCTATATTTCTTGCACGCCACATCTTTTCCAGAAAACTCTTCATGGCTTCTATAAAAAAAATACTCTCATTTGCCTCAGCAACTGATCAGTTTCAGAAGCATCCATTCCCTCAGGCAGAGTTCGAGTGGTTCAACTTGCTTATTTTTTTTCTATATTTGACTCAGCACCTTTATCCTTTACTTGTCTTGTTTCTGCTGCAATAAATGGGACAAACATCAAAGCAACATTTTCAATCCAGCAGATCAGATATGGCTTTACAACAAACGAGTACAGCAGATTTTAAAGAAAGAAAGAATTATTCATCAAGGTTTTCAATTTTTCCCCCATGAACACCTTTTATACTTATATTTATATCCTTAGTTGTATAATCACACTCTGTACTGCCTGGGGGTTGGGATGGCATGCTCCTCCCTTCTCCTTTGTTGTTTTACTTGCAACAATAAACTATCAATCAATCAATCAAACTTTTAAAGAACGCATGACTTTGGGACACATCAGAAACAGCTGCGCGGAAAAAAATATGTATTAATAGTTGTATAATCTCACTCTGTCCTGCCTGGGGGTTGGGATGGCATGTTCCTCCCTTCTCCCTTGTTGTTTACCTGCAACAATAAACTATTAATCAATCAATCAAGTTGAACCACTCGAACTTTGCCTGAGGGAATGGATGCTGATGATTGAGTGATTGATTGATAGTTTATTGTTGCAGGTAAACAACAAGGGAGAAGGGAGGAACATGCCATCCCAACCCCCAGGCAGGACAGAGTGTGATTATACAACTATTAATACATGTGTAGGCAGCACCATGAAATTAAAAAGACACAATGGCAGGAAGGAAAGCACAACAAGGGAGGGGGCGGCACCTCCCCCTGGACAAGAAGACAATAAAATGTGGGGATGGAGAACATTGCCCAAGCACTAGATGGGAATGAATACAGAGATAGAGTAATACTAGTCCTTAAAGTAAAATACTGCAGAGATCACAGCCTTGTATAGCACGGCAGTAGTTCAGGCTGCCACACACGGCATCACCACCTTGGTGCAAACTGAGGGTGTTCTTTGAGGATAGCAGGGAGGACATCATGGTTCAGGAGCCAACAAATTGTCTGGGGCAGGTCAAGGCAGTCCCGTGGCTTAAACTGAGCAATGAGAGGGCATTCCATGACATAGTGATGCAGTGTGTGGCCCCTCGGCCTGGCACAGAGCGTGCAGCAGACACCAGGGGAGTTACTAACCTCCCAGTAGTACCTATAGCCTAGCCTAAGGCGCATTGCTACCACATCCTGAGGGGCACTGTGTCGCCCATAGGGGTAAACACAGTGCTGGGAGACACTAACATAGTGGAGGCTGCTGGCGCTGCCATTGTCACAGCAGTGTCTGAGTTGGGTAGCAATGCTATCACGTGAATAATGCCTAAGTCTATTCTTAACATAGCTAAGCGTATAGTCAGTGCCAGGGTCCACTGTGTCATCCTGAAGGGCTCGTCGAGCAAGGCAGTCTGCCTTCTCATTGAGCTGGATGCCCACATGAGAGGGCACCCAGGCGAAGTGGACCGTGGCACCTGCGGCCTCAAGGGCACGGACGGCAGTCAGGCACTTAGCTACAAGATCACAGTCGGCAGGGGAGGAGGACACAAGTTCATGCAATGCAGCCTGGCTATCAACAAACAAGTAGACATTTTCGTGCAAAGCTGCTACAGTGTGGAGAGCCTCAAGGATGGCATACAGCTCAGCCCGGGTCGAGGACAGGTACCCCGGCAGCCGCCTGGTAACCTCAATGTCAGTGTACTCAGTACACTGACATACTGTACTGGGTGGGGGAAGCGTAATCCCGGATAAACACGCCACAGCCCGACCTGCTGCCATCTACGGAGCCATCACAGTACACATGGACAGCCCGAACACGGGGGTACTTGGACAGTTCGACCATGAAGTGATCCTGGAGGACATGGGGAAGCCAATCACGTTTAGGGAAAGGTAGTTGTTCAACGTCTACACTGACACGATAGGGAGGCCAGGCAGGTTGGGCCGGGGAGTAAACGAGGCCTAAGCACGCTTCTAACACACCCGTCTCTGCTAACATGAGATAAATTTTCCTAAGGGAGGAGGTAACAGGAGCCCTGGAGTCACGGTGCAGAGTTACCAGTGCCTGGTGAAGGGGCACTGCACCAGCACGAAGCAGGCGGCTGACGGTGCGACAAGTAATTTCCCAGATTCTGTCCACAACACGAGGCAGATTCAGTTCTGCCCTCATGACCTCAAGTTTTGCAGTTCTGGGCACCCAGAATGAGGCGCATGGCCTCATTTTGAATAAGTTCCAAGGGGTGAAGCTGTGCCTCACTAAACTGTACCAAAACAGGGGCAGCATAATCAATGAGGGACCTGACGACAGAAAGGTAAAACATCCTGAGGACAGGGATGCCGACTCCAAGGCCCCTGTTAGCCAAAACCTTAAGAGGAGCTGACCTAGGAAGGCAGATGTTCTGAACATGAGTGACGCTCTGCACAGATTTCTGGAAGCTGACAGGGGCGCCTAAGTACTTGTATGTAGGAACTCTAGCTAAAGGAGTGCCATTAATGCTGGGCAGATGAGAAACTCTCCTCCCACTGGCTTGAAATTTCGTCTTAGTTTCATTGATGACAAGGCCCATTTGTTCACACAGCGCTGACAGCTGCTCCAAAGCTAAACTGAGAAGAGCAGGACTGCTGCATTGCACAAGGATGTCATCTGCATAGATAATGACCTGAGTATTGCCCGGAAAGGGCCACCGAGCAATTTTGTCCATTAAAATGTTGAAAAGCATGGGGCTGAGGACACCCCCTTGCGGTGTGCCCAGCTCAAACACTTCCTCCGTGGAGGTAGCACCCTGGAAGACCACTTGCGCCCTCCTACCATACAAATAGTCCCTGATCCAGCTTAAGAGTCTTCCACGGACACCCTTCAGAGTGAGTTCCTCCATTATGACATCCTTGTTGGCCCTATCAAAGGCCCCTTTTAAGTCCACAAAAGCGCGACAATTCACGTCTGGATTACTAAGGCACTTAAGAAAACAGTCACTTGTGGAACGGCCCTCCATAAACCCATGTAAGTTTGGGGAGAGCCGGTCCCCCAGCTTATAGAGAAGTCTGTTCAAGATCACCCGCTCTAACAGTTTACACACACAGCTCGTCAGGGAGATAGGGCGAAAGGTGCCATCACCCTTGGGGATGGGAACGATCATTGCAGCTTTCCACGGAGGGGGGAGGCAACCTGCGGCAAAAGACATGTTGAACAGGTCAAGCAGGGGGTTGTCGCCTTGCACAACGAGTAAGGCATTAAGAATGTCGTAAGTCAACCCGTCGTGGCCCGGGGCTGTCGACTTGCCATGTTTGACGGCAAGAAGGAGTTCATCGTGGGTAATGGGGACACATGTGTCATCCAGAAGTGTGACGTGGTGCTGAACGAGGGCCATCCGCCGCTCCCTGTGGCGGGCAAGTTCGGCCTGGTGTTGTGCAGGGAGACCAACAAGGGAGGAGGCCCTCTGCCACTGGCGCATAAGAAACTGATCGATCAGTGCTGAGGCAAATGAGAGAATTATAGAAGCCATGAAGAGTTTTCTGGAAAAGATGTGGTGTGCAAGAAATAGTGAACAGGAAAATCTGTATAATGGATACTGCTTGTTTTGTTTTATTTTTACAAGTTGTGCCGATACGAAGGCCTGACTCTCCAACGGGTCACCATGAAGTGCTTATAAGAAAGTGATGTAATACTGAAAAGAAAAGCGTGAGTAAGTGAACAAGAAGAAAAGAGGAACGAAAGTTGGAGGACCCGATACAAAGCGTCACAGGTCAAAAGAAGAAGAAGAAGAAGTACAGCAAGAGCAAGAGCCCGGCTGCCCGAGGAGGAGTAAACAAAGCCTAACTTGCCCCATAAAAAAAAAGACAAGAAGAAAACACTCCCCGACTGACAACCAACTAGCCACATAAAACACCCAAGAAGAAGAACTGAGCTGACTCTTGTGGTGATAACAGAACACGACGAGCTTAAAACACCTGATAACAGCATCTGTACCACTGACGGGGCTCTGGACTAGGCCGCGGGGGGTATATGCCACAGCCTAACTAGCCCCTTAAAACACTCCTATGCTGTGAGGTTTGTGGGTTATAAGATTCGTTTTTGTACTATGCCAGTATAGGGGCTTCGTGGTGCAGTGGTTAGCACACTCAGCTCACAACCAAGAGAGCCCGGGTTCGATTCCCGGGCGGAGTGGAAAAATTTGGGCAGCTTTTCCGATACCCTACGCCCCTGTCCACCCAGCAGTGTACCAGGTATTAATCGGGGGTTGTGTCCTGTCTCCTGGGGTCTGTTCCCTTCTCCTATAATTCCTTCCCCTTCTGTCTCCCTGGCATATGACCACAGATGTTGCGCCCACTAAACAAAACTTTCCAACTTTACCGTGCCAGTATTTCATTACCTACCTTATGAAACATCACTAGCTCTTCATATATCTTTTCTACAAACCTTCAACAGTCATGGAGATGCTTTCAAAATCCAATTCAAGGGCTATTTATTGTTGAAAATTGGGGATAAGGTAACCTAACCTAACCCTAACTCTTCATATATCTTTTCTACAAGCATTCAACAATTATGGAAACACTTTCAAAATCCAATTCAAGGGCTATTTATTGTTGAAAATAGGGGATAAGGTAACCTAACCTAACCCTAACTCTTCATATATCTTTTCTACAAGCGTTCAACAATCATGGAAACACTTTCAAAATCCAATTCAAGGGCTATTTATTGTTGGAAATAGGGGATAATATTGATTTGGTTAAGATTCGTTTTAGTACCGTGCCAGTATGTTCATTACCTACCTTATGAAACATCACTAGCTCTTCATTATCTTTTCTACAAACATTCAACAGTCATGGAGATGCTTTCAAAATCCAATTCAAGGACTATTTGTTGTTGAAAATAGGGGATAATGTTCACGAAAGCGCAGCCTCCTCTGGTGGCAGCCGCGGCGGCAGTGCAGCCAGTGTTGCAAGAAATACCTCCTTGCTGAAATAAGTCGCATATACATGTTGGGGGGGGTCCAAGGGAGGCGTTAGCAGGTCGTAAAGTTCGGTTGGAGTGGTTTAAATATGCTCCCCCACCCTAAGCCCTCTGCGAGCTATTTTGCGGCTGTGGCGGCTGCACCATCGCTGCGGCCGCTGCCAGAGGAGGCTACGCTTTCGTGAATATTATCCCATATTTTTAACACTAAATAGTCCTTGAATTGGATTTTGAAAGTGTTTCCATGATTGTTGAAGGTTTGTAGAAAAGATATATGAAGAGCTAGTGAAGTTTCATAAGGTAGGTAATGAACATACTGGCATGACGCTACTAAAATGAATCTTTACTGGTGTATGTATCCCTGTCTCTGTATCTACTATCATCCAAGCTGGCCTTAAAATCTTGAATCGTCTTTGCGTGGACCACATCTTTTCCCAGGCCGTTAATAATCCGTTGTTCTTTGTCTTTTTTTATTATTTTTTATATATACATCGTGGCCTATTGCACCGGTAGGCTTCTTCCCGGTGGATTCTGATGGTCAGCCCAAGGCTTCTTCCCGGTGGGGCCTGATGGTCGGCCCAACCCATTCTGGCGCAGGCGAGTGTTTATAGTGGCGCCATCTTGCATTGGCTCATGCTGCCCTCCCAGAGCTCATCTTTAATCCTAGAATCTAGAGTCTGGGTTGATAGGTGGTCTTCTGGACAGCATGTGGGTAGTTTTAAGCCACTCAGCGGCGTCTGAATAATCCCAGCTTGGTGGCACCAGGCGGGGATTGAACTCGCGTCGTCCTGAACGCGGCGCCGTCACGCTATCCATTCAGCCACCGCCTCCCCTATTCTTGTTCTATATGTCTCTTCCACAGGCCAGTTCTTTATGTCTCTTCCACTCTCAGCAGCTGCCATGAGCGGACTGTCTGGTCTCTTGTAGTTCCCTTATATCTCTTTGTATCCTTGTGAACCTTGACGGAACAAAGTGTGACATTAACCCCTCATCTCTTACCTACCAGGAAGTGGCGCTGATCTCCCTGGGAGGAGCAACACAGCGCCGAGGGACAGCACAAGCCCCTGTATGTCCTGATGGCTGGTTCTGGTGCTGACGTGAGGGCCTGAGGAGAGAACCACAGCACCAAAGGACAGCACAAGCCACTGTATGTCCTGATGGCTGGTTCTGGTGCTGACGTGAGGGCCTGAGGAGAGAACCACAGCACCAAAGGACAGCACAAGCCCCTGTATGTCCTGATGGCTGGTTCTGGTGCTGACGTGACGGCCTGAGGAGAGAACCACAGCACCAAAGGACAGCACAAGACCCGGTGTGTCCGTACACTCAAACCTTTCGACACCCAAGTACACACATTCAGCAAGGCCTTCGTAGGAGTTTGGGGCATTTCCAGGGGTAGTTTAGTGGCCCTAGTGGTAGTGTGACCCTTCCTCTGTGCCATGAACCTGGAAAAGCACTTATGAGTTCGTGGCATTACCAGGGGTAGTTTAGTGGCCCTGGTGGTAGTGTGACCTTTCCTCTGTGCCATGAACCTGGAAAAGCACTTATGAGTTTGTGGCATTTCCAGGGGTAGTTTAGTGGCCCTGGTGGTAGTGTGACCCTTCTTCTGTGCTATGAGCCTGGAAAAGCACTTATGAGTTCGTGGCATTTCCAGGGGTAGTTAAGTGGCCCTGGTGGTAGTGTGACCCTTCCTCTGTGCTGTGAACCTGGAAAAGCACTTATGAGTTTGGGGCATTTCCAGGGGTAGTTTAGTGGCCCTGGTGGTAGTCTGACCCTTCTTCTGTGCTGTGAACCTGAAAAAGAACTTATGAGTTCGTGGCATTTCCAGGGGTAGTTTAGTGGCCCTGGTGGTAGTGTGACCCTTCTTCTGTGCTGTGAACCTGGAAAAGCACTTGTGAGTTTGGGGCATTTCCAGGGGTAGTTTAGTGGCCCTGGTGGTAGTGCGACCCTTCCTCTGTGCCATGAACCTGAAAAAGCTCTTATGAGGACCTGATTGATCTCCTTTTAGGGCTTTAGAAATAGCTGATACGAAGGTTGGAAGCATTTGAAAATACCGACTTGTGTCCTGACGGCGGCCGCTGGTTTGGTACTGCAGTGAGGGCCCGAGGAGAGGAGCACACCACAAGGGACAGCACACGATTCTTGCCGATTTCTGCAGCTTCCCCGAGGCTCCTGCAAGACCCACACAGCAGCGGGAGTGGTGTGCAGGGGAGGTTGCAAGACCAGGCAACAACTTGAGTGGCCAGAACCAGCAGAAAGACTCTACTGTTGTGGGGATTAGAAGAACAGCAACAACCACCACCACCACCAACAACACCTCCACCATTACAGGAAAGGGAAGGTTTGAATGTGACAAGATTTGAGACTGGGGGAAAGTTCACAAGACAAACCCTTGCACACAGGGGGGCTTCGTGGTGCAGTGGTTAGCACACGCGGCTCACGGCTGAGAGAGCCCGGGTTCGATTCCCGGGCGGAGTGGAAAAGTTTGGGCGGCTTTTCCGATACCCTACGGCCCTGTCCACCCAGCAGTGTACCAGGTATTAATCTGGGGTTGTGTCCCGTTTCCTGGGGTCTGTTCCCTTCTCCTATAATTCCTTCCCCTTCTGTCTCTCCCCGGCATATGACCACAGATGTTGCACACACTGGTGAAGGAAACCATGAGTGCCCAGCAAGACTCCCAGGGAAGGGTGACCTCAACAAACACACCCACACATTCGGTTGAAGAACCCCTTGAGTGCCGTGACTGTGGCAGGAGGTTCAGAAAAAAGATTCACCTTACAACGCACACTCTCAAACACACCGGGGAAAGACCTCATGGATGCAATGTCTGTGACAAGAGTTTCAGTACGAAGAGTGCTCTCAAAACACACACACTCACACACCCCGTTGAACGACCTCATGAATGCCGTGTCTGTGGCAAAATGTTCAGTACGAAAGGTACCCTCAAAACACACTCCCTCCTCCACTCAGGTGACAGACCTCATGAATGTCATTTCTGCGACAAAAAATTCTGTTACAAGAGCCAACTCAACACACACATTCTCACACACACTGGGGAAAGGCCTTATGAATGTAAAGTCTGTAGAAAAGTGTTCACAGAGCAGAGCAGCCTCGACAAACATGCCCGAATACACTCAGGCGAAAAACCTCACGAATGCCTCGACTGCGGCAAAAAGTTTGCCCACAAGAGTAACTTCCGAAAACACACCTTCACACACTCGGATAAAAAGCCTCACGAATGCCTTTACTGCAGCAAGAGGTTCAACGTTAAGGGTGACTTAAAAATACACATCCTAACACATACCGGAGAAAGACCTAATCAGTGTAAAGTTTGCGGCAAACGATTTACTCAGAAGAGCTCACTAAATACACACATGTACACACACTCCGGTGAAAAGCCCCATGAATGTGACGTTTGCGGGAAGAAGTTCATCAGGAAGAGCCAGCTGGTTGTACACAATTACTTACACACCGGGGAAAGACCTCTTGAGTGCCTGGAATGTGGTAAACGGTTTGTCTGGAGGTGTAGCTTGAATCAACATGTCTTCAGACACTCCGGCCTGAGGCAGTTTAAATGTGATGTCTGTGGGAGACACTTTAAAACCAAGCAGGAAATTGCCCGGCACATGAAGACCCATTTCTAGGCGTTTTGTTGTACAGTTAACTCTGGATTTACGCGAGTATTGTGTCCTTGAAGAGGTGGCATAAATCCAAAACAATGTAGTAAATCCAACAAGAGGTAGGTTTGTACCTTTATTGCATACTGTATCACTCTGACTCCTCTCCCTCTCGTGGTTCCTCCTCTGGCTGCCCTTCCCCTCGTGGTAGCACAACAGCGAGGGTGTTGTTGTTGTTGTTGAGTAGCGTGGGTACTGTATTGTTGTTCAAGTGGCACGGAAGAACTGAGCTCAGCTGTGTGACCGCAACAGCCCTTACTTTAACAGGAGGCGCCGTGTCGATGCAGGGCAACTGCTTTGTTTATGTTGTAGATACAGGTAACTGCCCTTGGCCGTGTGCGAACCATGCCCGGAAAAGTTAGAGCTGCCGGTTGCCCCTACTACTAACGCTTTTATTTATTTATTTATTTATTTATTTATTTATTTATTTATTATTTTTTTTTTTTTTACAACAAAGGAGACAGCTCAAGGGCACAAAAAAAGGAAACAATAATAAAAAAAGCCCGCTACTCGCTGCTCTTACAAAAAAGAATCCAAAGAGGTGGCCGAAAGAGATGTCAATTTCGGGAGGAGAGGTGTCCTGATACCCTCCTCTTGAAAGAGTTCAAGTCGTAGGCAGGAGGAAATATAGATGAAGGGAGATTGTTCCAGAGTTTACCAGTGTGAGGGATGAAAGAGTGAAGTGTGAAGTGACTGTGAGTGAAGATGCTGGTTGACTCTTGCATAAGGGGGTTGGACAGTACAGGGATGAGGAAAAAGACCCAGTGTGACGACAGATTTAACAAGTGGAAGGTGGTGAGAAAGGAAAAGGGAAGAGATGTCATTATTTGGAAGAGGAGTCTGATGTTCGCTTATAAGGGGCGATGAGAATGCTTACTCAGCGGGATGGAGCGGTGATTCAGTCCGTGGCACTGGAGGTCAGTATCTTTTGCTAGTATTTAAAAGTCATGACACAATGTTAAGCTATGTAGTGTTCACATACTGTGTGTAAGAGTGTTAAGAATAGTTTAAGTTAGAAATACAACAATATATGACTTAGGCTTAACCCCTTCAACACGAGGACACGTGTACTGCCCCGTACCCTATCTGAGGACGTGCGTCCTGGCTCGCTTTTGCCAATATAAGAGTTATTATATCTCTATATTTATGCTTACATCTCAAAATTATCAATTTATGTTTCTATATGTGCACCATTATTTCTGCATGTTTTCATATATAATACATGATGAGTATGTTGAGTTTATGGCTGAAAGCTTGTTATATTCAATAGCGACATTTGAAATTTGGCGCGCGTGGTGATCCTGGATACGGAACGGGACACTGTTTTGGCCCGGCCGTAGTGAAGGGGTTAAGTGCAAAAAGCCGCAAAAGTTGGTATGTGTGTTCAGGGCAGCAATTTCCTTCAGTTTCATGGCACGCTTGGCATGTACGGCGCACAAAATGGAGGATTCATTGTCCGACGGCACATCAGAGGAATAAAGGAAAATTATAACAGTGAAGTTTCCATGTCCTGCTGGCAGCCCATGCATGTCTGTGTGTCTGTGTAAGGTAAGGTAAAGTTATGGACATACACTGTAGCAGCGCGTGGCCTCGGTGCTCATCTCCATAACATTGGCCCTTGAGCCTGTGGTGGAGGGAGCCCATTACCCAGGACACAGGGCCAGCGTCAGGGGCGGATACAGGGGGCCTGGGCCCCCCGAAAAATCCCCCCCCCCCCCAGAAAAACTTGAGTGTATGCAGATATAGTGGGTACAGAACTGACTCACTTATAATGTGCTGCAACTATAATACGAACTGTGTCGTCGGCTGTAGGCATATGCAGGCGCGGATACAGGGGTGGGGAGCCAGATGGCCCGGGCCCCCCCAAAAAAATATTAGGATAACTAAAATATTTGAAATATCCATGAATTGAGAAAACATAAAATATATTTAAGATACCCCTAAAAAGCTAGAGAGCTGGGGAGCGAAGCCGGCCGCCGCTAGATAGCTCTGGACGCTGTCCTCCAAACTTTAAAAAATTCCTCCTCTATAGGTTCCTTGGGCTTTACTATGCGGAGGTGGACGGCATGTGCAGGCAAGATTTAAATTTTTTTCAGTGTCTGATGTAATTTTTCACTCTCCTGCAGGGCCAGGGCACAACGGGCACGTGCCCAGGGCCCCGCGCTCATATGGGCCCCGCACTCATCTAACAATCTATATACTCGTACAGGGCCGTAGTTCGTCGCACCCAGGGGGGGGGGGTGCCGTAGGACCCCCCCCCCCATCTGCTAAAATGTCCACTTTCTGAGAGTCAAAACGAAAACTGGTACCTTTCTGTTGCATTTCTGGAGAATTCAGGATTTTCTTTACTTATTTTCAGTATTTAATTTACGGAATCGTATATTGAATATTATAGAGCAAGATTTAAAGGCCTAGGAAAAAATCTTTGTGACCTCATTCTTCACATGCAAGCAGAAAGTGAATTTTAGTGCTGGCCACTATCATCATTCGGCACTTCGAAGAGGAAATAAGGGAAGACTTCCTTGCCTTTGTGCACAGCCAAGACCTCACTGGTAAAGGTTTAGCCTGGCTCCTTTTGCGCACTGTTGAAGACCTCGGATTGGGCATGGCCAAGTGCAGGAGACTTGGTTTCGATGGAGCAAGTGCACATTTGGACCGTTACACTTGAAATCCTTCCTTCACAATTCAATGCACTCCGCCCTTACCCTGACTGTAGTAACCCCTGGCACTTAACATTACTCTGGACGGAGCTCATTATCCCTAACCAGTGACCACAATCCGGTCACTACTCCACAATCTCCCTTTGAGACACAACTCCACAATGTCCCTTTGAGACATAACACCAAGATTAGTGATAGGAGGTTCCACCCCAGCCAACCTCCAAATCCGCTGGCAGTGTGACTTAACCTTAAGTCCCCTGGTACTCTCGATGGCAAGATTCGGCACCTGTCACCCATTCCTTTCACTCTAGTCTACCATCACTCCCTCATTCATTCTAACCTTTCATTTCGTCAGGTCTCCCAAGGTGGGGATACGAGAGCTTGCCACGTCCTGAAGTCGGCCCACAGCGGCACGACCACAGAGTTATATACCTAGAGCGCGCGAGCCAGACACTCGGGTGCGGCAACCGGAAGTACCTCGGCCGCCATCTTTGGGAGCCCAGTCCAGCCAACTCTATGCTCCTGCCGGCAGTTTCAAAGTGGAGGTAAGTGGTAGGTGGTGATGGTGGTGGTGGTGGTGGTGGTGATGAGGTGGTGGTGGTGGTGCTATAGTGGCGGTGCCATAGTGGTGGTGATGGTGGTGGTGCTGGTGGTGGTGAGAGAGAGAGAGAGAGAGAGAGAGAGACGGACTGACATGGCATGACATAACTCAGGTTTTATACTCTCTCTATCTCTCTCTCTATCTGTTTATGAAACCTGAAAACCACCATCACCAATACCACCACCACCACTATCATGTACCACCATCACCAATACCACCACCACCACTATCATGTACCACCATCACCACCACTATTACCTACCACCACCACCACCACTATCACGTACCACCACCACCTCTATCACGTACCACCTTCACCACCACCACTATCACGTACCACCGTCACCACCACCACCACCACTATCACGTACCACCATCACCACCACCACCACCACCACCACTATCACGTACCACCATCACCACCACCACCACCACCACTATCACGTACCACCACCACCACCACCACTATCACGTACCACCACCACCACCACTATCACGTACCACCACCACCACCACTATCACGTACCACCACCACCACCACCACCACTATCACGTACCGCCACCACCACTATCACGTACCACCACCACCACCACCACTATCACGTACCACCACCACCACCACCACTATCACGTACCACCACCACCACCACCATCATCACCACCACCACCACCACCACCATCATCACCACCACCACCACCACTATCACGTACCACCACCACCACCACTATCACGAACCACCACAATCACGTACCACCACCACCTCCTCCACCACCATCACCTCCACCATTACTACCACCACCACCATCATCACCACCACCATCATCACCATCTGTAATGCCCCGACGAGCTTCTTTTCTAAATCCTTCCTATTTCTCAACACGGCCTCTGCGTGTATCGAAATAACACGAGAAATTAATCAAGAGTGAGGGTATTCCCCGGCTGCCTGGGATTGAACCCGCGACCAGCGTGACGGGAGAGCCACTCCTTACCGAGTCGGCCAAATAGGTACCCCGCTGGCTAAGTGGGTTATGGGAGGCTCGTTCATCAGGCCGTCGCCGCACTACACATCATCATCACCACCACCACCATCACCATCACCATCACCACCACCACCAACACCACTTCCATCATCACCACCACCACCACCGTCATCACCACCACCATCATCATCACCACCATCATCATCACCACCACCACCATCATCACCACCACCATCACCACGACCACCACCATCACCATCATCATCACCACTATCACCACCACCACCACCACAGAGTGATGGAAAGTGGGCTCCCCAAGATGGCTGCCGTGCCAGGGTAGCTTGCCTCACCCACCGCCAACCCCACAACACGGGAGCGCGCGCTCTAGGTATGTAACTCTGTGGGCACGACCCGTGTTGACTGTTAGTTGCAGCCAATTTCTGCGAAATAAAGTGGCTACCATATCACAAAACCTTCCAACTACTACTCGCGTCTCTGCCAGGTGTGTCAGTGCACCATAGGGTTACCAGTAGCCTTACAAACATTTTAAACACTCCATGTCTCACTGGATCGTCACTCCTAACTCGTCTGGAGAGGTCCTGGCCACCATAAAAGATGACCCTGGCACAGCACAGCCAGGAGAGTCTTGAGTGTGCGAGGCATCCTCTCCATGACGGTGTTTCCAGCGGGGCGATAGGTGGTAGGGGAATATAATGGTTTAAGGTGTTGCTGGCAGAAATCTGGGAAGGCGTTCTATACGGACTCGCCCCCGTTGCCCAGGTTGATACCCTCTCGGTCGTCCCGTAGTCAGCCACATACGGTCCTAAAGCCTCCACCACTTGTGTGTGTTTAGATTTAAGGGAATCTACTATAATGACTGATGAGGGTGAACACATATTGGGTTTTCTGACCTCCCGCAAACAGGTCGGTCAGATACACCTTTTTACAACGGTTTCCCTATTGATGGTAATTCCTGCCAGGGCTGCTATAGTCCTTGAATCGTTCTCTAGTTGGACCTGTTCTACATAGTGACAGACGACTACTTTCAAGTTGCACCGATATGGAATATTTACTTGTAATTAACAGACTAAGTTAAACGTTTATCATAATGGAGAGGATTTTTCCACTAAATATTACATTAGGTCATATTTAAATGGAAATTATCACTTCCGAACCCATGGTTAGAAACTACTTCAACCGACAGTTGCAATATGATGGATCCTTTTTAAGTAAGATCCCTATCCTATTTCTAACTTAAATTCTACATATTTAGACTCCACTAGATTCTTAAAACCATATGTAACTTGTAATAGGAGGCCTATTCACAAGTTTTTGCCCAACCGGTAAATTTAGTAAAACAAAGTATGAGTATGTAAGTCTAGTAAATAAATTTTAATCTAAGAATAATAATGATTAATATTTTTAAACTTTAGTAATAAAACTCTGCATTTGCATACTCGCTCTTCACTCAGGAATGTATACTCGCACTTCACTCGGGAATAACCTTAACAATCCTCACTTAAAAAGGTGAGCTGTTTTTTAATTTGGCTGTGGCCTATTAAAGCTATTTCCACATGGTCTGTGATTAGTATGCACTTAGGCAAATAATGATGAGTATCCCACCGCTCATCCCACTAGTGTGCTGCCTTCAACGCTGTCTTTAATATTTTACTAGAAGTGTGCTTCCTAGTTGTTAGGGTGACACAACATCCTATTTCTGCAACATTTGCGGTCTTCGTTCTAATTTTCATTCTGTGGAACACCATCTCTCCTTCTCTAAACCCCACCTTCTCTTCCTCACCGAAACACAGGTTTATGAGGCTACTGACAGCAACCTCTACTCTGTTCCCTCCTACTATCTCTATCCTAAATTTCAATCCAAAGCTGGAGGTTGCACCTACGTGCGCAACGACATCACTTGCTCTCATACCCACGACCTTGACTCTTCTGAATTTTCCACCATCTGGCTAAGACTTCATTGTCATTCTATTACTAAATACATCTATGCTGTTTATCTCTCACCTAACTCTACTAACTATGTAAAATTCTTTGACTACTTGAACTCTAAAGTGGAGCACATCTTGACTCACTCTCCCTTTGCTGAAATCTCCATCTTGGGAGATTTCAATGTTCACCACCAGCTTTGGCTTTCATCCTCCTTCACTGACCAGCCTGGTGAACAAGCCTACAACTTTGCTCTCATCATAGACCTTGAGCAGTTGGTTCAGCACCCTACTCGTATTCCCGACCGTCTTGGAGACAGGCCCAACATTCTAGACCTCTTCCTTACCTCTAATCCTTCTGCTTACTCTGTCAAACTGTTCTCTCCATTGGGCTCCTCTGATCATAACCTTACTTCTGTATCCTGTCCTATCGCTCCTGTACATCCTCTGGACCCACCAAAGAGGCGATGCTTCTGGCATTTTGCTTCAGCTCGGTGGGACGACGTGAGGATGTACTTTTCCGATTTCCCATGGAATGATTACTGCTTCCAGGAGAGACACCCCTCTGTGTGTGCTCAGCGCATCACAGAGGTGATTGTCTCTGGAATGGAGGCATACATTCCACGTACTTTCTCTACTCCTCATGCTAAAAAGCCTTGGTATAATCACGCTTGTTCTCGTGCTATTAAAGATAGAGATGCAGCTCACAAAAGGTTCCAGAGCCTTCGAACTCCCACTAACTTTGACCTTTACATTTCAGCCCGGAATCGTGCCAAATCTATTCTCCGACTAACCAAAACTTCTTTTATCAATAGAAAATGTCAACACCTTGCTTCTTCTAATTCTTCCCGTGAGTTCTGGCATCTAGCCAAAAATACCTCTTCCAATTTCACCTCTTCCTCTTTTCCTCCTCTCCTTAAACCTGACGGCAGCACTGCCGTCTCATCTGTCTCTAAGGCTGAACTCTTTGCTCAAACTTTCTGTAAGAACTCCACTCTGGACAATTCTGGACATATTCCTCCTACTCATCCCCCCTCTGACTCCTTTATGCCTGTTATTAAGATTCTTCCAAATGATGTTTTCTATGCCCTCTCTGGCCTCAACTCTCAGAAAGCTTATGGACCTGATGGAGTGCCTCCTATTGTCCTTAAAAACTGTGCTTCCATGCTGACACCCTGCCTGGTCAAACTCTTTCGTCTCTGCCTGTCAACATCTATCTTTCCTTCCTGCTGGAAGTATGCCTTTGTACAGCCTGTGCCTAAGAAGGGTGACCGTTCCAATCCTTCAAACTACCGCCCTATAGCTTTACTTTCCTGTCTATCTAAAGCTTTTGAATCAATCCTTAACCGGAAGACTCAAAAGCACCTTTCCACTTCTAACCTTCTATCTGATCGCCAGTATGGGTTCCGCAAGGGGCGTTCTACTGGCGATCTTCTTGCTCTTTTAACTGACTCTTGGTCATCCTCTCTTAGCCGTTTCGGTGAAACTTTCTCAGTTGAGCTAGACATATTGAAAGCCTTCGATAGAGTCTGGCACCAGTCTTTGCTTTCTAAACTGCCCTCTTTCGGATTCTATCCCTCTCTCTGTTCCTTTATCTCCAGTTTCCTTTCCGGCCGTTCTATCTCTGCGGTGGTAGACGGTCACTGCTCTTCCCCTAAACCTATAAAAAGTGGCGTTCCACAGGGCTCTGTCCTATCACCCACTCTCTTCATGTTATTCATCAATGACCTTCTTTCCATAACAAACTGTCCTGTCCACTCATACGCTGATGACTCCACTCTGCATTATTCAACTTCTTTCAATAGAAGACCCTCTCAACAGGAAGTACACGACTCCAGACTGGAGGCTGCAGAACGCTTAACCTCAGACCTTGCTATCATTTCCGATTGGGGCAGAAGGAACCTTGTGTCCTTCAATGCCTCAAAAACTCAATTTCTCCACCTATCAACTCGACACAATCTTCCAAACACCTATCCCCTATTCTTTGACAGCACTCAGCTGTCACCGTCTTCAACACTAAACATCCTCGGTCTATCCTTAACTTAAAATCTCAACTGGAAACTTCATATCTCATCTCTCGCTAAATCAGCTTCCTCGAGGTTGGGCGTTCTGTATCGTCTCCACCAGTTCTTCCCTCCCGCGCAGTTGCTATCCATACACAGGGGCCTTGTCCGCCCTCGTATAGAGTATGCATCTCATGTGTGGGGGGGCTCCACCCACACAGCTCTTCTGGACAGAGTGGAGGCTAAGGCTCTTCGTCTCATCAGCTCTCCTCCTCCTACTGATAGCCTTCTACCTCTTAAATTCCCCCGCGATGTTGCCTCTCTTTCTATCTTCTATCGATATTTCCACGCTGACTGCTCTTCTGAACTTGCTAGCTGCATGCCTCCCCCCCTCCCGTGGCCCCGCTGCACACGACTTTCTACTCATGCTCATCCCTATACTGTCCAAACTCCTTATGCAAGAGTTAACAAGCATCTTCACTCTTTCATCCCTCACGCTGGTAAACTCTGGAACAATCTTCCTTCATCTGTATTTCCTCCTGCCTACGACTTGAACTCTTTCAAGAGGAGGGTATCAGGACACCTCTCCTCCCGAAATTGACCTCTCTTTCGGCCACCTCTTCTGATTCTTTTTTAGGAGCAGCGAGTAGCGGGCTTTTTTTTATTATTGTTTCCTTTTTTGTGTGCCCTTGAGCTGCCTCCTTTGTTGTAAAAAAATAAAAAATAAAAATCCCGGCCACATATTCGCCAAGTCTGGAACACCTCGTCTCCATGGGAAATTAGGACCAATCACAGCGTGTGCTCAGCCAGGCCACGTATTGCCAGCTCGTGACGTCATTACTTACCCTTTATTTACACAGTTTTATCAAATATATGTTCATTATTTCGTGAGAACACATATTTTCAACAGTTGAGATGTTTATACTGATGTTATTGATGCCTGCCAGTGGAAAAGCAGTCTCGCCTCATTGTCTGTTAAGGATGTGTCTACCTCTCACTGGATTTACATCTGTACACAGCGACAGCATCACCTCCTTGGCGGCAAAGTACAAGGACGGATATACCGAAGAGGATACATCACCTATTGCTGCTTGGTTCACTGTTTCTTGTGTTCGTCTCACCCTAGCTGTCACTAAGGGGAATTACTTATCATACCGGGGATCATATTCTTTGATTTCTGTAAAATTAATTATAAGTGTAATTTAAGCATAATTTACCATCGGCGTCACGCACCTTAAAAGAGAGAGAGAGAGAGAGAGAGAGAGAGAGAGAGAGAGAGAGAGAGAGAGAGAGAGAGAGAGAGAGAGAGAGAGAGATATTCACCTGTGTAAGTATAATTAAGAAAGGAATTTTAATAATATATTGCATGTAAATCACACAGATAATATTCAAAATAACATGAAATACTGGTTTTCTTACAAATTTTATTAGCCTGGCAACACATTCAGTGATATTTTATGCTACTACATTGAATGTTCCCCAAAACCGAGAAAAAGAATCATTGAATTGAATTGAATTGAAATATTTATTGTTGTAAGAATCATCTACACATCCTCAGGTACTCACAGCTATCAAATATTGTGCACTCAATGAAATCATCAACATCACAAATTATAATATCTTGAAAAATATTTAATAATACCTAGAAAACTATTGACCATTTTGTTGGAACCTGAATACCCAGAAAGGAGAACTATTTTTGTCAAACACAGTCTGAAGTAATCTCATTTCATGTAATGTCATATTTACATGCAAAAAATGATCAAAATACCTTTTATTTGCAGATACAGATCCAGACGTCTTTTTATTTATACTTGAAATGAGGTAAAGCATGTAATCTGACTGGATCGTTGGATACAAGCCTGTCTTTGTGTGCTTGACATATTATGGAATGAAACAGAGTAGAGTAACTCTGGATTTACGCAAGTATTGTGTCCTTGAAGAGTAAATCCAAAACAATGTAGTAAATCCAACAAGAGGTAGGTTTGTACCTTTATTGCCTACTGTATCACTCTGACTCCTCTCCCTCTCGTGGTTCTTCCTCTGGCTGCCCTTCCCCTCGTGGTAGCACAGCAGCGAGGGTGTTGTTGTTGTTGATGAGTAGCGTGGGTACTGTATTGTTGTTCAAGTGGCGTGCGGGAAGAACTGAGCTCAGGTGTGTGGCCGTGTGAGTCCAGTTGCGTGAGACATCTGGTGGACACTCCATGAAATATCGCGTAGAAGTGAAAAAAAATGTGTAAATTAAACATTTATTTGGATTTTGGACCACGCGTTATTTCAAAAACGCGTAAACCAAACTCGCGTAAATTGAGTTACCTGTACCAAGTGCAGGTTTCAACCGATCACATTGTGCAAGAAAAGACATTATCAATCAATTCCTTGCGGCGAACCTGACCCGTTTCATCCGCTCCTCTGTAGGCCTCGGTGGCAGGGTCTTCATCTTCTAGGAGTGGTTCGTCCAAAGGGATCTTCTTTTGAATGCAGATGTTATGAAGCAGCATGCACACTATTGCAATGCGGGCACACTTTTCCGGGTCATACAGAAGGTTGCCACAGGACCCGTGCAAGCAGCGGAACCGAGATTTAAGTGTCCCCACAGCCTCCTCCACCACCACGTGTGTCCGGGCGTGGCTGCGGTTGTACACTTGTTCGACGTCATCCATGGGCTGGCTCACTGGTGTCATAAGGAAAGGCTCCAGAGGGTAACCAGCATCACCTGTAAGCATCAAAACATTAACCTTTTTTTTTTTACAACAAAGGAGACAGCTCAAGGGCACAAAAAAGAAAACAATAATAAAAAAAAAAGCCCGCTACTCGCTGCTCCTATGAAAAGAATCAAAAGAGGTGGCCGAAAGATAGGTCAATTTTTAGATTCCACTCTGTCCGGAAGAGCTGTGTGAGTGGAGCCCCCCCACACGTGAAATGCATACTCCTTACGAGGGCGGACAAGGCCCCTGTATATGGACAGCAACTGTGCCGGGGAGAAGAACTGGCGGAGACGATACAGAACGCCCAACCTCGAGGAAGCTGATCTAGCTACATTGCTTACTGTTACAATTCAATTACGCTTGAAAAAAGTGAGTAGTATAGTCTAACCAAATTGTGGAGTCCGTTTTGGCGTAGGCTCCCGCGGGTCCATTTCTCACCTCTGCTCTGCCACACAGTCCCAACACCTAATTTTTCCTATCATATGTTACCTTTAGAGATAGGTGTTGGGACTGTGTGGCAGAGCAGAGGGCAGGAAAGGACCCGCTCCCACCCAAACGGACTCGACAATTTGGTTTTCAGGTAGGCAGAAATTACGGAGCATATAAAATATTTGACGAGTGTGCAGTCGTGTGCCGTGGAAGGGGGAATTAAGGCATGCAGTGAACATAAGAACATAAGGAAACTGCAAGAGGCTGATCGAGTGGCCTACACAGGGCAGCCCCAGAATCCCCCCCACTACTCGCAATGGGTGAGGTGTAGTTTCAGGGGTTACAGGTAGAGGCTTGATCCTCGTTTACCTTTGGTACGGGCGTACGCTCCAGTACCCTGCCTCCTTACTGCACCCACACCTCACTGCCACCTGTCAACCTCGTCCATGTAGCTATCCAGTCTACTCTTAACCCCTTGACTGTGGATTTCCTACAAGAAGACCTCGCCAAGCTACAGGAATGGATCAAAAAGTGGCTGCTACAATTCAGCGAAGAAAAATGTAAAGTCATGGACCTTGGAAGGGGATATCCAGCATACCAATACCACATGGGAAACACTCCACTATCCACCACAGAGGCAGAGAAAAACCTGGGACTAAATGTTACCGAGCTATCAGTGAAAGCCAAATCCGTGCCAATCGCAGCGGACGGGTTAAAACAAGCTATCGTCCCTGCACTAACTATGTGATTGCTGAGTCTATTCCATTCCTCCTTAAAGTCTATTCCATTCCCCCTGCTGAGTCTGTTCCATTCCCCCATTCTATTCCATTCCCCAAAAGTCTATTCCATTCCCCCTTAGCAAGTTCAGAAGAGCAGTCAGCATGATATTGTGGCTGAATTTAAGAGGTAGAAGATTGTTAGTAAGAGGAGGGGAGTTAATGAGACAAAGAGCTAAGTGTGAGGATCCCCCCCCCATGTGAGATGCATACTCCACAGAGGGCAGACAAGGCCCCTGTATGTGGACAGCAACTGTGCGGGGGAGAAGAACTGGCGGAGATGATACAGAACGCCCAACCTCGAGGAAGCTGATTTAGTGAGAGAGATGTGAAGTTTCCAGTTGAGATTTTGAGTTAAGGATAGGTTGGGGAGGCGGTGGCTGAATGGATAGCGTGATGGCGCCCCATTCAGGACAACGCGAGTTCAATCCCCACCCAGTGCCACCAAGCTGGGATTTTTCGGCCGCCGCTGAGTGGCTTAAAACTACCCACATGCTGTCCAGAAGACCACCTATCAACCCGGACTCTAGATTCTAGGATTAAAGATGAGCTCCAGGAGTTTATAGTGGCGCCATCTTGCATTGGCTCGCAAGATGGCGCCACTGTAAACACTCGCCTGCGCCACAACGGGCTGGGCCGACCATCAGGCCCCACCGGGAAGAAGCCTTGGGCTGGTCATCAGGATCCACCGGGAAGAAGCCTACCAGCACAATAGGCCACGACGTAAAAAAAAAAAAAAATGAAGAAAAAAAAGAAAGATTGTGTGGAGTTGATACGTGGGAAAACTAAATTTTTGAGGCATTGAAGGACACCAGGTTCCTTCTGGCCCAATTGGAAATGATAGCAAGGTCTGAGGTTAAGCGTTCTGCAGCCTCCAGTCTAAAGTCTTGCAATTCTTCCTGTTGTGAAGGTCTTCAGTTAAAAGATGTTATGTAATGCAGAGTAGAGTTACCAGCATAAGGAAAGTTGGAAAGTTTTGTTTAGTGGGTGCAACATCTGTGGTCATATGCTGGAGAGAGACAGAAGGGGAAGGAATTATAGGAGAAGGGAACAGACCCCAGGAGACGGGACACAACCCCCGATTAATACCTGGTACCCATTCACTGCTGGGTTGACAGGGGCGTAGGGTATCGGAAAAGCCGCCCAAATTTTTCCACTCTGCCAGGGAATCAAACCCGGGCTCTCTCCCCTACCTACCAGCATATGAATGTATAGGAAAGAAGATAATCAGTGAACAACAGATGGGAGATAAAACAAAGCCCTGCAGGTCACTACTGTTGATAGATTTTGAGGAAGAACAGTGACCGTCTACCACAGCAAAGATAGATTGTCCAGAAAGGAAACTAGAAATAAAAGTAGAGAGTGATAGAGTCTGTAGGAGCTAGGTAGTTTGTTGAGCAGAGATGTGTGCCAGATTCTGTCAAAAGTTTTCTAGGTGTCTAGGGGCTGCTTTCACAGTCGTTTTGTATGTTTTTATCGTTACCAATGGTGGCGATCGATGCTATAGAATTTCCACTTAACCAGCAGCAGCAATGGACCAAATTTGTGGCTTTACTGTGTAGCAGCGACGGGCCAAATTTGTGGCTTTACCGTGTAGCAGCGATGGGCCAAATTTGTAGCTTTACCATGTAGCAGCGACAGGCCAAATTTGTGGCTTTACTGTGTAGCAGCAATGGGCCAAATTTGTGGCTTTACCATGTAGCAGCAACGGGCCAAATTTGTGGCTTTACCATGTAGCAGCGACGGGCCAAATTTGTGGCTTTACTGTGTAGCAGCGACGGGCCAAATTTGTGCCATGATTTAAATCCCCCAAAACAGATGATACATAAACTGATCACAAATGCTTTGATATATATTATGAAATGGTTTGTGTGAGGGGTGATTTTTTCTCATTTTTCTCGCTTGGAGGGACCATTAAGAAACATGATCCCTGCTGCTACCGGGTTAAAACTGGCCGATGGGGTAGTGGCGGCTGCGGGGTTAGTCTAGCCCCGCACCTTACCACACACTCTCAACACCTCTCCCTTCCTTTGCAGCCGCCACTACCCCATAGGCCAGTTTCACGTGGAAAACTATAGCGTCGATCGCCGCCATTGGTAACGATCAAAACAAACAAAACAACTGTGAAAGCGTCCCTTAATCAAAACATAAATACGTACATTCCCTTACAGTTGTTATGTTCTACACTTTGCAACAAACGTCCAGTTACTTACCAAGAAGTAGCGATTCCCCGAACTGGCCTCCCACAAACTGCTGTCTCAGGATACTCTGCCCCCATATGTAGGAGTCCTTAACACTTCCGGGAAATCTTGCACAGAAGCTTATGATCTTCATCTTCGAGTCTGCCACAACTTGTATATTGAGGGTGAACCTGCTCTGCCTGTTCATGAAGGGGATGGGATTTGTGGGCCCTTTGATAGGGATGTGCGTGCAGTCTATTGCCCCGATGACAGAAGGGAAGCCGTGGAGAGCGTAAAAACCCTGCTTGGTTTGCATGAGCGCCTGCTGGTCTTGGGGCATCTTGATATCCCGTATTGCCTTGTTGAACAGAGCCTCCGTGACACCCTTTATCACCCTGGAAATTGACGACTGGCTGATGCCGGCTGCATCGCCCACGACATTCTGAAATTTTCCACTGGCATAGAAGCGCAGGGCGACCAAGACCTGTGTGTGGACTGGAATGGCCTGAGCTCTGTTTGTGGGCCGGTGTATGTGTGGGCCAATCTCCTCACACAGCTGGAGGATTTCGTGACGCGGCAGCCGGTAGTGCGTCAAGAGGAGGTCGTCGCTGATATCCAGAGGGTTAAGGCGGTCTCTGAAGACTCGTTCTCGTCGTAGGCTGTAATGTTCCACCGCCTTGAGGAATTCCAAGTCAGCTGGAAGAGAAGATTTTATAAGTGGGGATAATTCAGTGTGGCAGTGTGGTTGATTTTCCTCCATGTTAACCCAGTGGTGGTGGTAGCAGCGGGGAACATGTTTCTTAATGGTCCCCCCAAGCGAGAAAAATGAAAAAAAATCACCCTCACACAAACCATTTCATAATATATATCAAAGCATTTGTGATCAGATTATGTATCATCTATTTTTTTGGGGTTTATATCATGGCACAAATTTAGCCCGTCGCTGTTACACGGTAAAGCCACAAATTTGGCCCGTCGCTGCTACACGGTAAAGCCACAAATTTGGCCCGTCGCTGCTACATGGTAAAGCCACAAATTTGGCCCATCGCTGCTACACGGTAAAGCCACAAATTTGGCCCATCGCTGCTACACGGTAAAGCCACAAATTTGGCCCATCGCTGCTACAGGGTAAAGCCACAAATTTGGCCCATCGCTGCTACACGGTAAAGCCACAAATTTGGCCTGTCGTTACACGGTAAAGCCACAAATTAGGCCCATCGCTGCTACACTGTAAAGCCACAAATTTGGCCCCTCGCTGCTACACGGTAAAGCCACAAATTTGGCCCATCGCTGCTACACGGTAAAGCCACAAATTTGGCCTGTCGCTGCTACACGGTAAAGCCACAAATTTGGCCTGTCGCTGCTACACGGTAAAGCCACAAATTTGGCCCGTCGCTGCTACACGGTAAAGCCACAAATTTGGCCTGTCGCTGCTACACGGTAAAGCCACAAATTTGGCCCATCATGTTGCTACGGTAAAGCCACAAATTTGGCCCGTCGCTGCTACACGGTAAAGCCACAAATTTGGCCCGTCGCTGCTACACGGTAAAGCCACAAATTTGGCCCATCACTGCTACACGGTAAAGCCACAAATTTGGCCCGTTGCTGCTACACGGTAAAGCCACAAATTTGGCCCATCACTGCTACACGGTAAAGCCACAAATTTGGCCTGTCGCTGCTACATGGTAAAGCCACAAATTTGGCCCGTCGCTGCTACATGGTAAAGCCACAAATTTGGCCCGTCGCTGCTACACGGTAAAGCCACAAATTTGGCCCATCACTGCTACACGGTAAAGCCACAAATTTGGCCCATCACTGCTACACGGTAAAGCCACAAATTTGGCCCATCACTGCTACACGGTAAAGCCACAAATTTGGCCCATCACTGCTACACGGTAAAGCCACAAATTTGGCCCATCACTGCTACACGGTAAAGCCACAAATTTGCCCCATCGCTGCTACTGGGTTACTGAAGTAGCAGTGGTCATGTACAATATAATCATGGAGAACTTATGATGTTATTTTCAATGAGTTTTCTTTATTAGTCTTCAAGAAAATACTCCTGCTGCTTCAGTGTAAAAACCAACGTCATAATCCATCCTTTATCACTGCTCCTTTTTCTCTTAATATTAAAAACTCCAAACTAATTGTCAAAACCTTCATAGAGCTTAATATTAAAAACTCCAAACTAATTGTCAAAACCTTCATAGAGCTTAATATTAAAAACTCCAAACTAATTGTCAAAGCCTCCATAGAGCTTAATATTAAAAACTCCAAACTAATTGTCAAAGCCTCCATAGAGCTTAATATTAAAAACTCCAAACTAATTGTCAAAGCCTCCATAGAGCTTAATATTAAAAACTACAAACTAATTGTCAAACCCTCCATAGAGCTTAATATTAAAAACTCCAAACTAATTGTCAAAGCCTCCATAGAGGTAGGTATGGCATCTCAACATTGTCTTCCTGTTGAACGCCCGTCACAAATATCCAATCAATTTCTTTTATTGTCATGATAGTGAGGGCTGGAAGACCCATATTTTTTTTTTTATGAGAGTGGACAAAAGCACCAAACTTTGTGGAGACGTTTGTTGGGTCCTGTATGTAGCAACAGTTTTTGATATGTTCCACAAAGTCAGTCTCAGATATATGCAGTAGCTTCACTTCACCGCAAAGATGTGTAGATTTACTACACTGGGAAAAGGAAAGAGAAATAATGTAAGTACTTTCGTATATTACATCTTTAGACTCCGAAGTCTTAAGATGTAATGGTGCGGTGGGAACAGAATCTCCTGTAGGCCTCAGTGTGTCAGCATGGAGGCAACCATTTTTTAATTTGTGGCCCTTCATAACTACTTTATGTGGGTCAACAGGGGTGAAGATGTCATGGAATTACAAGTGGACTGGCATAAAAGATTTTGCAGCTTTATATGAAGTCATTTCTCAGTAACCACTTTTTTTTGGAAGGTAGGTTTGATCTGTCATTCCCTTTAGTGTTTTGTTGATAAGGAAGATTCGCCATGAATGAATTGTCTCATGAACACACACCATTTACTGGGTGAAAACTTGAGTTCCCATGAGGTTGCTATGAGTGCAGTTTTGTTGAATGTTGATGTGTTGTAACTCACTGTTGAGAACGTGATGGTGGAGAATGGGAATGCTACAAGCTAGAGCTGTTTGAGGCCATCATTAGCAAACAAACCATGCATGATAAAGTGTTATGAGAGGAAAAGGCTGTAAATGAAAAATGGACAATGTATCTTGAAGACTTAATGAAAGTTAGTTAGTATTAACCTATTTGTTGTCTACCGGGCCCGGGCTAAGCTCTAATAGCCCAGTCTCCATATCTACATTCATCCAGCTTTTCCTGTGTGTGTGTGTGTGTGTGTGTGTGTGTGTGTGTGTGTGTGTGTATTTACCTGTTTGTTGTCTACCGAGCCCGGGCTAAGCTCTAATAGTCCAGTCTCCATATCTACATTCATCCAGCTTTTCTTGTGTGTGTGTGTGTGTGTGTATTTACCTATTTGTATTTACCTGTTTATTGTCTACCGGGCCCAGGCTAAGCTCTGATAGTCCCGTCTCCATATCTACATTGATCCAGCCTTTCCTTCATTAGTTGGACACTGCTCGCCTCCACCACCTCTTCCTGCAAGCTGTTCCATGTGTCAACACTTCTATGTGGAAAACTATACTTTTTCAAGTCTCTCAAACAGGTTCCTTTATTAAGGTTCTTTCCATGTCCTCTCAGCCCCTGCGTTATCACAGTTAAGAAGAGATCATCTCTATCCACCTCATCAAACTTATTTACCAACTTATACAGCGTGATCAGATCTCCTCTCTCCCTTTTTTGTTCCAGTGTCGCCAAGTCCATCTCCTTCAATCTGTCTTCTTACGTCATATTCCAGAGTTCTGGGAACATTTTAATTGCAATTCTTTCCAACTTTCTGATATCCTTCTTTTTGTGAGGCAACCACACAACTGCAGCATATTCAAGTTTTGGTCTTATCAGTGTTGTTATTATTTTCTTCATCATTTCTTTGTCCATATAATTGAATGATACCCTTATATTTTGCATCATCCTGTAGGTTTCTCCAAATAACTTGTTTATGTGCTTTTCTGGGGATAGTGTGTCTTGCATCGTTGCTCCTAAATCTTTTTCTTCGTGTATCACCTTTAAGTTTTCTTCTCCCAGGCAGGCAGACAAAATATACACTGAACCCTCGTTGGCACAGGGCAAAAAAAACAGTCACTCATTGGTTGATTTTATTTTTTGATCATATAGACATACACAGGCAACAGCTACACTGGTATTCAAATTCAATGATGGTTTACATTTGTACGGAGCCAATGAAACCTGTAACTTATTCACACACGCGGTGCACCTCAAAGTTTCTTGTTCTGTGTAGCACTTTGTTTTGTGAGGTCAGGTTAAGTTTGTCAGGTTAAGGTTAAGTTTGTCAGGTTAAGGTTAAGTTTGTCAGGTGAAGGTTAAGTTGTCAGGTAAAGGTTAAGTTTGTCAGGTTAAGGTTAAGTTTGTCAGGTTACTTTGTCAGGTGAAGGTTAAGTTTGTCAGGTTAAGGTTAAGTTTGTCAGGTTACTTTGTCAGGTGAAGGTTAAGTTTGTCAGGTTACTTTGTCAGGTGAAGGTTAAGTTTGTCAGGTTAAGGTTAAGTTTGTCAGGTTAAGGTTAAGTTTGTCAGGTTACTTTGTCAGGTGAAGGTTAAGTTTGTCAGGTTACTTTGTCAGGTGAAGGTTAAGTTTGTCAGGTTAAGTTTGTCAGGTGAAGGTTAAGTTTGTCAGGTTACTTTGTCAGGTTAAGGTTAAGTTTGTCAGGTTAAGGTTAAGTTTGTCAGGTTAAGGTTAAGTTTGTCAGGTTACTTTGTCAGGTGAAGGTTAAGTTTGTCAGGTTAAGGTTAAGTTTGTCAGGTTACTTTGTCAGGTTAAGGTTAAGTTTGTCAGGTGAAGGTTAAGTTTGTCAGGTTAAGGTTAAGTTTGTCAGGTTACTTTGTCAGGTTAAGGTTAAGTTTGTCAGGTGAAGGTTAAGTTTGTCAGGTGAAGGTTAAGTTTGTCAGGTTACTTTGTCAGGTTAAGGTTAAGTTTGTCAGGTTACTTTGTCAGGTGAAGGTTAAGTTTGTCAGGTTACTTTGTCAGGTTAAGGTTAAGTTTGTCAGGTTAAGGTTAAGTTTGTCAGGTGAAGGTTAAGTTTGTCAGGTGAAGGTTAAGTTTGTCAGGTTACTTTGTCAGGTGAAGGTTAAGTTTGTCAGGTTAAGGTTAAGTTTGTCAGGTTAAGGTTAAGTTTGTCAGGTAAAGGTTAAGTTTGTCAGGTTAAGGATAAGTTTGTCAGGTGAAGGATAAGTTTGTCAGGTTAAGGTTAAGTTTGTCAGGTGAAGGATAAGTTTGTCAGGTTAAGGTTAAGTTTGTCAAGTAAAGGTTAAGTTTGTCAGGTTAAGGTTAAGTTTGTCAAGTAAAGGTTAAGTTTGTCAGGTTAAGGTTAAGTTTGTCAAGTAAAGGTTAAGTTTGTCAGGTTAAGGTTAAGTTTGTCAAGTAAAGGTTAAGTTTGTCAGGTTAAGGTTAAGTTTGTCAGGTTAAGGTTAAGTTTGTCAGGTGAAGGTTAAGTTGTCAGGTTAAGGTTAAGTTTGTCAAGTAAAGGTTAAGTTTGTCAGGTTAAGGTTAAGTTTGTCAGGTGAAGGTTAAGTTTGTCAGGTGAAGGTTAAGTTGTCAGGTTAAGGTTAAGTTTGTCAGGTGAAGGTTAAGTTTGTCAGGTTAAGGTTAAGTTTGTCAGGTAAAGGTTAAGTTTGTCAGGTGAAGGTTAAGTTTGTCAGGTTAAGGTTAAGTTTGTCAGGTTACTTTGTCAGGTGAAGGTTAAGTTTGTCAGGTAAAGGTTAAGTTTGTCAGGTGAAGGTTAAGTTTGTCAGGTTAAGGTTAAGTTTGTCAGGTTACTTTGTCAGGTTAAGGTTAAGTTTGTCAGGTGAAGGTTAAGTTTGTCAGGTAAAGGTTAAGTTTGTCAGGTTAAGGTTAAGTTTGTCAGGTAAAGGTTAAGTTTGTCAGGTGAAGGTTAAGTTTGTCAGGTGAAGGTTAAGTTTGTCAGGTGAAGGTTAAGTTTGTCAGGTAAAGGTTAAGTTTGTCAGGTTAAGGTTAAGTTTGTCAGGTTAAGGTTAAGTTTGTCAGGTAAAGGTTAAGTTTGTCAGGTTAAGGTTAAGTTTGTCAGGTTAAGGTTAAGTTTGTCAGGTTAAGGTTAAGTTTGTCAGGTTAAGGTTAAGTTTGTCAGGTTAAGGTTAAGTTTGTCAGGTGAAGGTTAAGTTTGTCAGGTGAAGGTTAAGTTTGTCAGGTTACTTTGTCAGGTTAAGGTTAAGTTTGTCAGGTAAAGGTTAAGTTTGTCAGGTGAAGGTTAAGTTTGTCAGGTTAAGGTTAAGTTTGTCAGGTTACTTTGTCAGGTTAAGGTTAAGTTTGTCAGGTTACTTTGTCAGGTTAAGGTTAAGTTTGTCAGGTAAAGGTTAAGTTTGTCAGGTTAAGGTTAAGTTTGTCAGATTAAATTGTTTGCTACTACTACTACTACTACTACTACTACTACTACTATGTCTACACCTATAGCACTGGTAGGCTTGCTTGAGGGGCCTGGATGGTGTTCGCCCCCAGCCCGTCATGGCGCAGGCAAGTGTTTATAGTGGCGCCATAGTAGATTTGTTTTTCTATCATCGCATCACAGCCTTGGCGTCAACTTTCATGAGATGGATCTCTACACAAGTATAGACACAGTAACTAAGGTAGGTATTATAAGACACTTTTGCTCCTAACATCAGCTATTTCTGAAGGTCCAAGAGGGGGTCAGTCAGGTTCTAATGAGCGTTTCTTGAGGTTCACGGTACAGAGGAAGGGTCAAACCACCACCAGGGCCATGAAACTACTCCTGGAAATGCCCACAACTCCTATGAAAGCCTTGTCAAATGTATGTTTCTTAGGTTCACGGTACAGAGGAAGGGTCAAACCACCACCAGGGTCATAAAACTACCCGTGGAAATGCCCACAACTCCTACAAAAGCCTTGTCAATTAGGTGTTCTTGGGCAACGAAATGTCTTCTAATACAGGTAACTCTCGATTTACACGAGTTTGGTTTACGCGTTTTTGAAATGACGCGGGGCCCAAAATCCAAATAAATGTTTAATTTACACGTTTTTTCACTTCTACGTGATATTTTATGGAGTGGCCACCAGATGTCTCACGCAACTGGACTCACACGGCCACACAGCTGAGCTCAGTTCTTCCCGCGCGCCACTTGAACAACAATACAGTACCCACGCTACTCAACAACAACAACAACAACACCCTCGCTGCTGTGCTACCACGAGGGGAAGGGCAGCCAGAGGAGGAACCACGAGAGGGAGAGGAGTCAGAGTGATACAGTAGGCAATAAAGGTACAAACCTACCTCTTGTTGGATTTACTACATTGTTTTGGATTTACGCAATGACCTCTTCAAGGACGCAAGACTCGCATAAATCGAGAGTTACCTGTACGACCCTAAAGCTCCTCGTCCACAAGTTTGCTTTGAAGCTGACGAAGCTCTTTTGAATGAACCAGCTGTAGTTGGTGCCTCAGTTCTATGTGTGCCTTCTGAAGCTCCAGCTCCTTCTTTGCACTAGCCAACTGTATCTCCAAGATCTCCTGCTTTGCCTTGAACACCTCCAATTGTTTTTCATGAAGTTCCCTGGCTATGTCCTTTACTTCCGAGGCTCTCTTCTTGCCAAACCTGAATGTCTCCAGTCTTTCATCGGCTGCTATCTTTTGTCTCTTTGCTGGTGGCTCCATGGCCGAACCTGCAGAGTCACCCGCCTTGCTTGAGATAGTAGGGACATGTCTTTCTGGAGATGGACCACTGTCTGTGTCTGCTCCTGCATTACTGTAGGCAAGGTCTGGAAATTAGAATGCTGATTTTATTTCCTTGTGAGGAGTGAAGAAAGCGAGAAAGTTGGAAAGTTTTGTTTAGTGGGCGCAACATCTGTGGTCATATGCCGGAGAGAGACAGAAGGGGAAGGGATTATAGAAGGGGAACAGTTGGAAAGTTTGGTTTAATCGGTACAACATCTGTGGTCATATGCCAGAGAAGACAGAAGGGGAAGGAATTATAGGAGAATGGAACAGTTGGAAAGTTTTGTTTAGTCGGCGCAACACCTGTGGTCATATGCCGGAGAGAGACAGAAGGGGAAGGAATTATAGAAGGGAAAAAGTTGGAAAGTTTGGTTTAGTGGGCGCAACATCTGTGGTCACATGCCGGAGAGAGACAGAAGGGGAAGGGATTATAGGAGAAGGGGAACAGTTGGAAAGTTTGGTTTAATCGGTACAACATCTGTGGTCATATGCCAGAGAAGACAGAAGGGGAAGGAATTATAGGAGAAGGGAACAGTTGGAAAGTTTTGTTTAGTCGGCGCAACACCTGTGGTCATATGCCGGAGAGAGACAGAAGGGGAAGGAATTATAGGAGAAGGGAAAAAGTTGGAAAGTTTGGTTTAGTGGGCGCAACATCTGTGGTCATATGCCGGAGAGAGACAGAAGGGGAAGGAATTATAGAAGGGAAAAAGTTGGAAAGTTTTGCTTAGTCGGCGCAACACCTGTGGTCATATGCCGGAGAGAGACAGAAGGGGAAGGAATTATAGGAGAAGGGAAAAAGTTGGAAAGTTTGGTTTAGTCGGCGCAACATCTGTGGTCATATGCCGGAGAGAGACAGAAGGGGAAGAGATTATAGGAGAAGGGAAAAAGTTGGAAAGTTTGGTTTAGTCGGCGCAACATCTGTGGTCATATGCCGGAGAGAGACAGAAGGGGAAGGAATTATAGGAGAAGGGAAAAGTTGGAAAGTTTGGTTTAGTCGGCGCAACATCTGAAGTCATATGCTGGAGAGAGACAGAAGGGGAAGGAATTATAGAAGGGAAAAGTTGGAAAGTTTGGTTTAGTCGGCGCAACATCTGTGGTCATATGCCGGAGAGAGACAGAAGGGGAAGGAATTATAGGAGAAGGGAACAGTTGGAAAGTTTTGTTTAGTGGGCGCAACATCTGTGGTCATATGCCGGAGAGAGACAGAAGGGGAAGGAATTATAGGAGAAGGGAACAGTTGGAAAGTTTGGTTTAGTCGGCGCAACATCTGTGGTCATATGCCGGAGAGAGACAGAAGGGAAAGGAATTATAGGAGAAGGGAACAGTTGGAAAGTTTTGTTTAGTGGGCGCAACATCTGTGGTCATATGCCGGAGAGAGACAGAAGGGGAAGGAATTATAGGACAAGGGAACAGTTGGAAAGTTTGGTTTAGTCGGCGCAACATCTGTGGTCATATGCCGGAGAGAGACAGAAGGGAAAGGAATTATAGGAGAAGGGAACAGACCCCAGGAGACGGGACACAACCCCCGATTAATACTTGGTACACTGCTGGGTGGACAGGGGCGTAGGGTATCGGAAAAGCTGCCCAAATTTTTCCACTCTGCCCAGGAATCGAACCCGGGCTCTCTCGGTTGTGAGTCGAGTGTGCTAACCACTGCACCACGAAGCCCCCTGAGTGAAGAAAGCACTTCAAGGGTAAATAAAATACACAAAATGCCTGCAAAACAACACTGCCCTCACAGAAAGATGACAAGAGGATTCCCAAAGGGGTTTACTGATCATTCTGTTCAAACATGAGATCAATAGCAATGAAAATACAGCTTGAGAATCCCTTATCCCAAATCCCTGGGACCGACAGTCTTCCAGATTTTAGATTTTTTCGGATTTCAGAACATTTTTTATTTGAATCTAAATAAAATGAAATCTGAAATAAGTCAACATTTCATTTTTAACCCGGTGGTGGTATCACCCCTCACACAAACCATTTCATAATATATATCAAAGCATTTGTGATCAGATTATGTATCATCTATTTTGAGGGGTTTATATCGTGGCACAAATTTGGCCCGTCGCTGCTACACGGTAAAGCCACAAATTTGGCCCGTCGCTGCTACACGGTAAAGCCACAAATTTGGCCCGTCGCTGCTACACGGTAAAGCCACAAATTTGGCCTGTCGCTGCTACACGGTAAGTCACAAATTTGGCCCATCGTTGCTACATGGTAAAGCCACAAATTTGGCCCGTTGCTGCTACACGGTAAAGCCACAAATTTGGCCCGTTGCTGCTACACGGTAAAGCCACAAATTTGGCCCGTCGCTGCTACATGGTAAAGCCACAAATTTGGCTCGTCGCTGCTACATGGTAAGCCACAAATTTGGCCCATTGCTGCTACACGGTAAAGCCACAAATTTGGCCCGTTGCTGCTACACGGTAAAGCCACAAATTTGGCCTGTCGCTGCTATACGGTAAAGCCACAAATTTGGCCCGTTGCTGCTACATGGTAAAGCCACAAATTTGGCCCGTCGCTGCTATACGGTAAAGCCACAAATTTGGCCCGTTGCTGCTACATGATAAAGCCACAAATTTGGCCCATCGCTGCTACATGATAAAGCCACAAATTTGGCCCGTTGCTGCTACACGGTAAAGCCACAAATTTGGCCTGTCGCTGCTACACGGTAAAGCCCCAAATAAGGCCTGTCGCTGCTACACGGTAAAGCCACAAATTTGGCCGCTGCTACACGGTAAAGCCACAAATTTGGCCCGTTGCTGCTACACGGTAAAGCCACAAATTTGGCCCGTTGCTGCTACATGGTAAAGCCACAAATTTGGCCCGTTGCTGCTACATGGTAAAGCCACAAATTTGGCCCATCGCTGCTACATGGTAAAGCCACAAATTTGGCCCATCGCTGCTACATGATAAAGCCACAAATTTGGCCCGTTGCTGCTACACGGTAAAGCCACAAATTTGGCCTGTCGCTGCTACACGGTAAAGCCACAAATTTGGCCTGTCGCTGCTACACGGTAAAGCCACAAATTTGGCCCGTTGCTGCTACACGGTAAAGCCACAAATTTGGCCTGTCGCTGCTACACGGTAAAGCCACAAATTTGGCCCGTTGCTGCTACCGGGTTAAAGTAATGCAATGTGGAGGTGAAATTCAGATCTCGTGTTAAAATAATGTTTTGTATTTACTGTACAAAAAAACATGATGATCAGTGCTTACAAAATGAGGCTAAATGCCGCCCCAGACATTACAACTACATCAGGTCTAGGAAACTTGAGGGAGAGGAAACACCATCAATGACGTCAGTTTCATCAGAAGCGGTTGAGGGCCCTGGAAGCAGATGCTCCAGGGATGAGGAAGCACTGTGCTGGATGGCTTTTTTAGGTGCTTCTTGCGGTGTCATTTGCCTCAATAATTGTGTGGCAAATCCTTATGTAAGCAGTTCTTGACACAGTGACACACACTATATAGTATAGCAGAAAATTTACATTGATACATTTAAGGGATGCATTTTTAAACTACTCCAATTGAACTTTAAATAACCTGACCTCTAACGTTCGCCCCCCCTGACCCCCCCAGCGTGGTAACACTGCACTGTGACTGCAGCAGAAAATGCATAACTGACAACTTGGGCCCGTGGGTAACAGCTGAGCCAGGCGGAACTTGGATTCCATAAGAGTGCCCAGGAGGGTTTCTACAGGGGCACTAATTTTATACGGATTTTTTAATAGTACGGGGGGCCTGGCTCCCTAACACCCGTACTATTTGTGGGACAACTGTGTGTATATATATATATATATATATATATATATATATATATATATATATATATATATATATATATATATATATATATATATATATATATATATATATATATATATACGTAGTACTTGGTTACTGGATAAATGTGACAACAAACATTGGTTGTGTGTTGTGTTCCTCTTTTATTGTACAAAAGTAAAGTAATCATTCTGTCATACATATTTTTCTTTTTTTTACACATATAGCAAAGATGGTGTCTGCTGCACCTTTGAAGCTGTCTGCTGCACCTTTGAAGCTGTCTGCTGCATCCTTGATGGTGTCTGCTGCTGCCCTAACACTCTCTGCAGCCAGGCACACGTCCTTTATGGCTTGCAGTGACTTGTGCTCCAACACATCACAAGCTTTGCTAATCCCAGCGTATGCAGCCTTCTTCTGCATGGCGGCAGCCTCACGGCGCCTCTTTGGAAGACGCTTGTGGTGTTGTTGCACCTGTGTTGACGTGGAGGGCTGTGGCTGGAGCCTCTCGGGCAACACATTGTCCGGCTCCTCAGTTTCTTGCCCGTCGCTTTCCTCGATCAGTTCTGGAATGGAGACAGATATCAATACCTACCATCCATCTATATAACTTGGCCACCCCCAAAGGTAGCTTGTTGTTGTTTCTCAGACTTGAGATCACCCGCCGGATAATTTTGGCTGAAGGCTGCGGCAGTTTCTCTTGACGCCTCGGCCTTGTCCAGAGTGACCGCCATCCCATGTGACTCATCCTGCAGGACAGGCTTCTCGGAGACCAGCGGCTCAGCAGGAATTTCTTCTGTCCTGGCTGAGTGGAGCCTCTAACTTGGCATCACCATGTTAAGAGCTATCTTCATGGGCAGCGAATGTAGACAGCTCAAACAGGATTTTTTTTTTATTTTATTTTTTTTTTTTTTACGTGAACGTCTATAGCGCCGGTAGGCTTTCTTGAGGGCCTGGATGGTAGTCGGCCCCAGCCCATCATGGCGCAGGCAAGTGTTTATAGTGGCGCCATCTTCTCTTGGCTCATGCTGCCCCCCGGAACTCCTCCTTGATTCACTTGGGCGGTTTCCTCTAGAGTCCGGGTTGATGGGTGGTCTTCAGGACAGCATGTGGGTAGTTTTAAGCCACTCGGCGGTGACTGAAAAATCCCAGGTGGTAGCATGGGGATTCGAACCCACGTCGTCCATCACGCAGGTAGCCCGTGTAGCCCAGCACGCTACCACTCAGCCACAGCCTACCCTGCATTAGTTCTAGTAATACATGCAAGGTACATACCACCATAACCAGTCCTTCTCATGTACTGCAATCCTTTCAGAGCAGTCATTGGTATACTTTGGGTCTCCCGTTCCACGACAGACATCACCCTTTCTTGTCGAGAAATAGTGGAATTACATAGAATTTCATAGAAAACCAGACCACACAGGCCCTAAGGCCCAAACTAGGTGGTCTGTCCTAAACCTAAGTGACAGTTGTTATGCAGCCACCATGGCACGGCAGGAGTATTCTTTCACTTCCGTCATTCTGTCATTGAAGGGATGAATGGCATGAAATTTCTGAGTACAGGTAACTCTCGATTTACGCGAGTTTGGTTTACACATTTTTTAAATAACGCGTGGTCCAAAATCCAAATAAATGCTTAATTTACACATTTTTTTTTCACTTCTACGCGATATTTTCTGGAGTGTCCACCAGATGTCTCACGCAACTGGACTCACACGGCCACACAGCTGAGCTCAGTTCTTCTCGCGCGCCACTTGAACAACAATACAGTACCCACGCTACTCAACAACAACAACAACAACAACAACACCCTCGCTGCTGTGCTACTATTCATTTAATTAATTTAATTTCAACGCTACACTACCACGAGGGGAAGGGCAGCCAGAGGAGGAACCATGAGAGGGAGAGGAGTCAGAGTGATACAGTAGGCAATAAAGGTACAAACCTACCTCTTGTTGGATTTACTACAATGTTTTTGATTTATGCCACCTCTTCAAGGACACAATACTCACAGAAATCCAGAGTTACCTGTACCTGGAAAAGAAGAAATTTTGCTCGAGTGTCTTGAGATGGTAAGCAGTTCAGTTGTAAAAGCTCCCTGCTGTTCCCCCATTCCCTTCTGCATGTTATCACTGCTCTTCCCTCACCAGGCAGCACTGCTAAGTCACCAAAGCAAGTCCCCCATATACTTAGACCATCTCCTCATCATCTTCAATCACCTCACCAGCAGCATTTCTTATTCTTCTTATCCCTTCTCCCCTCTTTCCCCGAGCTTCATTAGTCATTTTATAATACTCTTTACAATATTTCAGGTCGGGGGGTATGGGTGGGGGGGCATATTGTTTACTACACGTATGGGTAAAATTCTACAAGTGTGTTAATCCTACATGGGCAGACGAAACTTTTTTTTTTCAGTTTTCAGTGTTATGAAATAATGTGATAATTGTTTCCGACACAAATCATTAACTTGAACATTATATTGCTTACAATAATCAGAATGATTAGATACATTTATTTATACGTAGTGACTCGTAACAAGAGAAATTAATGTGTGATGAATATGTGTAATAGATGAAATATAATAGTGTGTGTTGAGAGTGAGAGAAAAGAAAGAGAACGTGATGAGTTAAGGGTAGACTGAAGAAACGGCAGATGAAGAGAATGGGAAGAGCAAGAGAAAATGGAAAGATTTGGAGGGTTTTAAATGACTGACTTTTCAATGGCTGTTGCACCCACCGCTGCCACCGCCGCAAAACAACTCACAGAGGTTCAACATGCACACTGTCTATTCCTTTCACTCAGCGCTCACACTCGGAGGTGGACACACTAACTGAACAAAACCAGGTAAATGAATGTTTTCCCTGCCGTGTATTCTCCCGTACGCATGGGTACTGGACAGCAGCGCCACTTGTTCTTGCAAGGAGGCATTTCTCGCAACACAGACAGGCCCACGAATTGGACCACACACACCACCGCCATGTCCCGCCCCGCGCTTCATATTTCCGCCGCCCCAAACCACGAGCCAAATAAATTAAACCAAACTTAACATAAGGGTAAACTCCACCGTGGATTAAAACTGCATCTCTGGCCATGAATAATTTGTATGTTGTATATATCAGTACCTTTGTTATCATATGAACATTTCAAGCTGATCAGATGAAAGGAAAAAATAAGAAAATAATTTTTAGTTTTTACGAAAAATTTGAATTAATTTTTCTCAGCCATTTTTTTACTGATTTTCTTGTGACGCGCACATCTGATGACTCATTGTTATTATAACAACTTGTCAAGATGGTTTCTTGAAAACTGTTTTTGTCAATCTGTATTTTTTTTTTTTTAAGGAAAATTTTCCCATATATCAAAACTATGCCGGTTTTCCAAAAAAACATCATCACAAATTTTACTGCGATATGTGATCTTGTATGTCCTAAAGTATCATGAAAGTCGTGCAGAAAGTAAAAGCAAAAAATAATTTTATGTTTATTTTGTGCTTGTTTTGAGAAAAACGCGATTAGAGTTTTGCTAAAGTTCTTGGGCCCAGTGAAGGTACTATGCTGTCAATGCTTTCATATGAAGTTTATGAGATCAGTAATCACATACCAGTGAGTGCTTAGAAGGATCAGGCACCTTGTCCCCCTTATAAAGGTATTAATCGCTCAAAGGTGAGGGTGTCAGGGCCCCTCATTGTTGCAAGGCTCAATCAGTACTCTCCAGGTGCATAGCTATCGGGAGAGCTTCTCTCTCTCTCTCTCTCTCTCTCTCTCTCTCTCTCTCTCTCTCTCTCTATAAAAATCAGGACAAGTAAACGAACGAGATCAACCGAGATACATATACGCGTAAATAATTGCCAGCTTATAATCATAAATGCGTGTGCACGGCACACTTATGCACAATCTACATGTACAGAGGCCCAGCCACTCCCACCACATAGATCCACATACATAGGCCGAGCTCTGTCTGACGGAGGTGATGATGGAGTTCCCACATTGTTCCACTCTACTCCTCACACTGTACGCAGCGTGGCGACGCAGCACAGCCAGACGGTTCATCCTGTGCCCGGTGAGGGCCAGGGATGAGCTGGTCCATTTACGAAGCCCCAGAAGCCGCTCAATGGCAGCCGTACCAAAATTTTCAATCAGATCACCGATGGTCAGTTCACAGTGAATGCATAGTTTTGCAAGCCCATCCAATCTCTCCTCACCCATAGTTGACCGTCTGAATGATTTTATATGATTAAGTGTAGAAAACCTTTGTTCTGCTTTTTTTTTGTTACAGCAGAGGAGTCAGTTCAAGGCCTTCAAGAAAGGTAACAAATGTTAAAAAAAAAAAAAAGCCCATCCTATAAAGAGTTAGAGGAGTGGCCGAAAGAGAGGTTAATTTCGAGAGGAGAGGTGTCCTGATACCCTCCTCTTGAAAGAGTTCAAGCCGTAGGCAGGAGGAAATACAGATGAAGGAAGATTGTTCCAGAGTTTACCAGTGTGAGGGATGAAAGAGTGAAGATGCTGGTTAACTCTTGCGTAAGGGATTTGGATAGTAAAGGGATGAGCTTGAGTAGAAAGTTGTGTGAGGCGGGACCGCAGGAGGGGGGGAGGCATGCAGTTAGCAAGTTCAGAAGAGCAGTCAGCATGAAAATAGCGATAGAAGATAGAAAGAGAGGCAACATGGCGGCGGAATTTAAGAGGTAGAAGACTATCAGTAAGAGGAGGAGAGCTGATGAGATGAAGAGCCTTAGACTCCACTCTGTCCAGAAGAGCTGTGTGAGTGGAGCACCCCCACACGTGAGATGCATACTCCATACGAGGGCGGACAAGGCCCCTGTAAATGGATAGCAACTGCGTGCCTGATACTGTCATGAGGAATATTAAAATGTTGTGTAAAGTCTTCCCACCCTTATATTTTTGTACATATGTCTTCCTGCACAGAAACATATGCAAATACAAAATAGCACATGACAGGAAAACAATGGGTGAGATGTCATGTCTTTACAGGTGGTATAGCCTTCATGTCATGTCTTTACAGGTGGTATAGCCTTCATGTCATGTCTTTACAGGTGGTATAGCCTTCATGTCATGTCTTTACAGGTGGTATAGCCTTCATGTCATGTCTTTACAGGTGGTATAGCCTTCATGTCATGTCTTTACAGGTGGTACAGGTAACTCTCGATTTACGTGAGTTTGGTTTACGCGTTTTTGAAATAACGCGTGGTCCAAAATCCAAATAAATGTTTAATTTACACGTTTTTATTCACTTATACGTGATATTTTATGGAGTGTCCACCAGATGTCTCACGCAACTGGACTCACACGGCCACACAGCTGAGCTCAGTTCTTCCTGCGTGCCACTTGAACAACAATACAGTACCCACGCTACTCAACAACAACAACAACAACACCCTCACTGCTGTACTACCACGAGGGGAAGGGCAGCCAGAGGAGGAACCACGAGAGGGAGAGGAGTCAGAGTGATACAGTAGGCCTTCATTTCAAGTCTTTACAGGTGGTACAATAGCCTTCATTTCGACAATTAGTTCCACAAGCTTTTGCATGAATAACAGTTGCTTGCTACATGAGAGTTTGTCAAATGTGGCTTCAACAAGGCTTCCCAGACTTGACGCCTCAACAGACACATCTTTTTTCTTATCAATGTAGTTTTTTAAGCTTTCAGTAACCTCGTCAATCTCCGAAGTAACGCTTGACAGTTTCTTTCCTTTATATGCCGAGTGCTTCACCGAAACATTGTTGAGGCCTGAAGCGTCATCACTGCCGGCTACAGGAAATGGGTGTCGGCTGGATCCATGTGCCGGACTGTGCCTAGCCATGGGTACACCGCTACACTCAGGTGACGGCGGTTCAGACACTAATGAAGACTCATGGATTTCCAACAGTGCCTCTGGTGTAGCGATGAGAGGAGAGCTTTCCCCCTCTGTCAAGGTGCCGTCAGGTGGTAATGTTGACCCCAACTTCAATTTTGGTGACGGCTGTAAATTAAAAGAAAAAACAATGAGCTACTGAATTAACCAAAACAGTGAGTTAAGTTTGCCTGTAGCTGAACAGTGTGACACAATCTGAATACTGAACTCCACATCCTGGTTTCTTAACAATTATCCGACAAACACAGTACCCTCTCGAGTTTCGCGCTTGCTTCATTCCGAAGGTTTAGCGCTAAACTCGAGGATCGTGAAGCTCGAGGTATTGAAAACACTGAAAAAGTGCTTATCTATCTGTTCCAGCCCCTGGAGATTTTTTTTCTTTTTTTTTTACATGTGGGCTATGACGCCGATATATAGGCTATCCATCTGGGTCTGATGGTCGGCCCCGAGCCCGTCATGGCGCAGGCAACTGTTTATAGTGGCGCCATTATAATTGGCTCATGCTGCCCCCCGGAGCTCACTTTTTTCCTCCTTTACTCCCTTGTCATCTCAAAATACGTACCTTGGAAAAAGGAAGAAAACAGGAAGAGAGAATGGGTCATTTTAAAGCCACAGATGAAGCCTTACGATTGGCTGAGCTCTGAAAACATTCTTGTGATTTGCTGGGAGTCCAATGACATCATCGCTGGCACTCATCCAATCAGCGGCCTCGCTGCTTTGGGGCAGTGTTACACTGGCCGTTTTCCTCTAACTGTTGTGGCTACTGGCAATGCCCATCCGGGAGCGAGTTGTCGGTTGTCCGTAAGCTGGTGTCACACTGGGCCCTTTTCTTCCCACCACGTTGGCAGCAGCTTGGGCCACCGGCAACTCCAACTCTTCCGAGTGTGTGTCGCACACGGCCAAGGTCAGTTGCCCGTATCCACATCCACAACCTAAACAAAGCACTTGCCCTGTATTGACATGGCGTCGTCTGCTAAAGTAAGGGCTTGTGCTGCCATTACCCAAGTTATGGACTTGTTGCTGCAGTTAAATGGAAGGAAGAAGCTGTTGTGGGTGTGGCGTGCCTGTGGACCCTCCATGCCAGTTCTCATTGCCACCACTGCGCGTGAGCGGCCAACCCACCCATCTTGACTCAACCACATAAACACGTGGATCGAGTAACAACACACACACACACACACACACACACCAGACTCATCATGAACCATGGCAGATGTTCCTCACAAACAAAAATGGCTTTGCCATTTCCTAGAGTGTATTAGAACTTATTTGTTGAGTGGTTCCTACAAACCAAACACACCCAATGGCAAGAAGAGAGCAGTTTTAGAGACGACTGCTCTCTTCTTGCCAAGAGCTAGGAGGTTTGGTTCATGTGAGCCACTCACCAAATACTGCCTAACACACTCAAGAAATGGTGAAGTCGTTTCTGTTTGTCAGAAACATCTGCAATGGTTCCTAATGAGTCTGGTGTGTGTGTGTGTGTGTGTGTGTGTGTGTTGTTACTCGATCCATGTGTTTATGTGGTTGAGTCAAGATGGGTGGGTTGGCTGTTCACGCGCAGTGGTGACAATGAGAACTGGCATGGAGGGTCCACAGGCACGCCACACCCACAACAGCTTATTCCTTCCATTTAACTGCAGCAACAAGTCCATAACTTGGGTAATGGCAGCACAAGCCCTTACTTTAGCAGACGACGCCATGTTGATACAGGCCAAGTGCTTTGTTTACATTGTGGATGTGGATACGGGCAACCGACCTTGGCCGTGTGTGACGCACACCCGGAAAAGTTGGAGTTGCCGGTTGCCCAAGCTGCCGCCAACACGTTGGGAAGAAAAGAGCCCTGTGTGACACCAGCTTACGGATAACTGTGAACTCGTTCCTGGTTGGGCGTACGGGTGTTGCCCGTAGCCCCAACGGTTGGACGAAACCGGCCATTGTGACACCGCCTGAAGGCAGTGAAGCCGCGGATAGGGTGAGCGTTGGCGATGATGTCATCGGACTCCCAGCGAATCACAAGCGTGTTTTCAGAACTGCCAGCCAATCGTAAGACAGCCGCCTTCAACTGCGGCTTCAAAACGACCCGTTCTCTCTTACCGTTTTCTCTCTCTCTCTCTCTCTCTCTCTCTCTCTCTCTCTCTCTCTTGCCATAGCCACAATGTTTGGAGTAAAACATCCAGTGTGATACTACCTTTAAAGGTAGCGTGCGTGATGCCGATGGTGAGCGTTCAGAGACGGTTCAATCTTCCTCGGTGCCACCACCACCGCTGATTTTTCAGCCGTTGAGATTTTTTAAAACTACCCACCATTAAACTCCAGAAGACCACCTATCAACCCGGACTAAGATTTACTTCCCAGATGAGTTGGAGGGCAGGCAGTTCAGTGCAAGAGCATGAGCTAGTGCAAACGCGCCGCACGACAAACTGGGGCTTGCGCCAGAATCATCAGGGGTCAAAGAAGCCCTGACCAGACCCACCATCCCCACTATCAGGAAGACGCTCAGAGTTTTACCGCTGCAAAAAAAAAAAAAAAGTAGATGTGACCCGTACGCGTCAAAGCAGCGCGAAACTCGGGGTGATAATGCGCGAAAGTCGGGATGGTAAGAATTTAGAACTAACTGCGAAACTCGTGGATCGCGAAACTCAGATAGCATGAAACTTGAAAGGGTACTGTATAGGTAACTCTCAATTTACGCGAGTTTGGTTTGCGCATTTTTTAAATAACGCGTGGTCCAAAATCCAAATAAATGTTTCATTTACACGTTTTTTTCACTTATACGCGATATTTTATGGAGTGTCCACCAGATGTCTCATGCAACTGGACTCACACGGCCACACAGCTGAGCTCAGTTCTTTCCGCGCGCCACTTGAACAACAATACAGTACCCACGCTACTCAACAACAACAACAACACCCTCACTGCTGTGCTAGCACTAGGGGAAGGGCAGCCAGAGGAGGAACCATGAGAGGGAGAGGAGTCAGAGTGATACAGTAGGCAATAAAGGTACAAACCTACCTCTTGTTGGATTTACTACATTGTTTTGGATTTACATCACCTCTTCAAGGACACAATGCTCGCGTAAATCCAGAGTTACCTGTAAAGACCCCCCAAAATAGATGATACATAATCTGATCACAAATGCTTTGATATATATTATGAAATGGTTTGTGTGAGGGTGATTTTTTCTCATTTTGCTCGCTTGGAGGGACCATTAAGAAACATGATCCCCGCTGCTACCACCACCACGGGGTTAAGTGTATAGGAGAAATATATCTATATTTTTTCAGGATGGATGTCAAGAGAATCTCTGAGTAACAATAATTGCTAAAAGTGAATGACCAAAACACTTGAGGTGTGATCCATTTTGGTTAAGTCTTTGAATCTGATCCCAAATCTGGCTGACAAACATATCGTCACCCTCGTCAAATAATCACCTAAGTCATTTTTCAGCGATTTCCAGGTTTTTGTTTACATCAATTTTTGACCACGTGACGCCCATTTTTGTATAGAGTCATCCCTCAAATAGTACGGTTTCCAATAGTCCGGTTTTTGTTTTATGTGGATTTTCTAATAAGATTTTTTAGGATTTTTAAATTTCCCGACAAGCAGGAAACTTAAAAATTCTAAAAGATCTTCTGTGACAATCCGTATAAAACCGAAACCGAACTATTGGAAACCGTACTATTTGAGGGATGACTGTTGTTGCCTTCGTCATTCAGGGTTTGAGTGTTCTAGAATTGGCCTTTTCATTTCTGCCTAAATCTTAAGACAAATGAGATGATGACAGTTCTTTTCCTATTTCCTGTAAAGTAGAAAATAGTGTCTTATGCGGTTTGCTTACGAAGGTGACGATGTGTCTTATAAATGAGATACAGTTTAGAGAAGTGTTTGGTACCTGCTCAGAATGAGGTATCACACAAGTTGCAGTGGTGGTGTCTACGATGCTGTCCACCAGGAACATTGCAGTATCGAGCAATGCCCACTTTTGAGCGGGCTGTGCAGCAGAGCCGCTCGGTGCTTTCTGAATCTTCCGGTTGAGATTGTGGAAATAGCTCTTGATGTTCTTAAATTTGAGCCGGACATGTTCTGCAAAGTGAATAAATGCTGTTAGTTGGCAACACTATCAGATACAGGTAACTCTCAATTTACGCGAGTTTGGTTTACGCGTTTTTTTTAAATAACGCGTGGTCCAAAATTCAAATAAATGTTTAATTTACACGTTTTTTCCACTTATACGCGATATTTTATGGAATGTCCACCAGATGTCTCACGCAACTGGACTCACACGGCCACACAGCTGAGCTCAGTTCTTCCCGCGCGCCACTTGAACAACAATACAGTACCCACGCTACTCAACAACAACAACAACAACACCCTCGCTGCTGTGCTACCACGAGGGGAAGGGCAGCCAGAGGAGGAACCACGAGAGGGAGAGGAGTCAGAGTGATACAGTAGGCAATAAAGGTACAAACCTACCTCTTGTTGGATTTACTACAATGTTTTTGATTTATGCCACCTCTTCAAGGACACAATACTCGCGGAAATCCTGAGTTACCTGTAATATAAACACTGCTAATATAAAAAGGCTAACAGTATAGCTTACCTCCATTAAGCTGCTGGAGCTCTGGAAACTGTTGTCCAATGGCGCTAGCAATCTGGGAGATGTCCCGCCTCAGCTTGATCTTGTGATAGTCATGTTCCTTGGGGTCCCAAACACAGGGACATTCACGTATCAATTCCAGCAGCAGCGCCTCAGACTCCCGTGTCCAGGGAAGCCTCGCTAGCTTTGTGGAACCCATTGTGGTCGACTTTACTGGGACGATCAGCTTGTATACTCTTCTTCTTCTTGTGACCACAATTTGGCGACCTGTGGTGGCTGCTGAAGAAAATATCCAGAGCTGGGCACGTTACTGGATTTGGGGTGGTCTGCTACCGCTCCTCCACACCTCGGACGCAGGTAGTCCGCACCTATACTTCCGCGCCTAAATTTTTTTCGCTCGGTCCGCTACCAGACCTCCGCTACTGTACCCAAAACTACTTAAGCGCGCCTGAAAAAACTAGTCCGCACCTCAAAAATAAAACAAAATAGTACAAGGCAATAATACATCAGAGCTTCATACATACATACATACAGAGAGAGAGAGAGAGAGAGAGAGAGAGAGAGAGAGAGAGAGAGAGAGAGAGAGAGAGAGAGAAATATATATAATTACCTTTAAATAATCATCAAATCAATTGAAATAAAAACCGTCTTCACAGTTCACAAATGACAAATCAGTTTAAATCACAAGTTCACTCTAGTCTACAAGTCCTCCTCCTCCTCTTCCTTCTCCTCCTCCTTGAAGCAAGTATGGGCTACATGACTGTTTTGGGACAGGGCGGAGGAAGGCAAGGTGGGGGACGCCAAGCCAAGGGTTTGCGCAGGAAGGGTAATCACTTGATGTCTGGCGGACCCTAGGGGTGGCAGGGGGGAATGGGGTGGGCCTCTCAAGTGCGAGTCTAGAATGTTCTGTGCAGTAACGTCTCTCTGGTGGCACTTATATCTACTTATAATACTTAAAACTATTTATTCCTCCATAATTTACATTTTCCCATTCTTAATTAAATTCTGGCATTACACTGGGAGGGACAAAGTTGCCAGATTGTCTTACTCAGCCTCTTATATTCTCGTGGACCCCAATAAGGAGATTCACTTATAATTATCGTTGAAATAGTTAATTCCTGATGTTTCTTGGCAATAGTTAGGCGTCAGAAACCAGTAAATACTATGCTCTGAGTACGACAATGAGGAGATTCACTTATAATTATCGTTGAAATAGTTAATTCCTGATGTTTCTTGGCAATAGTTAGGCGTCAGAAACGGGTAAATACTATGCTCTGAGTACGACAATGAGGAGACTCACTTATAATTATCGTTAAAATAGTTAATTCCTGATGTTTCTTGGCAATAGTTAGGCGTCAGAAACGGGTAAATACTATGCTCTGAGTACGACAATAAGGAGATTCACTTATAATTATCATTGAAATAGTTAATTCCTGATGTTTCTTGGCAATAGTTAGGCGTCAGAAACCAGTAAATACTATGCTCTGAGTACGACAATCTGGCAACGGTGGGGCGGGGTCCAGCTCCACGTCAGACAAGGATGGCGTACGTAGGGGTTCTGGAGGCTGACGGTGCTGGTTCTGTTGACGCTACTATCCCCTGACACACTCCTGCTCCTGTTGCTATCACCTCTTTTCACGTATCTGTCCATGTTTATTTGTAAACACTAAACAATCGCAGTGATTCACTAAATGTCAAAAGATTCTCAAATGAAAAAGGGTTGTATTTTAAGACATTTCGATGCCCAAGAACAAATATTTGACAAGGTCTTCGTAGGAGTTGTGGGCATTTCCAAGAGTAGTTTTATGACCCTGGTGGTAGTGTGACCCTTCCTCTGTACCATGAACCTAAGAAACACACATTTGACAAGGCTTTCGTAGGAGTTGTGGGCATTTCCTGGGGTAGTTTTATGACCCTGGTGGTAGTGTGACCCTTCCTCTGTACCATGAACCTAAGAAACACGTATTTGACAAGGCTTTCGTAGGAGTTGTGGGCATTTCCAAGAGTAGTTGTATGACCCTGGTGGTAGTTTGACCCTTCCTCTGTACCATGAACCTAAGAAACACACATTTGACAAGGCGTTCGTAGGAGTTGTGGGCATTTCCAGGGGTAGTTTTATGACCCTGGTGGCAGTGTGACCCTTCCTCTGTACCATGAACCTAAGAAACACACATTTAACAAGGCTTTCGTAGGAGTTGTGGGCATTTCCAGGGGTAGTTTTATGACCCTGGTGGTAGTGTGACCCTTCCTCTGTACCATGAACCTAAGAAACACACATTTGACAAGGCTTTCGTAGGAGTTGTGGGCATTTCCAAGAGCAGTTGTATGACCCTGGTGGTAGTTTGACCCTTCCTCTGTACCATGAACCTAAGAAAAACACATTTGACAAGGCTTTCGTAGGAGTTGTGGGCATTTCCAGGGTATTTTTATGACCCTGGTGGTAGTTTGACCCTTCCTCTGTACCATGAACCTAAGAAAAACACATTTGACAAGGCTTTCGTAGGAGTTGTGGGCATTTCCAGGGGTAGTTTTATGACCCTGGTGGTAGTGTGACCCTTCCTCTGTACCATGAACCTAAGAAACACACATTTGACAAGGCTTTCGTAGGAGTTGTGGGCATTTCCAAGTGTAGTTGTATGACCCTGGTGGTAGTTAAATCCTTCCTCTGTACCATGAACCTAAGAAACACACATTTGACAAGGCTTTCGTAGGAGTTGTGGGCATTTCCAAGAGTAGTTTTATGACCCTGGTGGTAGTGTGACCCTTCCTCTGTACCATGAACCTGAAGGGACACTTATTAGAACTTGACTGATCCCTTCTTTGACCTTTAGAAATAGCTGATGTGAGAAGCGAAAGTGTCTAACAATACCAACCAAAGAAACTCGGCTCAGTGATCAGCACACAGTCCGCCAAAACGCGCAAAAGTAATGCCGCGGACTGTTTGGCGTCTTCGTTTTTTTTATCTTTGAAAATCTCAGGTGCGGAAGTCTGGACCCAAAATTTCACCTGTCCGCACCTTTCAAAACTTTCCACACTTCCGGGCTTCTGCACCTCGTTTGGCGGTCCCCAGGTGCGGAGTAGCGGAGGTCCGGACCGAGGAGATGCCAGTATCCGAGATTCTGATCAGAATTTTGCCAGAGTCTTCCGTAAAATACTGCCAACTTTGAGTCTCCGCCGAAAACTTCAGAGAAAATAGCTTGTGAGGCCACACCTTTATTGTTGGTGATGATGATGCCTTCCCCTTGAGAGAGTGGCTCAGGAAGCTGTTCTATGAGCGCAGTCTCACAGATGAAGAAATGATGAGCACTGAACTTTGAGGCAGAAGACCAGCAGGAAGGCCAAGGAAGACATGGTGGTGGAGGAAGATATGAGGAGGCTGAACATCACGGAAGAAATGGCTATGGACCGGCAACAGTGGAGGAGGTCAAATCCCGTCCACCATAGGGAAGAAATGGTCGTTAAACGATGATGACGATGAAGAAATGATATTAAATTACAGACTTTCAAGTGCAGAATGCCACTATAAACACTCGCCTGTGCCAGAACGGGCTGGGCCGACCATCAGGCCCCACCGGGAAGAAGCCTTGGGCCGACCATCAGGATCCACCGGGAAGGATGATGCAAAATATAAGGGTATCATTCCATTATATGGACAAAGAAATGATGAAGAAAATAATAACAACACTGATAAGACCAAAACTTGAATATGCTGCAGTTGTGTGGTCGCCTCACAAAAAGGATATCAGAGAGTTGGAAAGGATACAGAGAATTGCAACTAAAATGTTCCCAAAACACTGGAATATGATGTATGAAGACAGATTGAAGGAGATGGACTTGACGACACTGGAACAAAGAAGGGAGAGAGGAGATCTGATCACTCACACACACACACACACACACACACACTCTCTCTCTCTCTCTCTCTCTCTCTCTCTCTCTCTCTCTCTCTCTCTCTCTCTCACACACACACACACACACACACATTTTTACTTTAACCCAAGTGACTGTCACGAGCCGTCCCCTACACGCAGACGATTGGCGCCAATGACACCAATCCCTTCCCGGCCTCACGTGGATTTATAACCAGACGTAATTCCATGAGGCCAAAGAATTCCATCTGATGACTGGAATCAAGAGTGTAATATATATATCGTCATGTGTATGTGAATGTATATGAATGTGTGTATGAATGTGAGGATTGGCCTCTCGACGCCAATCCTTACAGAATCGTGATGCCAGTCCTCTGCGTGTGTGGGCAGCTTAAGGCTCTTCGTCTCATCAGATCTCCTCCTTTTATTAATAGTCTTCTACCTCTTAACCCAGAAGCAGCAATGGGCCAAATCTGTGGCTTTACTGTGTACCAGCGACGGGCCAAATTTGTAGCTTTACTGTGTAGCAGCAACGGGCCAAATTTGTGGCTTTACCGTGTAGCAGCGACGGGCCAAATTTGTGGCTTTACCGTGTAGCAGCGACGGGCCAAATTTGTGGCTTTACCGTGTAGCAGCGATGGGCCAAATTTGTGGCTTTACGTGTAGCAGCGATGGGCCAAATTTGTGGCTTTACCGTGTAGCAGCGACGGGCCAAATTTGTGGCTTTACGTGTAGCAGCGACGGGCCAAATTTGTGGCTTTACCGTGTAGCAGCGACGGGCCAAATTTGTGCCATGATATAAACCCCCCAAAATAGATGATACATAAACTGATCATAAATGCTTTGATATGTATTATGAAATGGTTTGTGTGAGGGTGATTTTTTTCTCATTTTTCTCGCTTGGAGGGACCATTAAGAAACATGATCCCCGCTGCTACCACCACCACCGGGTTAAATCATTTTGTCTCCCAAGTTCACATATTTGCCAAGGCTTTCGTAGGAGTTGAGGGCATTTCCAGGAGTAGTTTTATGACCCTGGTGGTAGTCTGACCCTTCCTCTGTACCATGAGCCTAAAGAAACACTCATTAAAACTTGATTGATCACTTCTCTGACCTTTAGAAATAGTTGATGTGTCTTAGAATACCTGTCTAAGGCTCTTCGTCTCATCAGCTCTCCTCCTCTTACTGATAGTCTTCTACCTCTTAAATTCCGCCGCCATGTTGCCTCTCTTTCTATCTTCTATCGATATTTTCACGCTGACCACTTTTCTGAACTTGCTATCGCTGCACATGACTTTTTTATTCAAGCTCATCCCTTTACTGTCCAAATCCCTTACGCAAGAGTTAACCAGCATCTTCACTCTTTCATCTCTATACTGTCCAAACCCCTTATGCAAGAGTTAACCAGCATCTTCACTCTTTCATCCCTATACTGTCCAAATCCCTTATGCAAGAGTTAACCAGCATCTTCACTCTTTCATCCCTATACTGTCCAAACCCCTTATGCAAGAGTTAACCAGCATCTTCACTCTTTCATCCCTATACTGTCCAAATCCCTTATGCAAGAGTTAACCAGCATCTTCACTCTTTCATCCCTATACTGTCCAAACCCCTTATGCAAGAGTTAACCAGCATCTTCACTCTTTCATCCCTATACTGTCCAAACCCTTATTCAAGAGTTAACCAGCATCTTCACTCTTTCATCCCTATACTGTCCAAACCCCTTATGCAAGAGTTAACCAGCATCTTCACTCTTTCATCCCTATACTGTCCAAACCCCTTATGCAAGAGTTAACCAACATCTTCACTCTTTCATCCCTATACTGTCCAAACCCCTTATGCAAGAGTTAACCAGCATCTTCACTCTTTCATCCCTATACTGTCCAAACCCCTTATGCAAGAGTTAACCAGCATCTTCACTCTTTCATCCCTATACTGTCCAAACCCCTTATGCAAGAGTTAACCAGCATCTTCACTCTTTCATCCCTATACTGTCCAAACCCCTTATGCAAGAGTTAACCAGCATCTTCACTCTTTCATCCCTATACTGTCCAAACCCCTTATGCAAGAGTTAACCAACATCTTCACTCTTTCATCCCTATACTGTCCAAACCCCTTATGCAAGAGTTAACCAGCATCTTCACTCTTTCATCCCTATACTGTCCAAATCCCTTATGCAAGAGTTAACCAACATCTTCACTCTTTCATCCCTATACTGTCCAAACCCCTTATGCAAGAGTTAACCAGCATCTTCACTCTTTCATCCCTATACTGTCCAAACCCCTTATGCAAGAGTTAACCAGCATCTTCACTCTTTCATCCCTATACTGTCCAAACCCCTTATGCAAGAGTTAACCAGCATCTTCACTCTTTCATCCCTATACTGTCCAAACCCCTTATGCAAGAGTTCACCAGCATCTTCACTCTTTCATCCCTATACTGTTCAAACCCCTTATGCAAGAGTTAAAGGCCCGTTCACACCGCCCGAACTTTGCTGGAGCGTTCCTGGAGCGGTGAAAAAAATTCATCACCGCTCGTAACCGTTCACCACCGTTAAACAGAAGTTGGCCCCCGTTAAGGCAACGCGTACGCCGACCACCGCTGATGGTCTCTCCTACCGCTCCGAAAGTTTTGAGCTGCACAAAATATTGCGAGCGGTGAAGAGCGGTCAATTTTCCGCTCCGGCAAAGTTCACCACCGCTACAACAACGTCCAGTCAAAGTGTGGCACAGCTAGACGCAAGTTCGTGGACGCTTGGGTCCGCTAGGCCAACGCAGAAATCTTGAACGCTGGACCACCGCTGATTCACCAGCTTTGCCCGGGCGGTTTTTAAACGTTGCACAAACTTTGGCAGAGAGGTTGTAAGCGTTTTACGAGCGGACACATGATTGCTGGAACGGTGTCGGACGTTGAAGCAGCGATCCATTGCGGTGATGAACTTTGGTTTGGCGTTGGTATGGAGGTGTCGAAGCGGGACCAGAATTTGGCTATAAATACGGGGAGAAATGAACCAGGAGACCATTTGGAATCGAGCTGCCGTTGAGTGCAGACCTCATTTATATCAAATTTTGCTCAAAAAATGTACTACCATGGATGCTGAGAGACTTGGTATGATTGGTGCACTAGTCCAGCAGCAGAATCAGAACCTCCTCAGATTGCAACAAACTGTTGACAGAAGGAGAAGAGAGAGAAGAAGGAGAGACAGAGTTGTGTGGGTCAGACAGTGGATACTGAGAAGGCCTGAACATGGACTGTATGAGAAGCTGATGGTGGAGCTGAGGAATGAGGATCCCCGAGCCTTCAAGCACTTCATGAGGATGCCACCAGCCATGTTTGATGAAGTTGTACAGAGGCTGACCCCCAGATTGACCAAGCAAGACACCAATTACCGAGCAAGCCTGGAACCTGGTCTAAAAGTGGCTATCACCCTACGGCACCTGGCCTCTGGTAACACCTACAGAAACATGCAATACGCCTGGAGGGTTCCTCACAACACCATCAGTGTGGTAGTCAGAGAAGTGGTAAAGGCCATCATTGAAGAGTACACAGATGAACTCTTGTTTTGCCCAACAACTGAACAAGGATGGAGAGACCTGGCTGACCAATGGTACCAGAGATGGAACTTTCCCCACACAGTTGGTGCCATTGATGGCAAGCACGTGGCCTGTAAATGTCCTCCTAACTCTGGCTCCGAATTCTACAACTACAAAGGCTTTTACAGCGTGATTCTGTTTGCCATGGTGGATGCTGACTACAGGTTCACCTATATTGACGTCTCAGGCAATGGCTCATCCTCAGACGCTCAAATCTACAACGAAAGTGATCTCCATCGTGGGCTGGACCAGAACAGGATTCATGCCTTTCCTCAGCCAGACCCCCTACCCAATGACCATCAGGATGTGCCTTACTTCATCGTCGGGGATGACGCCTTCTCACTGCGAACCTACCTCATGAAGCCGTACAGCAACAGAAACCTCACCCATGAAGAGCGCATCTTCAACTATCGGCTGTCCAGGGCAAGACGGGTAGTGGAGAACGCCTTCGGCATCCTGGCCAACAGGTTCCAGATTCTGCTCACAACCATGCAACATCACCATGAAACTGTCAGAACCATCGTAGAAGCTTGCTGCATCCTCCACAACCTGATGCGCACCCGCTACCCAGTGCTCCAGAACAGACTTGTGGACCGTGCACAACCAGATGGGAACCTGCAGCCTGGGGCATGGAGAGAAGGACAGAACTTGGAGGATACTATCGTTGTGCAAGGCCCCAACACAGCCTCACGTGATGGGAAGAGGCAGCGAAACCTTTTTTTTTTTTTTTTTTTTTTTTAACATTGCTGCCTATTGCGCCGGTAGGCTTCTTCCCGGTGGATCCTGATGGTCGGTCCAAGGCTTCATTCCGGTGGGTCCTGATGGTCGGCCCAGCCCGTTCTGGCGCAGGCGAGTGTTTATAGTGGCGCCATCTTGCATTGGCTCATGCTGCCCTCCCGGAGCTCATTTTTGATCATTGAATCTAGAGTCCGGGTTGATAGGTGGTCTTCTGGACAGCATGTGGGTAGTTTTAAGCCACTCGGCGGCGGCTGAAAAATCCCAGCTTAAGCATTGGTGCAACTCCCCAGCAGGATTAGTGGACTGGCAGGAGAGAATGGTGGCTATCAACTGAACACTGTGCAGAACACTGAGGAGACACTTCTGCATACGATTCATTCTAGATGTCATATTACATTAATAAAAGCACTTTATACTTAAAACATGTCTTCTTTAATACTTGAAGTTTTTTTTTGTTAACGTTAGAAGTTCCTATAGAGGTCTTTAATCTTGTTGTTGTTTCAAAATATTTATTCAGGTTATTATTATTAAATAAATAAAGTAGTCAAGAATAGTTACATAAAAATGCTGTTTATTAAAGCCCAAAGCTTTTGAGACCACCCAAAAACACAAGTGCGCATGCAAACTATAAACAGCAAACATCAAAACAGCTGGCCAGCTTATCCCTTAACCCGTCCGCTGCGGGCGACGACACAGTGTCGTCAGTAAACAAATACTCAAAACTGCGGGCGACGCACCGTTTGCGTCGGCAAATTAAAATATTCATAGAATATTCCCAATGCGTTCCCGAGCGCTCAAATTTTGACAGAGTCATCCCTGAAGGCTGCCTGTGCTTTGTGTATGTGGATGCCATCTGGCGAGGCCTATCTCGTGACTCACGCCGCGGGCCACGTGTCCAGTGTTGCCAGGTCAGCCAATTTCTGGCCAATTTGAGGTACTAAAACGTTATATACATGCAGTAGACAAAGTAAAACATAAATAGTGACCGATATGGCAACATCATCAGCTGGTATTCACCGCTCACCAGAGTAGGCGTAGAAAAAGCTTTGCTCAGAGATGTTTTCGCTTATAGCACAAAACTTTACATATACAACAGGTACTTAGAACCCATTTTCCTTTGGTTTTGGACCACATAGGATTCCATTTCCGCAATAAAAAAAAATAGCTCAAACCCCGCCGCACTGGCGGTACATGTTTTAAAAAACTATGCCGCAGCGGACGGGTTAAACAAAAATCACATGAAATATTTGAGCAGTTCCTTCAACACATCACAAGCAGTCTCAAATCTCCTCGATGGTGGCCGGTACCTCTTCAAGTACATCAGCAGTCTCTTGGGCTGAGGTGGTGATTGGTATGGGTGGAACGTTCATCTCCGGGCTCTGGAGGTCCTGGAGAATCCCCCCCTCGCTGACAGCGCTCGTGTTGGTGTGGTTAATGGAGGAAAAGTTCGGCATGTCTGACAACATGAGTCCTTCGTTGGAGCTCCTTGGGGTGGAGGATGGCTGCCTGACTCTGGGTGTCTGCAATTGCTGGAAGTGCTGAGGCTGATGCTGAGACTGTTGCTGGAAGGCGAGAGGCTGCTGCTGGAAGCCGTGATGCTGAGGCTGGGGCTGGAAATAATGCGGCTGCTGCTGGAAGCCGTGATGCTGAGGCTGGGGCTGGAAATAATGCGGCTGCTGCTGCTGGTAGAAGGTGAGTGCGGATGAAAGTGCTGATGCTGGACGTGGTGGAGCTGGAGGAAGGGGGTGGGGGATGGGTCGCTGCATCTCGTGGAGGATGGCCGTCATCTTCTCCACTGTGAGCTGGTACTGGGCCTCGGGTAGTCGTTGGAGAGACTGGGACATGTACGTGATGAAGGGCTGCCTTGCATGGCTGATCTCCTGGGCTTGGACCAGTTTCTCCATGAGGGCGTTGGTGGTCTTCATACAATCCCTCATCTCCAGCATCGCAGGGGAGTCTGCAGGCTCGGCTCTGGTGGCGGCACGTCGTGGTCTGGTGGTAGTGGAGGAGGGAACTGGTGATGGGGTGCCCAGGGACCTCGTGACTGCTGCTTGAGTTTCAATGAGCGAGAGGGAGCCCTCGTCCTCTTCCTGTTCCTCGACGTCGTAGGAAGGCTGCCAAGAGGTGCTGGCCGAGGGCTGGGCTGCTGCAGGCTGGCTGGGTACAGGTTCCTGTGTGAGGGGTATGCTTCTAAGTGGCTGACCTTTCCTGGGCTTCACCTCCTTGTGCAGGAAGGCGCAGTTCCTCTGGATGAACAGTTCTCTGTCCGTCAAGTTTGCTGCAGCCTGGCCAGACTTCTTGGAGAGAAGCTTAGCGTAGAGGTCCCGGACTGACTTCCACCATGTCCTGAGAGCTTCAGCTCCCTCCTCAATGTCCAGTTCTCTTGCCTTCCTGGTCCAAAGCTCCGTCTTCTTCTTTGTATCCTTATAGTCGGTGGCCCCCTTCCTCCACAAAAATTCGTGCTCCCGGACCCACTCGATGAGTTGCTCCTGAGTGTCATCGTCGAGCAGGAGAGCCTTGCGGCGAGACTTCTTCTGAGGCTGACGCTGTTCATCGTCCCTCTCCAAGTGTGGGTGCTGAGAGTCAGAGTCTGAAACAAAGAACAATTGAATAAAAATAATAAATGTATAAATGAAACATATATTATTTAGATCAATTTTTTCATTGCATTCATCACATTATACGAGTAATTACCTTCAGCACGGCCCTCCTCAGGTTGGTCATCACCAGGGGGTAGCTCCTTATCGTCAGGCTGGTCCTGTGTCAGGGCCTCCTCGGGCTCGTCATCAGAGTCTGCAATTTATAACAAATGAATAATAAATGAGCAATGTCAACGTGAAAGAAAGATTATGATTATTATTATTATCATTATCATTATTATTATTATTATTATTATTATTATTATTATTAAATTTAATACATTTTCATTGGTGGTTACCTTCATCAGCAGCTGCCCCTGCCTGGGCTGTGGTAGCAGTGGCTGTGGATGTGTTAGCAGTGGCTTCTGGTGTGGCCTGACTGGTCTCTGCAAAATATAACAATGGAATAATAAGTTTAAAATGTTGAAGTCACATACATAACAGTATTTTTTCACAGTTGTTAAATATATCTTGACACAAGGCCACATATATTTACCTGACTCCATTGGTTCAGCTACCTGCTCAGAAATTATCTTCTTGGAGACTGCTGCCCTTCCTTCTCCAGCCTTCCTCTTCTTTTGTCCACGTGGCATAATGAATTTAACCCGTAAAGTGTTTAGTACGTATATATACGTTCGGGAGGGAAAGTGTTTAGTACGTATATATACGATCATCGTTTTCTTTTACTTCATGGCACCTAAACCTGTAGAAATGGTTCAAGATGTCTTTTCTATGCCTAAATATGATTTTGAAAGCTCACTCATTTTTATTGTATTGCTGTGGCCTATTACATAGAATGTATCCATGACCACGAATGATTTATTGAAAAAATAGGTATATTTATAAAAATATGTCAGTGGTGTCATAATTACTTATCAATATACTCAAAATACTGTTCAGTAGATCAGCTATTTTTATATCATTCCAACTCGAATAGCAATTTCAATATATTTTGTGTTCATGCGTACAGTCATCGTCGGTTGTGTTGGCAGCCCTGGGGCGTGAGGCGCCGGGTTGGCGGGTTGGCCCAGCAATGAGTCATGATAGCCAGACACGCTGCTACACCCTCGCTGTTAGCACGTGTTGTCCTGTGCAGTGCAGTGTTAGCTATACAGGCAGCCTCGTTGGGCCCAACAGGGTTGTTGCTGTCTGTTTCTCCTTTGTATTCATTCCTGGCTCGGAACCTGAGTCATCAGTTTCCCAGCCATACAGATTTTCATGGGATATGCTACAGTCCAGAGGTAATACACAATTACCTCTTAGATATACTTGTAAAATTGGGATGTTATGTAAATTGTACAGTAGCAGAGCAATACCAAATTGGTCGGCAGCAAATGCAAAGACGCGGAAGCTACGTAGTAAATGGGAAAATGTTTGGGGTATGTGATCAGCTGGCGGGCGGTAAAGGCGGGCTGTGGTCTTCAGGAGTACCAACATAAAAAAATTAAAATTCGTATAATGGGTTATTTGGGCAGCTTTGTGTAATTTTTTTGTTGTTGGTGTTACAAAACATGTTATGCTTGTGCAATGAAGGGATAATATTGTGCTACTTATATACACATAGAGAAAATATAGTCTGTAATGAAGCGTGATAAATTTGGTACTATGATATGACCATAGAAAGGCTAGACAAACAATCCTCAGATATATTTTACAAGAAACTCAAACTAAACAATATATAGTCATGGAAGAAGCATTCACAGTGTGTCGGAAATAATAAATAAGAAGCGGAAGTTACATAGTACTGTTCTACATGTTTCGTCTTACGCACCACCACTGGAGTATTGGTGCCACGCGTGAAAGGACTCACAGAAAACGACAGCCACAGGAACACACATATATCGCATTTATATCGTTCAAATCAGCTATTTTTTTTCAATTTTATAAGACAATAATATTATTTGGCCAAAATCCAACCCCACATGACCTGTTTCACTCCTATAAAGCAACACTGTACGGGTTAAACTGTAGACTTCTATCAAAAATGTATCAGAACGTCCATCAAAGCGATCCGTTCAGCTCCGTAGTCAAAAGCGGTATGCCGCTAAACCAAATTTAACCCCCATTAACGCCAGATGCGCAGAACGCCGCTTATCAACGGTCACCGCTAAACCAACGCTCGCTACCGCTAGCTACCGTTAAACCAACGCTAAAGCAACGCCGACTTCAGCGGTGCACCGCTAAGGCAACGCCCGTGTTTTCCAGTTTTTTCCCCATTTTGTGCGCGGTGACGAGCGTTGTTGAAATTCGGCCACCTCTCCCTACCGTTCAAGGAACGCTCTAACAAAGTTCGGGCGGTGTGACCGGGCCTTAACCAGCATCTTCACTCTTTCATCCCTCACGCTGGTAAACTCTGGAACAATCTTCCTTCATCTGTATTTCCTCCTGCCTACGACTTGAACTCTTTCAAGAGGAGGGTATCAGGACACCTCTCCTCCCAAAATTGACCTATCTTTCACCCACTCCTCTGACTCTTTTTAGGAGCAGTGAGTAGCGGGCTTTTTTTTTTAACATTTACCTTTTATATGCCCTTGAACTGACTCCTCTGCTGTAAAAAAAAAAATAAAAAAAAAATAAAAAAATCTCTCCTCCCGAAATTGACCTCTCGTTCAGCCACTCCTCTGAACACTTTTTTATAGCAGTGAGCAGCAGGCTTTTTTACTTTATTGTTTCTTTTTTTTTTTTTTGCCCTTGAGTGTTTCCTTTGCTGTAACAAAAAAAAAAATAAAAAAAAAAAAAGGGAAAAAATGTCTCTTTTGGTGCTAAAGGTTGGCGGTGGCTGAGTGGTTAGCGTGCGGGCTTGACATTCACGGCGCCATGGACAACATCGGTTCGAAACCCCACGCTACCACCTGGGATTTTTCAGTCACCACCGAGTGGCTCAAAACTACCCACATGCTGTCCTGAAGACCACCCATCAACCCGGACTCTAGAGGAAACCGTCCAAGTGAATCAAGGAGTTCCGGGGGGCAGCATGAGCCAAGAGAAGATGGCGCCACTATAAATACTTGCCTGCGCCATGACGGGCTGGGGCTGAACACCATCCAGGCCCCTCAAGGAAGCCTACTGGCGCTATAGACATAGATGTAAAAAAAATAAATAAATAAATAAAAATAATAATAATAATAATAATAAATAAAATAAAAATATCATCTCTTCAGCGTACTCACCCTCAAGTTGAGTCGCCTCATCAGTGTCTGAGCCGCTGTCGTCCTGGTCTGCGGCTGGCTCCTGTGGCAGCGTTGCAGCGGCCACGTGCAGCCGTGCCGTCCTGCCTTCAGCTGTGTGGGGAGTGTGTTGGCCATCAGAGTCCTTGGTCCTAAAAGATTGTAGAGGTCATGAGTACTGCTTGTTTATACCTCTGCAGTATTATAGTGAATTATATTCCTTAACCCGGTGGTGGTAGCAACGGGGATCATGTTTCTTAACCCGGTAGCAGCGACGGGCCAAATTTGTGGCGTTACCATGTAGCAGCGATGGGCTAAATTTGTGGCTTTACCATGTAGCAGTGACGGGCCAAATTTGTGGCTTTACTGTGTAGCAGCGATGGGCGAAATTCGTGGTTTTACCGTGTAGCAGCAACAGGCCAAATTTGTGGCTTTAATTGCCACAGCAGCAGCAATCTGATCACAAATGCTTTGATATATATTATGAAATGGTTTGTGTGAGGGTGATTTTTTTTCATTTTTCTCGCTTGGAGGGACCATTAAGAAACATGATCCCCGCTGCTACCACCACCACCGGGTTAACATGGAGGAAAATCAACCACACTGCCACACTGAATTATCCCCACTTATAAAATCTTCTCTTCCAGTTGACTTGGAATTCCTCAAGGCGGTGGAACATTACAGCCTGCGACGAGAACGAGTCTTCAGACCATTAAGAAACATGGTCCCCACTGCCGCCACCACCATCTTCACTCTTTCATCCCTATACTGTCCAAACCCCTTATGCAAGAGTTAACAAGAGTATCAACAAAATCTCAGGATGCAAACGGTAATTAAAATTGATTCATTGTCATTGTAAGCAAAGATCTTTTTAGAAACATGAAATCTTTCATGATTCTTTGTAACCTGCTTCTTGGTGAATAAACCTATTATTATTATTATTATTATTATTATTATTATTATTATTATCATTATTATTATTATTATTTGCACCTCTTGGACTTTGGGCGCCACCGGAAAACAAGATTCTGCAAGAGTTCTTCGACTTTGTTGACCGCCAAAACATGTCATGCAGGACAGAGAGGCGGTGGCTGAGTGGATAGCGTGACGGCGCCGCATTCAGGACGACGCGAGTTCAATCCCCGCCCGGTGCCACCAAGCTGGGATTTTTCAGCCACCGCCGAGTGGCTTAAAACTACCCACATGCTGTTCAGAAGACCACCCATCAACCTGGACTCTAGATTCTAGGATTAAAGATGAGCTCCGGGAGGGCAGCATGAGCCAATGCAAGATGACACCTACCGAATGGGCGCAAGCCACTCCCGGTGAGGTATATATGGGAGGTGAGGAGGGTGCTGAAGCCCTCCATAGACCCTTCCCATTACCTCATTAACCGTTTCCCTATTGTCTCATCTACACCAGGGAGTAGTTCAGCATGCTCTCTAGACAGATCCTCTCTCTATCCACACCACACTACATTCACACATCACACACACCTTTTCCCAAAATTCAAAATGGCGCACCTTCACCTTGCCTCGGAGTCACCGCCTGGGGGGGGGGGGACCACAAATTCCCCCAGGGAGGACTCCCCTTCTGGCTGCCGACCCGAGAGGTGTCTTGATAGCTCCTCGAACCTTTTTCTTATCAATTTCTGCAACATTTGCGGTCTTCGTTCTAATTTTCATTCTGTGGAACACCATCTCTCCTCCTCTAAACCTCACCTTCTCTTCCTCACCAAAACACAGGTTTCTGAGGCTACTGACAGCAACCTCTACTCTGTTCCCTCCTACTATCTCTATCTTAAATTTCAATCCAAAGCTGGATGTTGCGCCTACGTGCGCAACGACATCACTTGCTCTCGTGCCCACGACCTTGACTCTTTTGAATTTTCCATCATCTGGCTAAGACTTCATTGTCATTCTATTACTAAATACATTTGTGCTGTTTATCTCTCACCTAACTCTACTAACTATGTAAAATTCTTTGACTACTTGAACTCTAAAGTGGAGCACATCTTGACCCACTCTCCCTTTGCTGAAATCTCCACCTTGGGAGATTTCAATGTTCACCACCAGCTTTGGCTTTCATCCTCTTTCACTGACCAGCCTGGTGAACAAGCCTACAACTTTGCTATCCTCAACGACCTAGAGCAGTTAGTTCAGCACCCTACTCGTATTCCCGACCGTCTTGGAGACCGGCCCAACATACTAGACCACTTCCTTACCTCAAACCCTTCTGCTTACTCTGTCAAACTGTTCTCTCCGTTGGGCTCCTCCAATCACAACCTTATTTCTGTATTCTGTCCTATTGCTCCTGTACACCTTCTGGACCCACCAAAGAGGCGATGCTTCTGGCATTTTGCTTCAGCTCAATGGGACGACCTGAGGATGTACTTTTCCGATTTCCCGTGGAATGATTATTGCTTCCAGGAGAGAGACCCCTCTGTGTGTGCCCAGCGCATCACAGAGGTGATTGTCTCAGGAATGGAGGCATACAATCCACGTTCTTTCTCTACTCCTCACGCTAAAAAGTCTTGGTTTAATCACGCTTGTTCTCGTGCTGTCAAAGATAGAGAGGCAGCTCACAAAAGGTACCAGAGCCTTCGAACTCTCGCTAATCATGACCTTTACATTTCAGCCCGGAATCGTGCCAAATCTATTCTTCAACTTACCAAAAACTCCTTTCTCCACAGCAAATGCCAACACCTTGCTTTCTCAAATTCGTCCAGAGACTTCTGGGCCCATATTCTACATACCGTCATAACTTCTTCTGATGGTCATAGCGGAACAAAATGGCGCATTTCAGACATAACTCCGTCAGAAACTCTTATGGTCGACCATAAACTCTTATGGACGACCATAAAATTGCGCGGGACGCTGAGGTCGGGTTCACCCTGCCATAACTCTGCTTATGATCGTCAGAAGCGCGTCAACATGGCAGCCCCACGTCAACACGCTCCCCAGCCTTTTCGAAGAAGAGACGTACTGAACGAGCTCAGCGATGCTGAGCTTATCAGGAGATACAGACTTGACAAGGAAGGTATTTTGTACGTCACTAATCTTGTGAGGGAAGCCTTGTCAAGTGACACCAAGAGAAGAAACCCACTCACCCCGGAGATGAAGGTGATCATCACACTGCGGTATCTTGCCACGGGAAAAATGCAAATGTGCAGCAGCGACGACCTCGGCCCATCACAGCCCAGCATCAGCAGAGCCATCACCCAGACCATTGACGCCCTTGCAAACGTCAATATTCTCAAGCAGTTCATCAGCTTCCCCACCACCCAAGACATTACTGGGGCGAACAAGGCAGACTTCCTCACCATTGCAAATTTTCCCGGGGTTATTGGTGACGTTGATGGGACACACGTAAGGATTGTGGCACCAAAGGAGGAGGAAGACGCGTTTGTCAACGGCAAGGGCTATCACAGTATTAATGTGCAGGTCATATTCGATGCCAACTATCGAATACTGGATATCCTAGCGAAGTGGCCTGGCTCAGTGCATGATGCACGAATTTTGAATGGCTGTGGAGTGGCAGAATTGTTCCGGAGAGGGCATGTGCCACCAGGTAGTCACTTGTTGGGAGACAGTGGCTATCCCAGCAAGCCATGGCTCCTGACACCTTACCTGCGACCTCTGCCTGGACCTCAGTCACGCTATAATAGGTGAGTAGATAGTCTTTCATTTTCTTTGGGGTATCAGTATAGTTTCTTACAATAAACATGTTGAACGTGAGATCCGCTAAAAATTTTGTAGAGTTGAAATGCCACGCTCTACCAGGTGCAATTAACAAACTGAGCCAATCACAACATTTACCTATTATATACAGAGTTCGGATAATAGGTTAGGCTAAGTTTAGACTGATCGAAAAAAAATAATTATTTGGGTTAATTTTAGAATAAAAAAAAAAAAAATAGCAAATTATTTGGGTTAATTTTAGATAAAAAAAAATGAAAATATCAAATAAATCAGGAAAAAACTCAACCTACCCTAGATTATCTGGCAACAAAAAATACACATATTATATCACCTTAAATAATAATTAATGACGTTAATAATAAGTACATCAGATTTAAAGAAAATAATACACCTTCAAATTTAAAGAAAAATATCTAAAAAAAAAAAAAAAAATTCAATTTAAAAAATGTAATTAACCCTGTAGCAGCGACAGGACAAATTTGTGGCTTTACTGTGTAGCAGCGACTGGACAAATTTGTGGCTTTACTGTGTAGCAGCGACAGGACAAATTTGTGGCTTTACTGTGTAGCAGCGACTGGACAAATTTGTGGCTTTACCGTGTAGCAGCGACTGGACAAATTTGTGGCTTTACTGTGTAGCAGCGACTGGACAAATTTGTGGCTTTACCGTGTAGCAGCGACTGGACAAATTTGTGGCTTTACCGTGTAGCAGCGACTGGACAAATTTGTGGCTTTACCGTGTAGCAGCGACTGGACAAATTTGTGGCTTTACCGTGTAGCAGCGACTGGACAAATTTGTGGCTTTACCGTGTAGCAGCGACTGGACAAATTTGTGGCTTTACCGTGTAGCAGCGACTGGACAAATTTGTGGCTTTACCGTGTAGCAGCGACAAGACAAATTTGTGGCTTTACCGTGTAGCAGCGACGGAACAAATCTGTGGCTTTACCGTGTAGCAGCGACGGGCCAAATTTGTGGCTTTACCGTGTAGCAGTAATGGGACAAATTTGTGGCTTTACCGTGTAGCAGCGACTGGACAAATTTGTGGCTTTACCGTGTAGCAGTGACGGGACAAATTTGTGGCTTTACCGTGTAGCAGTGACGGGACAAATTTGTATTTTACCGTGCAGCGACTGGACAAATTTGTGGCTTTACCGTGTAGCAGCGACGGGCCAAATTTGTGGCTTTACCGTGTAGCAGTAACGGGACAAATTTGTGGCTTTACCGTGTAGCAGCGACTGGACAAATTTGTGGCTTTACCGTGTAGCAGTGACGGGACAAATTTGTGGCTTTACCGTGTAGCAGTGACGGGACAAATTTGTGGCTTTACCATGTAGCAGCGACTGGACAAATTTGTGGCTTTACTGTGTAGCAGCGACTGGACAAATTTGTGGCTTTACCGTGTAGCAGCGACTGGACAAATTTGTGGCTTTACCGTGTAGCAGTGACGGGACAAATTTGTGGCTTTACTGTGTAGCAGCGACTGGACAAATTTGTGGCTTTACCGTGTAGCAGTGACGGGACAAATTTGTGGCTTTACTGTGTAGCAGCAACTGGACAAATTTGTGGCTTTACCGTGTAGCAGCGACGGGACAAATTTGTGGCTTTACTGTGTAGCAGCGACTGGACAAATTTGTGGCTTTACCGTGTAGCAGCGACGGGCCAAATTTGTGGCTTTACTGTGTAGCAGCGACTGGCCAAATTTGTGGCTTTACCGTGTAGCAGCGACTGGACAAATTTGTGGCTTTACTGTGTAGCAGCGACTGGACAAATTTGTGGCTTTACTGTGTAGCAGCGACTGGACAAATTTGTGGCTTTACCGTGTAGCAGCGACTGGACAAATTTGTGGCTTTACTGTGTAGCAGCGACTGGACAAATTTGTGGCTTTACCGTGTAGCAGCGACTGGACAAATTTGTGGCTTTACCGTGTAGCAGCGACAGGACAAATTTGTGCCATGATATAAACCCCCCCAAAATAGATGATACATTATCTGATCACAAATGCTTTGATATATATTATGAAATGGTTTGTGAGGGGTGATTTTTTTCTCATTTTTCTCGCTTGGAGGGACCATTAACCCGTGGGCTTTGGCTATTATATACAGCCGAGAAGTGGCCGAGAAATGACAAAATTACTCTGCATTTTGAGACTAAGAAAAGAGCATGGAATGTACATCAGAGTACTCCTCTCATAACCATAAAGCCTTTAAAAATATTTACTTTTACTCAAACTCCATTCTTTTTGGGTGGTGTTCGTTACATAATAAAGTCTCGTGAAGCGTGGCATCTAGCCAAGAGTCGCTTGTTGTGTACTATTGATAATTTGACAAGTGATTACTGTATGGATAGCTAATTCAGTCTGCCATGACCTTACATCACCACCTATGACAAAAAAGCCTACCTCAAGATCACTCACCCACCACATTGACCTAGGCCATTCATGGTTGGTTGCGCTATTCCACCACTGCCTACAATTAGCTCGAATTAGGCGTTTTATGGCGAGCCCTTTTTAGGGTCCACCATACCACAGCCACGACTCGTCAAAGCCCTAAAAAGGGTCTGTCGACGTTCTCCGGTTAAGAAATATGATCCCCGCTGCTACCAGGTTAAACTGAAAAAAATTTGTCAAGAACAGTCAAATTTAGTCAAGCTAGGTATGGCAAGTAGTGAATTTACCCCTAGTTAATGGAATATAAGTACTTAACATTGACTGCCATTATCATTTGTATTTTCTTTTAGGGCCCACAAACAGACACGGAGTGTTGTGGAACAGGGAATAGGACAGCTCAAGCGCCGCTTTCATGTCCTACACAGCGAGGTCCGAGTAACTCCCCCGGTGAAGGTGTGCCAGCTGATTCATGTATGTGGCATGCTCCACAACATCTGCAAGGACAGGAATATTCCCATTCCTCTCGATGCAGCTCAACCTAACGCTGAAGAAGCAGATTTTGCCGTGGCACAACCTGAAGGTGTGCAAGTTGTGCCGCCACTTCCAGCTGGTCAGCGGAATGAAGGTCGCCTGTATCGAGATGAATTCTGCAACTTGCATTTCTAGTAAGTTGGATATTTTATACATATATGTTTTTGGAATTGAATCTGGGAAACACTCATTTCTTAAGAATCTGCATTATTCTGTATCATTATTATTATGAAACTACCTACTAATTAATTTGTTTTTCGTTCTAGCAATGAAGACTGAAACCTGTTCCTCAGCACGACTGGCCAAGTACATGCCAAGGTACTGTTCCACTTGCATTAATAAAGTAATCAATCTGTTAATCAATTATAACCCATATTCCTTTTGTAAACATTTGCAAATTAACATTCCCCTCTTTGTTGTCAATACTCAACAAACACTCATAGTGCTCCTTCAATCTTCTCATACCTTCCACACTTACGATTACATTCCTATTCACACCCTTTACATTCATAGTTCATACACACCTTTTCATTCTTTTCTCAAGCTCCCTTCACTTCCTTCAAGAACATCTCCCTATTATTCTGAAAGTCACTTCTCACCTTCCTTCCTAGCTCTTCACACATTACCTTTATGTTCTCTATTAGTGTTTTTTTTGCATTTTTTTTACACATTCATTTTAATCTCTTTTTCCAGTGCATTTGTACACTGTATCATTCCCACATAAGCATAATTAAATTAGTACAACTAAGGTTTCACAATCATAGAACTATGTGCATCCTTTTCTACTTTTATTAGGTATATTATTTGTTTTTCCTTTCCTTTTCAATTTACAACTTGAGCAAAATTTGTTTAAGCCGCACGGCTTCTGCTTTTTCTTTGGCAGCTGCCTCCTGTGCCCTTACAGCTGCCTCCTGCGCCCTCGCAGCTGCCTCCTGCACCCCTGCAGCTCCTGCAAAGGCCCGAGCACAAGCAGCCACCTCCTCTGCGGCTGCCTTCATGGCCCGTGCAGCCTCCTCCCCAGCCTGTGCAGCTGCTGCTGTAGCTCTTGAAGCTACAGCCTCCTCCTCAGCAGCTGCCACCTTTGCTTGAGCAGCTGCTGCATCCCCCTCAGCTGGCACCTTCCCCCGGGCACCCCCCTCCTCAGTCTGTGGCTGCAGGGTGGGCTCAGGCACAATTATTACTGTAGGTGCCTCAGCACCTCCCTGACCTACGAAGAGATGGCTCGCTGGCTCTGCTGCGTCTTCACTGCAAGTAATGTAAAAGTCATGGAATGGGTGTACAAATGAGCAGTTATAAACTAATGCAGATCTGCCATAGGGTATCTTTTTCCTTTCATATACCAGGGAGTAAATATGGCATAGTGTTATGGAAATGGATGGCATACTCATACTAAATTAACAACAATCAATAAGGTCTAGAAGAGTTGTATATCTTTGAGGGGATTGATATTAAGAGGAGGATTCAATGAGTTCTCGGCCTAACAAAGAAGGAGTGGAGACAGGAGCCTGTGAATGCTGTAACATGTTGGTCTAGGTTCCAACAAGTATAATGCATGGGCTGGCATCCTTTCAGCATTTTCTATTGAGTTACACGGTGACTTTTCACAAGTGATTCACCCACCATTCTTCAGGGACGGAATTTCATAATTGAAGACGAGATTGGAGAAGTGCATCACACTCAAAGGCGGTTACGTTAAAACATAAAAAAAAGAAGTGGAGTGAACCTTTGCTCTATTTTTCCTCATTCTGAGGTAGGCCAAGAACTCATTGAATACACCTTAATTGAAAAGTACTATGAACCAAGGTAGGATTGCATCAATTGACAGAAGTTGCTGTAGCTTTGACGTTACCTGCAGGTATAGTTAACTTGAACTAAAGCCTTTAATTAAACAATCTATTCCAACAGTAAAGATGTCTCTCTCATATGTTCTTTCCAAGTGATGAATTATGTTTCTAATGTTTTGTAACATTCTGGTTGAAGCAAATGACAGGCTTTTATTACTTTTGCTAAGCAGAACTGAACATATTTAAAAATGAGAAGAAAAGAACTAAAGAGTGTACTTCACAAATTAAACAAATAGATACATACATGTCGACAGTCCTTTGATGTCCAAGGTCATCAATCTCCTCAAATCCCGTGATGACCTTGCTGTCTTGCCCCAAAACGTCCCCGACAAGTTCATCAATGGGGTCAAGGGGAGGGGGTGGAGGGCCGCCACCTGGGAAAAAATAAAATTTCATGTATTTTTTGCTTTTTCCCCTTCAACTAAAGCACTACATTAGTGTCTTCTCAGAATGTAATGCTTAAGTGGATTATGACAGGTACTTTACTGAGATGTGATAAAACTTGTTTTTGTCTCCTGCCTGTAACTTGACCTCTCTCAACGAGAGTGTATCAAGACACCTCTTCACCCAGAATTGACCTCTCTTTTGGCTAATCTATAGTATCTTCTGTTGTGAGAGCGGCAATTAGTGGGCTTTTTTCAACACTTTTTGTTGCCCTTGAGCCGACTCTTTTGTTGTAAAACAAAATTATATAAAAAAAATATATAACTGCTGCACTCCAACCACTATTCAAGGTTGTGTGTGTCAGAAAGGAGCATTTCCTCCTCTTTCATACTTTATCTTACAGGCATCTCTGATGAAAGAAAGTACGAGTAATAAGGGTAGGAATGGACTCTACATAATATTCATTACAAACTTAAACTGATTTATATATATATATATATATATATATATATATATATATATATATATATATATATATATATATATATATATATATATATATATATATATATATATATATATATATATATATATATAAACTCAACTGGCAAATTTATGGCAAATAGCTTCCTCCTTCTTTCAATACAAAACTATTTCAATGTGACTGATTTCCATCAAACTGTTGGCTGTTAATGGCAACAGGTATGGGTATGGCAACATACTTCTATAAATATCCATGTTTGTGTATATATATATATATATATATATATATATATATATATATATATATATATATATATATATATATATATATATATATATATATATATATATATATATATATATATATATATATATATATATATATATATATATATATATATATATATATATATATATATATATATATATATATATATATATATATATATATATATATATATATATATATATATATATAAAGACTCATTTTAGTACCGCGCCAGTATTTCATTACCTACCTAATGAAACATCACTAGCTCTTCATATATCTTTTCTACAAACATTCATCAATCATGGAAACGCTTTCAAAATCCAATTCAAGGACTCTTTATTGTTGAAAATAGGGGATAATATTCACGAAAGCGTAGCCCCGGATGGCGGCAATAGCGATGGTGCAGCCGGTGTTGTGAGAAATACCTCCTGCAGAAATAAGATATATATATATATATATATATATATATATATATATATATATATATATATATATATATATATATATATATATATATATATATATATATGTGGGGGGGGGGTCCATGGGGTGGTGCAGCCCCCCTGGTTAGAAGGGGGCGTCGAGGGGGGTGATGCCCCCCCGTTAGCAGGTCGCAAAGTTTGGTTGGAGAAGTTTAAATATGCTCCCCCATCCTAAACCTTCTGCGAGATATTTTTTGGCTGCACCGTCACCGCGGCCGCCGCCAAAGGAGGCTACTCTTTCGTGAATATTATCCCCTATTTTCAATGATGAATAGTCCTTGAATTGGATTTTGAAAGCATCTCCATGATTGTTGAACGTTTGAAGAAAAGATTTATGAAGAGGTAGTGATGTTTCATAAGGTAGGTAATGAACATAAGAACGTTGGAGTCTGCAAGAGGCTGATAGGCCTAAACAAGGCAGCTCCTTTGACCCTAAGCTCCCATGTATCTAACCCCACCTAGTATCGCTGTCCATGAATTTATCTAATCTATTTTTGAATGTGACAATTTTATTGGCACTCACCACATGACTGCTAAGCCTATTCCACTCATCCACAACCCTGTTGGTAAACCAATTTTTGCCTATGTCCCTGTTGAATCTGAATTTATCCAGTTTAAACCCATTACTTCGTGTCTCACCCATACATACTAGCATGGTACTAAAATGAATCTTTACCATATATATATATATATATATATATATATATATATATATATATATATATATATATATATATATATATATATATATTTGCGGACTAAAGGGAAGGCTTGTCCGGAATGGCAAATGTCGGCAATGGAAAATGTCCGAGGTCTACCCCCTTGCCGGACTTTACCTATATATGTCCGAAACACAACCCACCCCCGGACTACACCTCGCATAGCTGTCCTATACTGTCCTGTAATATAATATATTACCTTCTACAACATGCACATATACAACATACATATACTATATACAGGTACTGTACTGTACACTCATTCCTCCATCTATTTTATGTAAAAGTTCCAGTTTTTGCGACACAGAAAGGTGCACAGGTTTAGCTGTACGCTTGGTTACTTTCTTTGGTGGGTTTTTGGGTGGCATCGTTGTGAAGAAGAGGTGTATCCACGGCAAGCACGTAAGCACAACACTTTCGTGTGTGTGACGCGGCACTTGTGTACAGTCCAGTACTAGGCGTATGTCCGCCGCGCTGCCATCTAGTGCCCGATTTGCGAACTTTGTCTGGTAGCGGTAGTTTGAAATCGACTTGTCCCGGACTTTTTTTTTTTTTTTTTTTTACCCCACGGACTCTTGTCCGCAAATCAAATCCGCAAATGGAGGTCCGCAAATCGAGGTTGAGTATATATATATATATATATATATATATATATATATATATATATATATATATATATATATATATATATATATATATATATGATATTCAAAGTGCTCAGAATGAGACCAAAAATGTGTAATGGGTGTTTATCAGTTAAAGCTAATATATGAAAACTTACTCACCAGTTCCATTCCGATGATCTCGAAAGTTCTTCAGCTTCATCCTTGACTTAGAGGTGATGGTGAACCATCGCTTCTTTACCTCTACGGCCGTCCTCTCACGGTGGAACTGTCCATTCAGGTCGGCCGTAATCTTCGTCCATACATCGTGTTTCTTTTGGTTGGAAACACCAACCGTCTTAAAGTTCCTCTTCAATACATGGACTTCATCCCTGTATAACATTGCCAGCTGGAGAGACTCGTCGTCTCCCCAGTTAGCCTTCCTTTCACGTTTAGGTTGAGGATCCATGCTGTGCTGGCCATGAGTGAACACTACCGAACAGCTGAGAGGGCGGTACATTTGTTTACACACTTTTCAACGGGAAAACGTTTCAGCGCATTTTCTCATAACGAATTTCTATTTTACTATTTCTAGCTTCCCAAAAAGTCGTAATATGAGGTCAAAATAATTCAAATCACAGAAAATGATGTCAATAATATATTATATTCCATAAATTTAAAGTTAACAAATTGTGAGCCGTGCGTTCTAGCGGCTCACGGTGTTGTTGATTTACTGCGTTATGGCCGACGACAAGAAGAAGAAGAAGAAGACTTCTGACGGTGATTCTACTGACGGTCATAAATTCTGTTAGCTATGACGGTTAGTTATGGTCGACCATAAGCACTATGAAGAATACGGGCCCTGACTTTCATTCCAGGCCCACGTTTCACTTGCATATGTGAGGGTTGGTACTATTATTGTATTTCTCAAATCCCTCTTTACTTCCATGCTCACACTTCTGCCATTCATGATTCGTCCCAAAGACCCTACCACCCTTCTTCCTTGCAATGCCCTTTCTCTTATCTCTCCCTCCATACCACCATGCTTACACATAACTGATCCAAGGTAACTCATTGACCTCCTCCATTTCTTTACCATTCAAAATTATTTTGCATTCTTTTTCACATTCAATTCCCACTCTATATGGGCATACAAAATCTACAACCTCACTTCTACTTCGCTCACAAACCATCACTTTACTTTTGTTGACATTTACTTTCAGCTTTCTCCTGTTACAGACACTATCAAAAACACTGACCAAATTTTGTAGGTCACTTTCATTTTCTGCAATGAGCACCGTGTCATCAGCAAACAGTATCAAATTCAGTACCCACTTCCTTCCCTCATCGAACAGTCTTACTCCAACTTCTCCAACTTTGCCCTTCATTTCTCTAATGACACCATCCATATAAATATTGAATAACCATGGTGACACCCTTGTCTTAAGCCCACTTTTATCTCAAAATGTTCACTTGTTTCTCCAGTAGTTTTGACACATGCAGATGCATCCTCATAGAAAGACTTTATTGCACTAAGCAGTTTTCCTCCCACACCATAAATCTTTAAAACATCCCACAATGCAATCCAATCCACTCTGTCATAAGCTTTTTCCAAATCCATGAAGGCAGCGTATAGTTTCTTTCCTTTTGATATTATTTTTTCTGCTACCATCCTGAAGGCAAATATCTGATCCACACATCCCCTTTCCCTTCCTGAAGCCTCCTTGCTCTTCACTGATTTTCTCTTCTGTAAGTCTTTGCACCCTCTCTATTATGACTTTTCCATATACCTTTCCGGTAGGGGTGGGCAGGTACCGGTACCAGTACCGGTACTAACGGTACCAGATAAACGGTACGGTACCGGTACCAGATTGCTCGGATTTATTTATTGGATTTATTGATAATTCTTCATGTCCGATTTTTTTTTAGGTTGCTAATAAATATTGTTATTGTTATTAGACTATGATCGAGTACATCCAAAATAACTATACATGCTATTTTTTATCGAAAAAATAAATATTCACTTCATTCAGAGAGAGAGAGAGAGAGATCACCACTCAGTGAGTGGATATCTCGGTGATATGGGTACTCAGTCATAATCTAATAACAATAACAATATTTATTAGCAACCTAAAAAAGAAAAAGAATTGGACATGAAGAATTATCCAGCAACTCCAATAAATAGATAAAATAATAAAATAATGGAAACGGGAGCTGTGATGGAAACGGAAAGCAGGACAAAATGGTGGGAACTTGGGGGGACGGTCAGCGAGGCAGTGACTCAGCGTCTACACACAGGGCCCATACCACATGGAGGCAGGCGAGCGCCGAGCGTCACTAAGATCAGGCAGTGCAGTACTAGTGGCAATGCGCAGTGCAGTGATCATGCGCTTCCCGGCACCCGGTGATCATGAGGCCAGCGGCACCAGGTAAGCGGAACCGGGTACCGCTAGGAATCGATTCTTGGAGTTACTGGATAATTCTTCATGTCCGATTCTTTTTCTTTTTTAGGTTGCTAATAAATATTATTATTGTTATTAGACTATGATCGAGTACATCCATAATAACTTTACATGCTATTTTTTTTTCGAAAAAATAAATATTCACTTCATTCAGAGAGAGAGAGAGAGTTTTCTTTACAGAAAATTTATTTGGGAATTTCATCAGAAGTCATAGATAAAAAAAATACTCCTTCGGATACCGGTACCTGAGTTTTCGGCACCGGTACTACCGGTACTCAAATTAACGGTACTTGCCCATCCCTACTTTCCAGGAATACTGAGGAGACTTGTACCTCTATAGCTCCCACATTCCCCTCTCCTGCCCTTCCCCTTGTAAACTGGGACAATGATGGCTTTCGTCCAGTCTGCTGGCACCCCCCCCCCCCCCTCCCATGCTACTTCACATATCTTGACCATCCATTTCACGATTTCATCTCCTCCACACTTCAACATTTCTGCTGTGATTCCATCAATTCCTGCTGCCTTTCCATTTTTAATCTTTTTATTGCCTGATTTACTTCTTCATATGTTATAGTTCTTTCTTTATATACTCCTCCTCTACCTCTACTCAAAACTGCTGCTGGACGTCCACCCTCAAAATTCATTAAGTTTTGGGGGTAAAAGGAACCTTGTGTCCTTCAGTGCCTCAAAAACCCAATTTCTCCACCTTTCAACTCGACACAATCTTCCAAACACCTATCCCCTATTCTTCGACAACACTCAGCTGTCACCATCTTCAACACTAAACATCCTCGGTCTATCCTTAACTCAAAATCTCAACTGGAAACTTCACATCTCTTCTCTCGCTAAATCAGCTTCCTCGAGGTTGGGCGTTCTGTATCGTCTCTGCCAGTTCTTCTCCCCCGCGCAGTTGCTATCCATATACAGGGGCCTTGTCCACCCTCGTATGGAGTATGCATCTCACGTGTGGGGAGGCTCCACTCATACAGCTCTCTTGGACAGAGTGGAGTCTAAGGCTCTTCGTCTCATCAGCTCTCCTCCTCTTACTGATAGTCTTCTACCTCTTAATTTCCACCGCCATGTTGCCTCTCTATCTTCTATCGATATTTTCATGCTGACTGCTCTTCTGAACTTGCTAACTGCATGCCTCCCCCCCTCCCGCGGCTCCGATGCACACGGCTTTCTACTCATGCTCATCCCTATACTGTCCAAACCCCTTATGCAAGAGTTAACCAGCATCTTCACTCTTTCATCCCTCACGCTGGTAAACTCTGAAACAATCTTCCTTCATCTGTATTTCCTCCTGCCTACGACTTGAATTCTTTCAAAAGGAGGGTATCAGGACACCTCTCCTCCCGAAATTGACCTCTCTTTCAGCCACCTCTTTGGATTCTTTTTGTGAGCAGCGAGTAGCGGCCTTTTTTTAATTATTGTTTACTTTTTTGTGTGCCCTTGAGCTGTCTTTGTTGTAAAAAAATAAAATAAAATAAACACTCGCCTTGGGCCAACCATCAGGCCCCACCAGGAAGAAGCCTTGGGCCGACCATCAGGATCCACCAGGAAGAAGCCTACCGGCGCAATAAGCCACGACGTAAAAAAAGAATTCAATAAATAAATAAATAAAAAGGGAAGTCATTTACTCACCAAGTGCTTTCAGGCTTGGGAGTGAAGGTGGTGGTGTTGATGGCAAGTGGGTCCACCTCCTCAATGGGCTCATCCTTCACCCAAACATCCTCCTCCTTGAAATCCCTTGACGGACTCCTGTGGATGGATGAGAGAACACATTGGGTCGTATTACAAGACATCGCCACCCAAGAACACACATTTGACAAGGCTTTCGTAGGAGTTGTGGGCATTCCCAGGGGTAGCTTTATGACCCTGGTGGTAGTGTGACCCTTCCTCTGTACCATGAACCTAAGAAACACATATTTGACAAGGCTTTCGTAGGAGTTGTGGGCATTCCCAGGGGTAGTTTTATGACCCTGGTGGTAGTGTGACCCCTCCTCTGTACCATGAACCTAAGAAACACCTATTTGACAAGGCTTTCGTAGGAGTTGTGAGCATTTCCAGGGGTAGTTTTATGACCCCGGTGGTAGTGTGACCCCTCCTCTGTACCATGAACCCAAGAAACACCTATTTGACAAGGCTTTCGTAGGAGTTGTGAGCATTTCCAGGGGTAGTTTTATGACCCCGGTGGTAGTGTGACCCCTCCTCTGTACCATGAACCTAAGAAACACCTATTTGACAAGGCTTTCGTAGGAGTTGTGGGCATTTCCAGGGGAAGTTTTATGACCCTGGTGGTAGTGTGACCCTTCCTCTGTCCCATGAACCTAAGAAACACGTATTTGACAAGGCTTTCATAGGAGTTGTGGGCATTTCCAGGGTTAGTTTTATGACCCTGGTGGTAGTGTGACCCTTCCTCTGTCCCATGAACCTAAGAAACACATATTTGACAAGGCTCTCATAGGAGTTGTAGGCATTTCCAGGGTTAGTTTTATGACCCTGGTGGTAGTGTGACCCTTCCTCTGTACCATGAACCTAAGAAACACACAATTGACAAGGCTTTCGTAGGAGTTGTGAGCATTTCCAGGGGTAGTTTTATGACCCTGGTGGTAGTGTGACCCCTCCTCTGTACCATGAACCTAAGAAACACCTATTTGACAAGGCTTTCGTAGGAGTTGTGGGCATTTCCAGGGGTAGTTTTATGACCCTGGTGGTAGTGTGACCCTTCCTCTGTACCATGAACCTAAGAAACACACAATTGACAAGGTTTTCGTAGGAGTTGTGGGCATTTCCAGGGGTAGTTTTATGACCCTGGTGGTAGTGTGACCCTTCCTCTGTACAATGAACCTAAGAAACACCTATTTGACAAGGCTCTCGTAGGAGTTGTGGGCATTTCCAGGGGTAGTTTTATGACCCTGGTGGTAGTGTGACCCTACTTCTGTACTGTGAACCTAAAGAAACACATATTTGACAAGGCTTTCGTAGGAGTTGTGGGCATTTCCAGGGGTAGTTTTATGACCCTGGTGGTAGTGTGACCCTTCCTCTGTACCCTGAGCATAAAAAAACACTCATTAAAACCTGATTGATCCCCCCTTTGACCTTTCAATATAGCTGATGTGAGAAGGCAAAGTGTCTTATAACACCAGCCTGAGTGAGCAGTCAGTCGTACTCGTTTTTATGTTTCTTATACTAATCATAATTATAATTTATATGTTTATTAAAATTTTTTGATTGCTCACCTCAGATCACCCGCTCCCGAGGTCTGCTGTGAGGAGGAGGAGGTCGGTAGTGTGGCATAAGAGTGGTCCTCAAAGGGCTCCTCCTTCACCTCTTTCTTCAGGTCATCGCTGGAGTCTATGATCAGGTAGCCAGCTTGTTCTGGATGTCTGAAAACAGCCACACCAAATCATGAGCAACTGGCTTCAAAATCGAGGCTCCAGAAGACATCAAAGTCTATGGTATTTTTGTTTTATCCCGGCCAAACACAGCAGAAGCCCAGGAAAAAGTTTTGTTTACTGGGCGCAACATCTGTGGTCATATGCCGGAGAGAGACAGAAGGGGAAGGAATTATAGGAGAAGGGAACAGTTGGAAAGTTTTGTTTACTGGGCGCAACATCTGTGGTCATATGCCGGAGAGAGACAGAAGGGGAAGGAATTATAGGAGAAGGGAACAGTTGGAAAGTTTGGTTTAGAGGGCGCAACATCTGTGGTCATATGCCGGAGAGAGACAGAAGGGAAAGGAATTATAGGAGAAGGGAAAAAGTTGGAAAGTTTGGTTTAGTGGGCACAACTTCTGTGGTCATATGCCGGAGAGAGACAGAAGGGAAAGGAATTATAGGAGAAGGGAAAAAGTTGGAAAGTTTGGTTTAGTGGGTGCAACATCTGTGGTCATATGCCGGAGAGAGACAGAAGGGGAAGGAATTATAGGGGAAGGGAAAAGTTGGAAAGTTTGGTTTAGTGGGCGCAACATCTGTGGTCATATGCCGGAGAGAGACAGAAGGGAAAGGAATTATAGGAGAAGGGAAAAGTTGGAAAGTTTGGTTTAGTGGGCGCAACATCTGTGGTCATATGCTGGAGACAGAAGGGGAAGGAATTATAGGAGAAGGGAAAAAGTTGGAAAGTTCGGTTTAGTGGGCGCAACTTCTGTGGTCATATGCCGGAGAGAGACAGAAGGGGAAGGAATTATAGGGGAAGGAATTATAGAAGGGAACAGACCCCAGGAGACGGGACACAACCCCCGATTAATACCTGGTACACTGCTGGGTGGACAGGGGCGTAGGGCATCGGAAAAGCCGCCCAAATTTTTCCACTCCGCCCGGGAATCGAACCTGGGCTCTCTCGGTTGTGAGCTGAGTGTGCTAACCACTACACCACGAAGCCCACCCCCCACTCGACAGATGTTTTGTTACTTGTAGAAAGTCATTCTAAGACATTTATATAAGAAAAACCAGCGAAGTTAGCATACATCTATTGATTTCTAGGGAAGTCTGGTAACCCTGGGTGAGTGTGAGAGTGCAGGCTGATGGCTGGGAGCGGCACACAATGAAATCAGTGCCTGTGTAGCTCTGAAAGGGGACGGATGCTGCCCGCCTTTCACTCGTCCATACTCGATACCGCTACACTGCATGTTATTACGATAACTATTATTATTACTATTATTGTTATTTCTATTTTCCTTTTAATTCTCAATCATACTACTTTGTTCATTTGTCTCATTCATTTCATTTCATCTTCCAGTGATGTATATTTTCAGCTCTAGGGCTGCCTGCTACTTCATGCAACAAACCCTTTATTATTATTATTATTATTATTATTATTATTATTATTATTATTATTATTATTATTATTATATTTACCCACTGTATCCTGCTTTTTGCCTGCTGTCAGCCATGGGACGGGTGAGCATGGACGCAAAAAGACAATGTGTTGACCCTGACACCACCACCGCCTCATGGAAAACCTTATCGGTGATAACCGATATTCGTTAACTGGAAACACAAATATAGGCAATACCCGATATAAATCCACAATTCCGATACTAGCTGGCAATAACTCCGATAGGCGAAAACAATACTATGCTGTACTGATATTTCAAATAAAAAACATGGATGAATTCAAATTTTCATTACCTGTATTTTAGAAAACTTACAAAACCTGAAAACCACACGTTGACACGTACCTATGGACGGTAATACTAGAACGTGTTGTGTTATTTGTTATTTGGCGTCCCCGCCGTCAACGCTTTTGTTTACAAACACTGGTCTCTCGTGAACTGCACATGCTCAGACCAGCAAGCGTAGACCTGTACACTCTCACAAAGCTTTTTAACACATTAAGAGTTGCTGGAAGGCTGAATCAGACATACAATACCACCACCACCATCCCCGCTTTTCTAGACCGACACTGTAAGAGTTGTATTTATATGTACAGAGTGTCGTTCTAGAAACAGCGAGGATGGTGGTACTGTATGTCTGATTCAGCCTTCCAGCAACTCTTACTGTGTTTAAAAACTTTGTGAGGCTGTACAGGGCTACGCTTACTGGTCTGAACATGCGCAGTTCATGAGAGACCAGTCTTTTTAAACAAAAGCGCCAGCTTTTGACGATGGGACACCAAATAACACAACACCGGGTGCCTTCAATACCATGGCATGCTCACAAACGAATATGGAATATCAAATTTGAGGCAGTGAATAATCATTTTTGGGGCAAAGTTAAATGATTTTTCTCATTGATATACTGATTTTTGAGTAACATAAAAAAAATAACCAGGTGTTTTAATGTTGATGATCTAAGTATGAAATCTCTTCACCGAAGATATTTCATACCCTGAAGTTTTTCATGCAACACCGGGCGCCCGGCCACGTGTAGGGAGGAGACCGCTTTTTTTCTAGTTTGGTTACAAAAGTAACAAAGATATCAATATATATGTATTTAAATAAGTAGCGGATGGCCGAAAACCCGATTTTGTTATCAGCGATTAAGTATCGTGATAACGCCCAGCTATAGTCATGGTGCAGGCAAGTGTTTATAGTGGCGCCATCTTCTCTTGGCTCATGCTGCCCCCCAGAACTCCTTGATTCACTTGGACAGTTTCCTCTAGAGTCCGGGTTGATGGGTGGTCTTCAGGACAGCATGTGGGCAGTTTTAAGCCACTCGGCGGTGACTGAAAAATCCCAGGTGGTAACGTGGGGATTCGAACCAGCGTCGTCCATCACACGGTGAATGTGGACCCAGCACGCTACCGCTCAGCCACCGCCTACCCTGCCTTTAGGAAGGGCAGGGGGGGACTAGGAGCCTGATATGCTTAAAAACACATAGTATACCTGAAAACACTTCCTAGTGTGTTATAACAGGTGCGAGATCGATCAATAAACTTTATCAGCCCGTATTTCAAAATGTGAGTTATTCCCCTTCTAAAATCTATTTTGGAGCCAGTTTTAGCTTGATTTCAATGAAACAAAAACTAAACGGCAGAGGAATGTTTTTTCATTCGATGTCTGTTGCTGTTTTTTTTATGTGAGCTGTCATATTCTACTAATATTTTCTTGGTCAAAAAAAGCGAAAATAAAAAATCTAGCAACGGAGAAACAATGCACATCATAACGTGTCTTAGCCACAAAAAAATGAGGGTTGTGGAGCAAATAATAACGGCAGAGTAACACTCTTAACCCGGTAGCAGCGACGGGCCAAATTTGTGCCATGATACAAACCCCCAAAATAGATGATACATAATCTGATCACAAATGCTTTGATATATATTATGAAATGGTTTGTGTGAGGGGCGATTTTTTCTCACTTGGAGGGACCATTAAGAAACATGATCCCCGCTGCTACCACCACCACCGGGTTAATCTATTAAGAGAGACTAGAGCACCATTTGAACTGCATGAAAATAAACGTAAACAGGGAAGACTCGGCAACACATTGAATTTGTCCAATAAATCCAACATCTGGTAAATGAAGGGTCAGACAAGCCTGCTCACCTGACCCCATCCACCCCTGCTGAGGAGGAAGGGAAGTGGCTGGATGACCCCTGCTGGTCCATTGGCTCTTCCTTCACTTCCATCGGCACAAATTCAGTGGCGTCCTTCATCAGGCAGCTGTTCCTGTGTGCTGGCCTGCAGAAAAGGAATAAGGCAGAGGATGACTTAGTGGCTCTACATCAGAGGTGGGAGCGAGATAAAAAAAAATAATTATAAGCTTCTTGGAGAACCTTAGGAAAGTGTGGAGATCAAAACTAGTGTGAAAACAGCAGCAGACTGTGGCCTCATCAGAGAAATGTGGAAAGACAGGGGTTACATATCTCTCTCTCTCTCTCTCTCTCTCTCTCTCTCTCTCTCTCTCTCTCTCTATCTATATCTATCTATATCTATATATACACACACACACAGTGGAGACTCAATACTCGAACTTAATTCGTTCCAAATGGCTGTTCGAGTATCAAAAAGTTTGACTACCGATACCTATAAATCAGGCATTACCTTCTCCAGGCATTGCTTTGCCTGTGTGTGGCGCTTACCATGGCGCCGATATATATATATATATATATATATATATATATATATATATATATATATATATATATATATATATATATATATATATATATATACATATATATACACACACACACACACATATACAGTCGTCCCTCAAATAGTACGGGTGTTAGGGACCCAGGACCCCCATAATATTCGAAAATCCGTATAAAATTAGTGCCCCCCTTAGAAACACTCCTGGGCTGCATTTGAGAGAGGGAATTGGGACTCTCGGTACGTCCTGAGTGCTCTCAAACGCGTGACGTGGCAGCATGAGTTGCCAACTTGGCACGTCCGCTCCGCTCCCGGCTTTGAGAGGTGGAACGCCTCTGTGCTGTGGCGGCCCAAACCAACACATAAGTGCTTCCATTGCATCAGGAAGATCAGCGTACGCCATTTTGCTGTGAGTGTGACGCCGTTACCATAGCAACGACGAGGCTTAGTAAAAGGACGGCCTTTATCTCCACTCCTGCAGCACTCTTGCAGCACTGGCAGTTACTGCGGCAAGAATTTCTTTTACACAACATATGATAGACACAGCGATGAACACTGCTCTCATTCACATGGTGTGCTGCTCTCCCTACCACAACGTAACTCATCCAAAAACGTAACTTCTCCTTAATCTGAATCCTTCTGCAAGGTGCACACTTTCTCAAACGCTTTGTGGTGCTTTCAGCAGGTGTTTTGGTACAACAGTGTTGCCACTCACGCCATGGCTACTTGGTGCGACGAGCAGGAAATTTAAAAATCCTAAAAAATTCTTCCATGACAATCCGTATAAAACCAAAACTGTACTATTTGAGGGACGACTGTATTTATATATGTCAGGAGTACAAGCGTCAATTACCCCGTTAAGAGCGAATCTTAACACCCAGGTCCTTGGGGCCATGGCGGGTGCTGACGAGAGCCCCGCAACGCCCCGACAATTTTTCTTACGTTAAGTCACTAATTATCGTTTGCAATAGACGCCACAACACCCACGCATTCACTGTGGATAGGAAAAGGCTTGCCTACACTGGCATTAGCATAGATAATGTAATATTGCAGAAAACAAGGTAAAACATTCTCGGGGCGGCGGAGCAAGGCGGGCAGTTTTAAGTAACCTGTAACATATTTTTGTTTTCACGGCTATAATACATCCTTCCTGCACTCGTTTCATATATCCACGTGTGCGCAAGCGTAAAGGGCTGACGTGGGCGTATACGGACGTGAGCTTAAGTAGCTCCGTTTGTGAGATAATAAGGATATATATTCTCAGGGCGAGCGGGGCGGGGTGGCGGCGGCGCGGCTGAAATGTAGCCTAACCCGTAACATATTTTTCTTTATTACGGCTATAACATATCGTCCCTGCACTCGTTTCATATACATACGTATGTGCGGGCGTGGAAGGCTGTCGTGGGCTTACGGGCGTGATCTTAAGTAGTTTCATTTGTGCCCATGATATATTAAATGCGGAAGGCGAAAGTTGGGTTTTCGGGTCTGTAGACTTAACCTACACCATATCCAGGTTTTTCCCATATCCTGGTGTGGCTCTATTAACCCAGATACCGGAGGGTTTACTATATATATAATTTTTTTTTACGTCAAAGGATGCGGCTCAAGGGGCCTGCTACTTGCCGCTCCCACAATGGTAAAAAGTAAAGAGTAGCCAAAGGAGAGGTCAATTTTGGGTGGAGAGGTGTCCTGATACACTCTTCTTGAAAGAGGTCAAGTCATAGGCAGGAGGAAATACAGACGAAGGATGACTGTTCCAGAGTTTACCAGTGAAGGGGATGAAAGAATGGAGATGCTGGTTAACTCTTGCATAAGGGATTTGGACAGTATAAGGAAGAACATGAGTAGAATATATATATATATATATATATATATATATATATATATATATATATATATATATATATATATATATATATACACACACACATCCTAAAGGTGAAGGATCCGAATCAGCCACTGGTAGTAAGGGTTGAATGAGCCACTGGTAGTAAGGGTTGAATGAGCCACTGGTAGTAAGGGCTGAATGAGCCACTGGTAGTAAGGGTTGAATGAGCCACTGGTAGTAAGGGCTGAATGAGCCACTGGTAGTAAGGGTTGAATGAGCCACTGGTAGTAAGGGCTGAATGAGCCACTGGTAGTAAGGGCTGAATGAGCCACTGGTAGTAAGGGCTGAATGAGCCACTGGTAGTAAGGGTTGAATCAGCCACTGGTAGTAAGGGCTGAATGAGCCACTGGTAGTAAGGGCTGAATGAGCCACTGGTAGTAAGGGTTGAATGAGCCACTGGTAGTAAGGGTTGAATGAGCCACTGGTAGTAGGGCTGAATGAGCCACTGGTAGTAAGGGTTGAATGAGCCACTGGTAGTAAGGGCTGAATGAGCCACTGGTAGTAAGGGTTGAATGAGCCACTGGTAGTAAGGGCTGAATGAGCCACTGGTAGTAAGGGTTGAATGAGCCACTGGTAGTAAGGGCTGAATGAGCCACTGGTAGTAAGGGCTGAATGAGCCACTGGTAGTAAGGGCTGAATGAGCCACTGGTAGTAAGGGTTGAATGAGCCACTGGTAGTAAGGGTTGAATGAGCCACTGGTAGTAAGGGCTGAATGAGCCACTGGTAGTAAGGGGTGAATGAGCCACTGGTAGTAAGGGGTGAATGAGCCACTGGTAGTAAGGGCTGAATGAGCCACTGGTAGTAAGGGTTGAATGAGCCACTGGTAGTAAGGGCTGAATGAGCCACTGGTAGTAAGGTTGAATGAGCCACTGGTAGTAAGGGCTGAATGAGCCACTGGTAGTAAGGTTGAATGAGCCACTGGTAGTAAGGGCTGAATGAGCCACTGGTAGTAAGGGTTGAATGAGCCACTGGTAGTAAGGGCTGAATGAGCCACTGGTAGTAAGGGCTGAATGAGCCACTGGTAGTAAGGGCTGAATGAGCCACTGGTAGTAAGGGCTGAATGAGCCACTGGTAGTAAGGGCTGAATGAGCCACTGGTAGTAAGGGCTGAATGAGCCACTGGTAGTAAGGGCTGAATGAGCCACTGGTAGTAAGGGCTGAATGAGCCACTGGTAGTAAGGGCTGAATGAGCCACTGGTAGTAAGGGCTGAATGAGCCACTGGTAGTAAGGGCTGAATGAGCCACTGGTAGTAAGGGCTGAATGAGCCACTGGTAGTAAGGGCTGAATGAGCCACTGGTAGTAAGGGCTGAATGAGCCACTGGTAGTAAGGGCTGAATGAGCCACTGGTAGTAAGGGTTGAATGAGCCACTGGTAGTAAGGGCTGAATGAGCCACTGGTAGTAAGGGTTGAATGAGCCACTGGTAGTAAGGGCTGAATGAGCCACTGGTAGTAAGGGCTGAATGAGCCACTGGTAGTAAGGGCTGAATGAGCCACTGGTAGTAAGGGCTGAATGAGCCACTGGTAGTAAGGGCTGAATGAGCCACTGGTAGTAAGGGCTGAATGAGCCACTGGTAGTAAGGGCTGAATGAGCCACTGGTAGTAAGGGCTGAATGAGCCACGAAGTGTCCGAATCAGCCTGAGCTGAATGAGCTAAAGTCTGAAAAAGCTGGGCCCCCTCACACTCACAGACACACACACACACACACACACACACACACACACCGGGGCAGGTCACTGCCGCAAGGGACGGACATGGCCACCACCACGGGACAACTCACACACACACACAGACACACACACACACACACACACCGGGGCAGGTCACTGCCGCAAGGGACGGACATGGCCACCACCACGGGACAACTCACACACACACACCGGGGCAGGTCACTGCCGCAAGGGACGGACATGGCCACCACCACGGGACAACTCACATACACACACAGACACACACACACACACACACACACACACACACACACACACACCGGGGCAGGTCACTGCCGCAAGGGACGGACATGGCCACCACCACGGGACAACTCACACACACACACACACACACACACCGGGGCAGGTCACTGCCGCAAGGGACGGACATGGCCACCACCACGGGACAACTCACACACACACACAGACACACACACACACACCGGGGCAGGTCACTGCCGCAAGGGATGGACATGGCCACCACCACGGGACAACTCACACACACACACAGACACACACACACACACCGGGGCAGGTCACTGCCGCAAGGGACGGACATGGCCACCACTACGGAACAACTCACACACACACACACACACACACACCGGGGCAGGTCACTGCCGCAAGGGACGGACATGGCCACCACTACGGAACAACTCACACACACACACACACACACACACACACACACAAGAAAGGAAGAAATGGAATGAATTACTGGCAGAGACAAAAGTAAAAAATAACGCAAGATCTGAGGAAGAAAAAGAAATATTTTTTGGAGAATTTCGGGGGAGTGAATCAAAAAATGGTTCATAAGGGAGAAGAGAAAGGGAGCGAAAACTAGATAAGAAAGATACAGAGAGGGGAATGAGAATAATGTACACAAATGTAGATGGGTTGATCTCTAGTAAAATAGAGCTGCAAGATTATCTAAAAGAGAGGGATAGTTTGCCTAACTGAAACTAAACTAAAAGAAAACATCCAAATTGAGTTAGATGGAAGATACAATGTGTGGAGGAAGGATAGAATGGGCAAAGGCGGAGGAGTGGTGATAATGATAAAGAAAGAGTTATTAGTAAAATCAATAGAATATGGCGAAGGAAAAGCAGAGATAGTGAGTGTAAGCTTGGAAAACAGGAATAGAGAAAGGATGACGATTGAAGTAACATATGTACCACCAAAAACTACATCATGGAGTAAAGAAGATTATGAAAACATGATTGATGACACCATGCAGAGTTTGAAGAGATTACTTAAGGCAAACAAGGGAGTAATACTAGTTGGTGATTTCAATTGCAAAGAGGTTGACTGGGAGAGGTTTGAGAGCAATGGTAGTGATGTGGCATGGGGGAACAGATTCTTAAATTTAATGATGGAAAATTTGATGATACAAAGGGTGAAGGAAAGCACTAGATATAGAAGAGACGATGAACTGGCAAGACTGGATTTGGTGTTGACAAGAGAAATTCACGTGAAGGATGAATTGAGGTATGATTGCCCCCTGGGAAAAAGTGATCACGTGCTCATAGAGATGGAAATGGAGGAAACATTGAAACATTTGAAACATTTTATTATCCCTTTTTATACAATTATGTATTTACAATAATTTACTAGTGCAGGGAGCCCATTTAAAGCTGTATGCTTTTTGGGCAGTACTGGAAAATTAGGTGCCGGACTTAATCAATAGTGCAATAAGAAAAGAAAAAAAAATATATATATACACATATATACATATATACATATATATACACACATACATATATACACATATATACACACATATACACATATACATATATATATATATATATATATATATATATATATATATATATATATATATATATATATATATATATATATATATATATATATATATATATATATATATATATATATATATATATATATATATATATATATATATATATATATATAATGATTAACATTGTGATAATTATAAAATAGTAATAGTAGTGTAAATAATAATTAAAGTGATAATATTAACACAATATCATTAGTACAAAAATTGTAATTGATTTATAAAAATAATATGGTAGTACTGTAACTGATAATGTAAGTAGTAATATTATTAATACAATAATAATAGTATAAGGTAATAACTGATTAAGCTGAGGACACACTCTGACAGATGATACATGGACTTAATAATTATAATTGAGAAGAATATGCTTTTTAAATTGTTTTTTAAAGGAATGTATTGAATTTAGAGCTTTAATATTATTAGGAATAGAATTCCAGGTTTTAGGTCCTGAATAAGAAAGTGAGTGTTGAAAAAGTGTTAAATTATGGGCAGGTGTACGTAAATTTTCATGAGTACGGGTGAAATAAGTATGTTGTGGCTGTAAGGACACGGAGGTTTCACTTTTGATCTTTTTATACATGTAAATACCAATTTGTAGCTTATTTATGTCAAAAAGTTTTAAGGAATTTGTTTCTTTAAAGAGAGGTTGTGTGTGGGCAAAGTAGTCACTGTTTGTAATAATTCTTATTATTTTCTTTTGAAGTCTAAACAGAGGTAACAGGTGTGGGGTAGGTGTTGCACCAGATAGGCGTACAGTAATACAAGTGTGGTAAGACATGTGCGGTATATAACATTTTCAAAACATCAATGGGCATTAATTCTTTAATTTGATATAACAGAGATACTAGCCTGGATAATTTAAGGATTTGGTTTGTTACGTGATGCTTAAAGGTCATGGTATCATCATACGTTATTCCTAATAATGTATGTTTATTAGTTCTGCTTATAATGTCTTGGGAAAAAAATAGGGACGGAAGCATTGATGGTGACTTATTAGTAAACAGCATATAAAATGTTTTGTTTAAGTTCACTGTTAATCTATTACTCAGACACCATTTATGAAAGGTTTGTAGGTCAGTATTTGCTATATGTATCATGTCAGTAGGATTTTCACCAGTAATATTTAAGGTTGAGTCATCTGCGAAAAGGATTGTTTTAAGGTTTGTAAATATGTAAGTAATATCATTTATATATAAGAGAAACAGGATTGGACCCAAGACACTGCCCTGTGGAACACCGTATTGAATAGGTAGAGATGCAGATAGACAAGTGTGGAATTTGGTTGATTGAGTTCTGTGGGACAAGTAATCCTGAAACCAGTCATGAATAATACCTCTAATTCCATAGTAATACAACTTACGTAATAATATATCGTGTCTGACTGTGTCAAAAGCTTTGGTGAAGTCAACAAAGATGCTTAATAATGACTGTTTATTATCTAAAGTGTTATAGATTTCTTCTGAATAGGTTCTCAAGGCATCAAAAGTGTTTAGACCACGACGAAAACCAAACTGACTTGGATTAAGTATGTTTTTAGTTTCAAGAAAATTTATGAGGAATTTTTTCATTACTTTTTCAAAGATCTTAGAAAAAACATTTAGTAAGGATATTGGTCTATAATTACTTAGTTCATCTTTGGGACCTTTCTTATGGATGGGGACAACAGTTGCATGTTTTAGGAGTTGAGGAAATTTACCATTATTGATAGAATTATTAAAGAGTATGGACAAGGGTATTGCAAGTTGGTTTTTGCTGGTTTTTAATACAGATACTGGGATTTCATGCACATTGCACTTTTTGTTTTTAAGGGAATTAATTACAGTAATTACATCTTGGGGGATAATTATAGGAATTGTCATTGAATGAGGAAAGTCACCTTGAAGAAAGCTGAGAGGGTCTGTGGTGGAAGGTGGTAGACTGTGATCTATTTTAGGCGCAACATTTGTGTAAAATTCATTAAAAGCTTGTGCAATTTGTAAAGGTTCAGAGAGTTTTTTACCATTATAGATTATGTTATTTGTGGAACTCTTCTTATGGTCATGATTAGAAAGTTGGTGGATTGTTCGCCATATTTTACGGGTGTTATTTTTAAAATTAGTGAATTGAGCCATATAGTAAGATTTTTTAGCTTGTCTTATAGTATTATTTAGGATGTTACGGTATTGTTTGTATTGAGCCTCAGTGACAGCACCAATTTTATAGTCCTTAAATAGATAATTTTTTGTCCTTATAGAGTTTAGTACTGCCTGCGATATCCAGGGATTGTTTAATCTTTTTTCAGTTATTAATTTAGATTTAAGTGGAAAACAATCACTAAAAGCTTTTTTAATATTGTCTAAGAAAATTTTACAGTTGTCATTGACATCGTGCTCATTAAGGAGAGCATTCCAATTGATCATATTGATTTTTGAGCAAATTCTTGTTTATTTGTTTGATTTATTACCTAAACTCAATTTTATGCAGATTCTAAGATTTAGAGGGAACTTTAACATTAAGGAAAATTGGTAGATGGTCCGATATTGGGTAATGGATTATACCAGATGAGAAAGTGTTGAAAAAATTTGTAAAAATATGATCAAGTAGAGACGGTTCACCTAGATAGAAGCTGTCTGGAAAACGTGTTGGTCTTGAAATGTGTGGGAAGAAATTCATTGTTTGGAGGGTTGCAAGAAAATTGTTAGTTGGGGTATGGGTAGTATGTTCCAGCAAATTTATATTTAAATCACCTATAAGAATTATTTTTTTGTTCGTTACAGTGTTATTTTGTAGTAATGTACATAAGGTGTTTGTAAATTCTTCCACAAATTCATGTTTACTGTGAGGTCTGTATATTGCACAAAGTATGAATGAAAGTGAGTCTGCGGTAATCTTAACAGTATTGATTTCAATATTATCATTAGTTAGTGATAGATCTTGTAATTGTTCTGACTGTATATTATTTGAAATAAAAATGGTGACTCCACCTTGTGCTCGGTTGGTCCTGACGAGGTGATAAGAGTGATACCCAGGAAGCTGATAAATGTGTTTGTTATTAGTATTTAGCCAGGTCTCAGTGATTGCCAGGATATCTGGGGTAGTGGAAAGGGTATTAAGGAAGGCTATAATGTTGTCAATGTTCTTTGGGAAGGATCTGGAATTTATATGTACAATATTTAATTTATTTGAGTTATGGTTAGATAATTTGTTGTATGCATCAAGATCAAAATAGTTTGAAACAGCGTTAATATCAGTGTGTCCATGGAGATGATTAATGATTTCAAGAGCTATGTCATTAGTGTCCTCAGTGTGTGGGTGAGTATTGGCATCAAACAATGTGTCATATAGGTGGGTCATGGAAACTAATTTACTTTGGGATTAAAAAAAAAAAAAAAAAAAAAAATCTATATTATAATAATAAATATGAAGTGCAGCATTCTAGCTGCGCCCGGTGGTGTGTGAGTTGAAATAATACGGTAGTGGCATGGAGACTAAAGTAAAGTAGTAATAGTATTAAAGTGGTAATAGTAGTAGTGAGGTAATAGTTGTAGAAGTTAGGTAATAGTAGTAGTAGTGATGTAATAATAGTAGTAGTGAGGTAATAGTAGTAGTAGTAGTAAAGGAATAGTAGTAGTAGTAAGGGAGTAGTAGTAGTAGTAAGGGAGTAGTAGTAGTAGTAAGGGAGTAGTAGTAGTAGTAAGGGAGTAGAAGTAGTAGTAAGGGAGTAGTAGTAGTAGTAGTAGTAGTAGTAAGGGAGTAGTAGTAGTAAGGGAGTAGTAGTAGTAGTAGTAAGGGAGTAGTAGTAGTAGTAGGGGAGTAGTAGTAGTAGTAAGGGAGTAAGGGAGGAAGGGAACAAGACGAGACTTATAGAAGCGATAGATTAAACTATAGGAAGGCAGGGGTGGAAAACCTCAAGAAGTTTTTTGGTGAAATGGATTGGAAAGAGTTAATGAGTACAAGCAAAGTTCAAGAAAAGTATGATATTTTCATGAAGGCGTACGACACAGGTGTTAGGAAGTTCGTACCAAAATACAGACTGAGGGAGAGGGCTAAAAAGGACTGGTTTGATGCAAGATGTGCAAAGGCAAAAGAAAAGAGAGACAAAGCGTGGTCAAGATTAAAAAGAAACAAAAATCAAAGAAACAGAGAAGACTTTAAGGCAGCGAGAAATGAGTACGTGAAAGTGAGAAAGGAAGATGAGAAACGATACGAAAAGGACATTGTGGAAAAGTGTAAAGAACAACCTAAACTATCTTATAGATTTATAAATGGATAAATTAAATCAAGAGAAACAATTGAAAGACTGACTGAAGAGAATGTAGAGATCGAGGATTCCAAAAGCAGGGCGGAATTACTTAACAAAAAATTCCAGCAAGTGTTTACCAAATGAACCAGAAGAAAACAACTTAGATGTATATATGGAAGAGGTCAAAATAGATAAAGAGGAGATAAAAAAAACTACTGGGGGAACTGGAGGAAGGGAAGGCCGTGGGACCGGATGGAGTTTCAGGTTTTATACTTAGAGACTGCAGAGATGAGTTAGTCGACCTGATATATGACATCATTAGGTGCTCAATAAAAACTGGCACAGTGCCTAGGGAGTGGAAGAGGGCAGAAGTGGTACCTATATACAAAAGTGGAAATAAGGAAGAACCCCTAAATTACAGACCAGTGTCTCTGAGCAGCGCAGTATGTAAAATATGTGAGAAATTAATAAAAGAACAATGGATGAGATTTCTAGAAGAACATAATCTAATCACAAACAATCAATATGGGTTTAGGAAAGGCCGCTCATGTGTGACAAACTTGCTGAGCTTTTACTCAAGAGTGACAGACAAATTACAGGAAAGAGACGGATGGGTGGATTGCATTTACCTGGACTTAATGAAGGCATTTGACAAAGTTCCACATTCAAGACTGATGTGGAAACTAGAAAATAAAGGAGGATTGAGAGGGAAAATGAAGTGCTGGATGGAAAGCTACTTAAGAGGAAGAGAGATGAGAACCGTGGTTAAGGACACTAGATTGGAATGGGGAACGGTGGAAAGTGGAGTGCCCCAGGGGTCGGTTTTAGCACCAGTACTCTTTCTAGTCTATATTAATGATATGCCAGAGGGAATAAACAGCTACATGAGCCTGTTCGCAGATGATGCTAAACTGCAAAGACATATAAGAAACAGTGAAGACTGCAAAGAGCTGCAAGAAGACCTAGACAAGATTTGGAAATGGAGTTAGAAATGGGAGATGAAATTCAACGTGAAGAAATGTCATGTTATGAAAATGGGAAAAAGTGCAGAAAGACCAAAATGGACATATACAATGGGAGATGGTGAAATATTAAAGAAAGTAAATGAAGAGAGAGACCTGGGAGTAATAATGCAAGATTATATGCAGCCAGAAAGTCATATAAATGGGATCTTCGGTGATACATATAACATGGTGAGAAATATAGGCATAGCAATCCACTACATGGACAAAGAAATGATGAAAAAATTAATAACTACTATGATCAGACCTAAACTAGAATACGCAGAAACAGTGTGGTCTCCACATATGAAGAAACACATAAAAAAACTAGAAAGAATACAGAGGATGGCAACAAAAATGGTTCCAGAACTGGAGGGACTGACATATGAAGAGAGACTAAAGGAAATGGACTTGCCAACACTAGAACAAAGAAGAGAAAGAGGAGACCTAATACAAATATATAGGCTATTGAGTAAAATGGAAGGAGTAGATATCGAGAAATTGCTACTAAGAGAGGAACCTTCCAGCAGGAATACTAGAGGACATAGTAAAGAGTTGAGGAAGGGAAGATGCTCAAGAGACATAAAGAAATACAGCTTCCCACAAAGAAATATAGAGCTTTGGAACAGACTAAGTGAAGAAATAGTATCGGCGAAGAGTGTGCAGAGCTTCAAGGAAAAGTTGGATAATTATAGATACGGAGACGGGACCACACCAGCGTAAGCCCAGGCCTGTAAAATTACAACTAGGTAAATACACACACACACACACACACACACACACACCGGGGCAGGTCACTGCCACAGGGGACGGACGTGGCCACCACCACGGGACAACTCACCTCACACACACACACACACCGGGGCAGGTCACTGCCACAGGGGACAGACATGGCCACCACCACAGGACAACTCACCCTCACACACACACACACACACACCGGGGCAGGTCACTGCCACAGGGGACGGACGTGGCCACCACCACAGGACAACTCACCCTCACACACACACACACACATACACACACACCGGGACAGGTCACTGCCACAGGGGACGGACGTGGCCACCACCACGGGACAACTCACCCTCACACACACACACACACACACACACACACACACGCTCCTCCTTGCCTTCCCCTGCCAGACTACTCTGCTAGCCCTGCATTCTTCATTCTTCTGCTTACCTAAGTATAAGATAGTGGGGAACATCAGGTAAGGCCTGTCAGCCAAGTCTTAAGTGCCTAGTGTGAGATATAAGAGTGTTAAACTATGAAGGTAGCGGACTCTAGTTCAAACATGGCGTCCAGCAGAACTGTAAACAAAGGGAAGAAGAAAGCCGACACATGTGGACACTGTCAAGAGAACGTGGATGAGGGAATATGTTGTGACTGCTGTGGTTTCTGGGGTCACTATAAGTGTGAGGGACTCACGGTGGAGGAGGCTCGTGTATGGAATAAGATGGGAAAGTGTGCAAAGTTCTACTGCACTGTGAGGAACTGTGAACAGATAGCTGAACACTTTATAAGCATTGTAGGCCCTCTGAAAGATCAAGTGGACAACAACACAAAGAGGATTGAGGAATTGGAAAATAAGTTGATTGTCCATGAGAGGGAAGGGAAGCGTGATACTGAGAAGGAAATGATCAAGGCAGTGAGTGAGGTGTCAAAGGCAAGGGAAAGTAAGAAAGAGAAGTTAAAGGACGAAGTGAAAGAGGAAGTGCAGACTGTGCTGCAAAGTGGAGGTGAAATGCAACAACCGGGAAACACACAAAGTGATCAGGTACAGGCAGAGGTGAAGGTTGCACTGGAGGAGGAGAAGGACAAGGCGTACTGATCAATGAACCTAATAATGATAGGAATTCCTGAGCCAGGTACAGAGGACATGGAGGTAGGGAAGGCTGGGGACCTTGAATACGTGACCCAGGTATTCTCCAGGCACATGAAGGTGGACGAGTCACACTACAAGATCACTGACATGACAAGGCTTCACGGGGGGAAGGAAAATCGCAACTATGCCACGGACCCAAGACCCCTGAGAGTGAGATTTGAGTCGGCAGACATAGTTGGTAAAGTAGCAAGTAACAAGACATCTGAATGAAAGTGAAGACCAGGAAATAAGGAAGATCAGTCAGTATCTTCAGGGACAGGACCAAGAGGGAGAGAGAAGAGAGGAAAAAACTCATAGACGAGGCACTGGAAAAGAACAGAGATGAGAGGGACGAGGCATACAAGTGGATTGTGGACCATGAGAAAAGACAGGTGATACGGGTAGCAAAGGAATACCGCACCCGGAAGACGTTTCCTCAGAGAAAATACAGGTAAACCTCCAGAAGCCCCACACCAAGCATTCAAGTGTATATATACCAATCTTGACGGACTGGCCAACAAGACTGCAGAGTTACAGGTATTGTTAAGTGAAGAGGACCCAGATATTATTTTTCTTACGGAGACAAAGTGCAATAGTGAGGTGCTGAATCCTACACTTTTCAATACAGACCAGTACATGGTCGTAAGGAAGGACAGAGCTGTACAGAATGCCCCGGGAGGAGGGGTGGCAATACTAGTGAAAAAATACCTGCCCATAGATTTAAGTTCAGTAACCAGTCTTGTTGACCACAATGCTCAAGAACCAGTTTGGTGGGAGTTAAAAAGCAAGGAGGGCAAAACCTTAGTACTGGGAGCTATCTATAGATCTCCTTCAACAGCAGAAAACAATGATCTCCTTTGTGATCTCATAAGGTTAAGTGACGTTTATTCTGTAAATAGTCAAATATTAGTTTGTGGAGACTTTAACTATGGAAATATTAACTGGGAGGAGAACAGAGTTATGGAGGGTACTCAGGGTGCGGGACAAGCGACGAACTTCTTGGAAGCGGCGAACGATAACTTTTAGACACAGAACATAGAGGAATGGACACATTTAAGGGACACAGACCATCCATCCAGACAACCTTGTGTTTACCAAGACAGCAAACGAAATCAGTGAAATAAAGTACCTTGCACCACTAGGATTGAGTAAGCATGCCGTCCTGTGTTTCAATATCACCGCAGGTTCAAGACCAAGGGAGCAAGAGGACTGTACATGGAAACTTAACTTTTATAAAGCAGATAATGAGAAGATGAGAGACTTGTTTCGGGAGATAAACTGGGATGATCAGATGAAGGACAAATCTGCGAGCCAGAAATGGGAGACGTTCAGAAAACACTACGGAAGGGTTGTGAAAATATGTGTCCCTACCCAGAGGAAAAACAACAGTCAACCAGGCCCAAGTGGGTGAATGCTGCACTGGAGAGAATACTTAAGAGAAAAAAAGACATGTGGATGAGGTACAGGGGGAACAAAACCGATGGAAACCGTGAGCAGTACAAAACAGCAAGGAACACTGAAACTTTGGCAACAAAAGCGGCAAAATATGACTTTGAGAAGAAGGTGGTGAACGATGCCACAAACAACACAAAGCATTTCTGGGCATATGTACAATCTAAAACCACCGTAAAGGAACGCATTACGAAATTGAAAACCACCGACGGAGAAGACATAGAAGAAGACAGAGAGATTGCCCAAGAGATGAACAGAGCCTTCAACACAGTGTTTGTTAGGGAAGACACAAGCCAGAACATCGCAGCATCAAGTCAAGTGTACCATGGAACGAAACTAAATGACATCAGCATACCTAAGGAGAAAGTCAAGAAGAAACTCTCTGAACTCGTTGACAGCAAAGCCCCAGGACCGGATGGAATATCGCCTTATGTATTAAAGCAATGTGCTGACATACTGTGTGCTCCGCTCATGGACATATATGCAACATCTTTGAGGACTGGTGATGTGCCACCTGACTGGAGGAAGGCTAACATCTCACCCATACATAAGAAAGGGAGCACGGAAAATCCACTCAACTACCGACCAATATCGTTGAGCAGCATAGCATCCAAAGTCATGGAGAAGATCATCAGAGAAAGCATAGTACAGCACCTCACAGACAACACACTCATAACGGACGCACAACATGGCTTTAGAAAGAACAGGAGCTGCCTGACTAATATGTTGTGCTACCTAGACAACCTGACCAACGCTGTGGACTGCGGACACTCTGTAGATGTGAACTATCTTGACTGTGAGAAGGCTTTTGATAGAGTTCCCCATGAGAGGCTGATGGTCAAGTTGAGAGCTATAGGTATAGACGGCGATGTTCTGAGTTGAATAAGCTTTCTTACAGGCAGATTTCACCAGGTATGCATCAGGAAGGAACGTTCAGGTTGGCTACCAGTGCTAAGTGGAGTACCACAAGGTTCAGTCCTAGGACCAGTCCTTTTCCTGGAGTATATAAATGACATCAACAATAACCTTGAGTCAACAGCCAGTTTGTTTGCGGCCGATGCAAAAATATAGAGTAATGAAGACCAAGGACGATGCAGAGGCTCTCCATGATATGAAGCGCCTGGAGGATTGGAGCGCCAAGTGGTTGCTCACATTTAACACGAGTAAGTGCAAGACCATGCATATAGGCCGCAACAACCAGCTAACGGACTACCAGCTGAACAGCAGTAAGTTGGAGAAATCAACACAGGAAAAGGACCTCGGAGTAGTTGCGGCACACGATCTGAAGTCCTCAACCCATACAACAATGGTGGCTGCTAAGGCGAACAGCAGACTGGGCATTATTAAGAGGAATTTAAGCGTGCTCACCAAGGACATTTTGTTGCCACTGTACCTCTCTCTGGTCCGCCCCATAATGGACTATGGAGCCCAGGCATGGTCTCCTTACCTGGTGCGCGACATTCAAGCCATTGATAGGGTGCAGAGGAGGGCAACGAAACTGGTACCAGGCCTTGCCCAACTGCCCTATGAGGCACGCTGCCAGCGCCTCGGTCTACAGACACTGAAGGAGAGGAGAGTGAGGGGAGACATGATCCAGACCTTCAAGCTCCTGCATGGCTATGAGGACGTCCCCTACACAAAATTCTTCCAGCTGAACAAGAACCATCTGCGGGGCCACTCCATGAAGCTGAGCAAACCAAACCACTGGCGCACCACAATGAAAGGGAACTGGTTTTCCCTCAGGGTTATTGACCCCTGGAATGCACTCCCAGAGAGTGTAGTAACCGCCCCATCAATAGCCACGTTTAAGACTAGGTATGATAGGCACATAGGACTGGGACAGGTGGCTGACAGGTCTTAGAGGTGGGGATCATCACAAGAAGAACACTTCTTAATTCCCCACTATCTTTGGTAAAATTCTAGTGTTTGCCCATACTCCCCCCTCCCCCCCATACAAGCCTGGGGACCTGGTGGGAATGCGGGGTTTCGGGTGGGGGACACGAAATCCGTTGCATTCGCATATTTTTTTAGTGTGTGTGGGGGGGGGATAAAAACTCCCTGGATCTAGGGAAATTCCCTAAATTTAGGGAATTCTTCCTCCCACCACCACTAAAATAAGCGTTTGCGACGAATTTAGTGTTTCCCATATGGAAACCACGCACTCACTGGATCCCCAAGCTTGTTTTGGGAGAGAAGCGTAGTGAACCCACCAAACGATGCTCACCTCACCATCTGGCGTGGCACCGGCGGCCATCTGTGCTCACATAAACCGCTTACACCACACTCATGCCCTCTCTAGTAAGTTGTCACCTCATCACAAGGTTTCTGTCCTCCAAGTAGAGTCCGTGGCACCAAACACAGTGTATCTTCATTGTTTATCACTGACAAAAGTAAAACCACCGGCTAGCCGGAATCCGTCCAACGCCGCGCCTTAAACAGTACTGCGGGTTGTGCAGGAAGTGCAGGCTCTCAAACCTCCTGCCCGAGCTGTTCGAACACGTGAATCCTTACTGACCGGATTTTGAATCTGCTTCACGGGCTCGTATTCCCAGTATACAAGGTGATTGTGGATATTGACTCCGCGCCTCCAGAATACGATAATACGCCTCCATATATCATAGTAAAAAAAAAAAAAAAGTACTTAAAATTAAAGAAGCCGAATTAATCCACTTAACCCAACGATCTTGGGGGACCTGCGTGAACTCGGGGTACTTGGGTGGGGGAGCATATTTAAACTACTCCAACCAAACTTTACAACCTGCTAACGGGGGGCTTCGCCCCCCTCGACCCCCCTGCTGACCCGGCCCAAACCTTCACAAAACCCTTTGGGTAAAGGTGCATGTTCTAAAAAAAAAAATAACCATGCGTGGTGGACCTGGTCTCACATGCGTGGGCTAATGGCTAACTAAGCGTACCATCGTAAATATTAGGTAAAGGTGCGTGTTCTAAAAAAAAAATAACCACGTGTGGTGGACCTGGTCTCACATGCGTGGGCTAATGGCTAACTAAGCGTACCATCGCTAACCTAGCGTACCATCGGAAATACAGTAAAACCCCGATTATCCGAAATGGAAGGGGGGAAGCCTCTTTCGGATAAGCCGATTTTTCGGATAATCCGGATTTATGGCCGCCATTTTGATCGCCGCCAGTTTGATCGTCGGCATTGTGTCTTGCTTTCTCGTTTGGATGAATATCACTTTGATCTTGCACCTTGGTTCTTATTTTCTCATTAGAACACATGTAGCTAGTATGGACGGACCATTAGCCAGGATGGATGAGGATGCTGTCGCTGCTGCTTTTTATCTAAAAGTGTGAAGTGAAGTGTGAAGTGTGTGACGCGACTGCCGCCGACTGACGATGTAAACAATGATACCAAACAAACACACGCTATGCTAAACTAAGTAGTACGCTTAAAACATGTGATGTAAATGTTTTATTGTATGTCTGTCTGTGTGTCTCCTTGTCTGGACCAGTGTATGTTGATACTTGTGAGCGTTGCAGATCTGAATTGTGAATGTTGCAGAGTGCGATTGTGAATGGTTGTGCAAGCTTGCAAGTGTGACCTTGATGCATCGTGCAGGTGGAGACACAGTATGATGACTCATATTATCGCGCAACTCCTATGTTGGAAGGGGAATATGGCATGGAGTGGAGAGGGGAGTCGTGTTTGTGTCGTTGTCTTGAGAGTACGGTGTGAGAGTAGTCGTGCAGTAGTTTGTTCGTTCGCCGCACCTACGTCCTTGCTGGGGCGAAGGTGCGGACGTGGTGTTGTTGAGAGTTTGTTTAATGTTTTTTGTCTAATACATTGATCTATTCGTTACAAGCTATTACGGCAATACGTATTAGAAAGCATATTCATTTTAACTGTTCTGATCAATTTTAAATGTGTTAATATAGTACATATGTAGTTACTTTTATTTATTTTTGATGTTTTATAACGTTTTAGTATAGAAAAAAAAATTAATTGCATTATCCAGATCAATTTCGGATAATCCGGTTTTTCGGATAATCGGGGTTTTACTGTAGTATTAGGTAAAGGTGCGTGTTCTAAAAAAAAAATAGCCACGCGTGGTACACCTGGTCTCATGCATGGGCTAATGGCTAACTAAGCGTACCATAGCTAACATAGCATACCATCGGAAATAGTATTAGGTAAAGGTGCGTGTTCTAAAAAAAAAAAATAACCATGCGTGGTACACCTGGTCTCATGCGTGGGTTAATCGCTAACTAAACGTACCATCGCTAACCTAGCGTACCATTGCTAACCGGATTGTTGGCAACGCTGCTCATACTGCAATGGTGTTGCCATGTAAACACATCGTCCGTATGTATAATATGCCCTTAAGTACAATATGGAGGCTTAATATTGTATTTTCGAGGTGCGGAGTGATTTTCAATAATTACCATGCTTGGTTTCCGTACGTTGTAAAAAAAAAACGGAATGTATGAAATTTCCCTACATCTAAGTAATTGTAAGGAGTTTCCCTACATCTAGGGTATTTTTCAGCCCCCCGTAACTCAAAAACTATACATTTGCGACGCATTTCATGTTTACCACCGCATTCCCCAAAGTCTCAATGGCCCCCTAGCCAATTTTGGTTGCAAGGGATGAGTATGGGCAAACACTAGAATAATACCCTATCTTTAAATAGGTAAGCACACACACACACACCGGGGCAGGTCACTGCCACAGGGGACGGACGTGGCCACCACCACGGGACAACTCACCTCACACACACACACACACACACACACACACACCGGGGCAGGTCACTGCCACAGGGGACGGACGTGGCCACCACCACGGGAAAACTCACCTCACACACACACACACACACACACACACGCACACACCGGGGCAGGTCACTGCCACAGGGGACGGACGTGGCCACCACCACGGGACAACACACACACACACACGGGGGCAGGTCACTGCCACAGGGGACGGACGTGGCCACCACCACGGGACAACACACACACACACACACCGGGGCAGGTCACTGCCACAGGGGACGGACGTGGCCACCACCACGGGACAACACACACACACACACACACCGGGGCAGGTCACTGCCACAGGGGACGGACGTGGCCACCACCACGGGACAACTCACCTCACACACACACACACACACACACACTGGGGCAGGTCACTGCCACTGGGGACGGACGTGGCCACCACCACGTGACGACTCACCTCACACGGGGCTGGTGCAGGGCTGTGTCGCCACACGGGGGTGTGCTGGCCGAGGGTCGTCGTCAGGAGGGGGCGGCAGCATCAGGGCCCCGCTGCTGGGGTGTGTGAGGCACACAGGTTTGTCCTTCCCCGCCCACCGTGTTCCTCTCCTGCTGGAGTGTTTTATGGGGCGGCTAGTCAGGCTGTAGCCTCCCCGTCAGTGGTCGATGCTAGCAGCAGGTGTTTAAGTTTGTCGTTCTGTCACCAGGATGGGCATCAGATCCTGTCGAGTTTCCCTTACTGACTCCTGCAGGATGAAGGCGTGTGTGGCCTGGCAGCAGCAGCCGCCCGTGTGCCGCGCCGAAGGTTTGAGGGACAACCACAACAACACACACACACACACACACACAGTGTTGCCAGACACACGCTGCTGCCCAGCACGGGGTCGCACTACCGCTAGCGGAGTTCTGTTAACTGTTCACATTGCTACACATCGCTACATAATGCACCCTGCACATAAGCCGAACTATAAATACTACACAATACAGAGGACACACACACACACACCACAGAGTTGCCAGCACCTGATCACGCAGTGCCAGGAGTCGCTACCACTAGCAAGATTATGCTAATAACTATTCACATTACATACACACAAATAATGCACAACACAAAAACTATAAATATTACAGAGGAGGAACACAACCAAGTGTTGCCAGACACTCAGCGGAGAGCAACGCCACGACTAGCACAATTATGTTATAGCGTCTTCCATTTAGACTTTAGAGTTAAATTATCTTTGCTCGTGATCTGTAGAGTCCCTTGATAGAGAGAGTCCCGACAAGATTTGGACGCCATTATTGGCCCTGTTTTCGCCGCGCTTTTCAAACGGTAGCACACGCTCTCCTTGGTATTTCTGTTTCCCAGCCACACGTGTCGTCCACTGAGCACACCTGTGTCACACCTTCCTCTAACAGCCATTGTCGCTCCACAATACTACTAGTGAGCACTTGCTATTATTTAACCTTCTGCCTTTCCTGTCTTTAAAACTGTTAACCATTACATTTAAATCTCCAGCCGTATTTGTATCAACTGAGCAACTCGTATTAAATTCATCTCATATTCATCTATAGGTGAGATATATGAGGAAGGGAGGGAGGAAGGGTGAGGTGTGAATTTAATGTAAATGCCTTTTTGTTTTTGTGTAAGAATAACTATACTGAAACATAACATGACTGACTGAAATTAATCAACATCTATTTCTACTTGAAAGTATAGGTATACGGTCCCTGAAAGTCAAGACCAAGATTGCCCAATGCCAATCAAACGTATATATCCTCGTGTGATTACTGCATGTCATGTTCCCTCAGCCTATGTCTATATATACAGCAAGTCAAGTCATAGGCAGGTTTGTGGGAGGAGACACGGCCGAGGCGTGGCCGAGGCGTGACACTGCTTGGAGCCAAACTAGAGAATGTAGAAACAGGGATTTAGAGAAAATGAGGAAAGGCGGACTAATTTAAATCAATCACTTCAACATGCCCTCCCTCACACCCCACACCGCCGTTTGTAGGCATTGGAATTACAGTCACGCAATAGCACAATAAAAAGACATATTTTTTCGTCAGTGGCTTGCCTGAACGCGCTGTGAAAGAAGGCGAGAATGCACATCCAGAGTGCACACACGGCCGTAACTTTAGTCACCCCTGAACTGGCGGGTATTTTTTTTTGGCTCCAAGTGACGTCATCCCGCTGCTCCGAACCCAAAACCGCCTCCTGCGCGTACCGGTCGCAGTTTTGAAGGAGAGTGACTTGACTTGGTATATATAGACTTAGCCCTCAGCAGCTAAGCGAAAGTCACCGCCCGAAGGTCTGGCCGGGTCCCGAGCAACATATCGTTCATCCCGTGAAATACCGGCTTTACACCGCGATGATCTCCACTCGCTGTTTTTTACTCTCTCTCTCTCTCTCTCTCTCTCTCTCTCTCTCTCTCTCTCTCTCTCTCTCTCTCTCTCTCTCTCTCTCTCTCTCTCTCTCTCTGTGTGTGTGTGTGTGTGTGTGTGTGAGAGAGAGAGAGAGAGAGAGAGAGAGAGAGAGAGAGAGAGAGAGAGAGAGAGAGAGAGAGAGAGACTTCCTCCTTTGAGAATAACCTAGTTACCGCTGAATTATGAAAGAGAGAGAGTGAGAGCTCACTTCCCATGACGTCTTCAACGGGCTGCGCATCGGTCGACCTTAACCCTTTAAGTGCTATGGCCGGGCATGGATAGAACCCCGTACTGCGGGAGCCGGGGAGAAGTGAAGACAAAATTCACGCGTTAGCATCTCAGAAGTAGCGGTGTGATTTGGGAGGGAAGGAGGAAGTAATGAATGAAGAGGGCGGGTGTTTTCCCATTGGGGGAGGATTAGCAGAGATAATTATCTTCCTCTTTCTCTATTCCTTCCTTTCTTACTCTCTTCCTGTCTTCCTCTCTTTCTTTCTTTCTTCTTTCCTTTCTTACTTGCTTTCTCTTTCTCCTTTCTTTCTCTTTCATTCTTCCTCTCTCTTTCTCCTTCATTCTTGTTTCTTTCTTTCCCCTTCTCTTTTCTTCCTCTTTCTTGTTTCTTTCTCTATCTTTCTTTCTTCTTTCCTTTTTTACTTGCCTTCTCTTTCTCCTTTTTTTTTTCTCTTTCATTCTTCGATCCTCTCTCTTTTTCCTTCATTCTTGTTTCTTTCTCCTCTTTTCTTCCTTTTTTTCTTTCTCTGTCTTTCTCTTTACTTTCTTTGTTTCTTTCTTTCTTTTTCTCCTTTTTCTCTTTCTTTCATTTTTCTTCTTTTATTTTTCAACCTTTTGCTCTTTCATTTTTACTGTCTTCATTTCTTTCTTTCTTTACCTTTTTTCTTCTCTATTTCTCCTTTATTTATTTATTTATTTCATTTTTTCTTTCTTTATCTTTTTTCCTCTCTTTATTTTGCTTGCTTTCTTTCTTTCTCCCATTCTTCTTCTCTCATTCTTTTTCTCTTTCTCCTTCTTTCTCTCTTTGTTTGTTTTTTCTCTCTTTATTTCTTTATTTCATTCTTGATTTCTCTTTTTCTCTCTCCCCTTTCTTTCTCTTTCATTCTTCTTCTCTCTTTCTTTATTTCCTTATTTCTTTCTTGCTTTGTCTTTTTCACTTTCTTTGTTTTTTCTTTCTTCCTTTCATTCTTCTTCATATACGCAGGATATTTTGAGGAGGGAGGGAGGAGAGGAGGATGGGGATAGATGGGGAAGGAGGAGGAGGAGGAGGAAGAGGAGGAGGGGAGATCGTTATAGAAAGGATCTCTCTCTCTCTCTCTCTCTCTCTCTCTCTCTCTCTCTCTCTCTCTCTCTCTCTCTCTCTCTCTGTGTCTGTCTGTCTCAGTCTCTGTCTCTCTTTGTCTCTGTCTCTCTCTCAGTCTCTGTCTCTCTTTGTCTCTGTCTCTCTCTCAGTCTCTGTCTCTGTCTGTCTCTGTCTCTGTTTGTCTGTCTCTCTCTGTCTCTGTCTGTCGCTCTCTGTCTCTCTGTCTGTCTGTCTCTGTCTCTCAGTCTCTGTCTCTCTCTGTCTGTCTCTCTCTCAGTCGCTGTCTCTCTCTGTCTCTGCCTCTCTCTGTCTCTGTCTGTCTCTCAGAGTCCTAACATCATCATAGCCAGTGACATCTCAAGTAATGGACGGCGGACTCTTTTGATTTTGCGGCGCCCTTGTCATTAAGTCGCGAATTTTGGAAAATCAACCGCTTTGGTGCGAATCGCCATAACTCCCTTATTTCTGGGGCTACAGAGATATTTTTGGTATCAATCGACGGCAAAATGAAAGGGCTATATTTTTTTTAATAAGCGACTGGGCTCAAAAACCGACTCGAAAGGGTAAAAAATAGAATAAATTCGCAAAAAAAGACTGAAAAAAAACTATTTTTGGGTTCCCAACCTTGAAACCCACTATTTTTTTTGAGAATTTCAAAAAACTTATTTAACAAATAATTTAGCCCTGCCAATGTGCTTTACAATATCATGCATAACATTTCCCTACCCCCAGTAGTTTCGTCGCTAGAGCTCGAAACGTAAACCCTTTTGAGAGCGATTTTGACGAACTCCAGACACTCTGCCGTTTTTGTCTACTGTGGCCTTGCTATTGCCTCTACAAGGCTGTAGTATAGCATGTAGCCCCTCCAAGCAATGTAGTTTGACCAGCTCGAAGGATTTTTTGATTGCTCGATTCCAAGTTTGTCGTTGAACCTTCACAATATAGCCTGTTTTTCGGCCCTTTTGCCGCGATTTGAACACGTCCTAGTTTTTTGCTTATAACTTTTTTATTTATTTAGTGCTTTTCAATTTTTTCTGATTATTAATCTGTATTAATAGAGCTTTGATTTGCCGCCAAGCACGCCTTCCTAGCTTCAGTAGTTTTTGCTTGAGCTTGACCAAAAGTCGCGACGAACATTCGCCGAATCTGACTCATTTCACGCGCCGCGACGAAAAACCTTCCTCACGCCACAAAAAAATAATATATCTGCATAAACATTCATATATGAACACTTCAATATGTTGACTATCTTGCATTACAATCATTTTAAGTACATACAAGTACTTAGGCGCCCCTGTCAGCTTCCAGAAATCTGTGCAGAGCGTCACTCATGTTCAGAACATCTGCCTTCCTAGGTTAGCTCCTCTTAAGGTCTTGGCTAACAGGGGCCTTGGAGTCGGCATCCCTGTCCTCAGGATGTTTTACCTTTCTGTCGTCAGGTCCCTCATTGATTATGCTGCCCCTGTTTTGGTACAGTTTAGTGCGGCACAACTTCACCCCTTGGAACTTATTCAAAATGAGGCCATGCGCCTCATTCTGGGGTGCCCCAGAACTGCAAAACTTGAGGTCATGAGGGCAGAACTGAATCTGCCTCGTGTTGTGGACAGAATCTGGGAAATTACTTGTCGCACCGTCAGCCGCCTGCTTCGTGCTGGTGCAGTGCCCCTTCACCAGGCACTGGTAACTCTGCACCGTGACTCCAGGGCTCCTGTTACCTCCTACCTTAGGAAAATTTATCTCATGTTAGCAGAGACTGGTGTGTTAGAAGCGTGCTTAGGCCTAGTTTACTCCCCGGCCCAACCTGCCTGGCCTCCCTATCGTGTCAGTGTAGACGTTGAACAACTACCTTTCCCTAAACGTGATTGGCTTCCCATGTCCTCCAGGATCACTTCATGGTCAAACTGTCCAAGTACCCCCGTGTTCGGGCTGTCCATGTGTACTGTGATGGCTCCGTAGATGGCAGCAGGTCGGGCTGTGGCGTGTTTATCCGGGATTACGCGTCCCCCACCCAGTACACTGACATTGAGGTTACCAGGCGGCTGCCGGGGTACCTGTCCTCGACCCGGGCTGAGCTGTATGCCATCCTTGAGGCTCTCCACACTGTAGCAGCTTTGCACGAAAATGTCTACTTGTTTGTCGATAGCCAGGCTGCATTGCATGAACTTGTGTCCTCCTCCCCTGCCGACTGTGATCTTGTAGCTAAGTGCCTGACTGCCGTCCGTGCCCTTGAGGCCGCAGGTGCCACGGTCCACTTCACCTGGGTGCCCTCTCATGTGGGCATCCAGCTCAATGAGAAGGCAGACTGCCTTGCTCGACGAGCCCTTCAGGATGACACAGTGGACCCTGGCACTGACTATACGCTTAGCTATGTTAAGAATAGACTTAGGCATTATTCACGTGATAGCATTGCTACCCAACTCAGACACTGCTGTGACAATGGCAGCGCCAGCAGCCTCCACTATGTTAGTGTCTCCCAGCGCTGTGTTTACCCCTATGGGCGACACAGTGCCCCTCAGGATGTGGTAGCAATGCGCCTTAGGCTAGGCTATAGGTACTACTGGGAGGTTAGTAACTCCCCTGGTGTCTGCTGCACGCTCTGTGCCAGGCCGAGGGGCCACACACTGCATCACTATGTCATGGAAAGACCACTCATTGCTAAGTTTAAGCCACGGGACTGCCTTGACCTGCCCCAGACAATTTGTTGGCTCCTGAACCATGATGTCCTCCCTGCTATCCTCAAAGAACACCCTCAGTTTGCACCAAGGTGGTGATGCCGTGTGTGGCAGCCTGAACTACTGCCGTGCTATACAAGGCTGTGATCTCTGCAGTATTTTACTTTAAGGACTAGTATTTACTCTATCTCTGTATTCATTCCCATCTAGTGCTTGGGCAATGTTCTCCGTCCCCACATTTTATTGTCTTATTGTCCAGGGGGAGGTATTGCCCCTTCCCTTGTTGTGCTTTCCTTCCTACCATTGTATCTTTTTAATTTCATGGTGCTGCCTACACATGTATTAATAGTTGTATAATCACACTCTGTACTGCCTGGGGGTTGGGATGGCATGTTCCTCCCTTCTCCCTTGTTGTTTACCTGCAACAATAAACTATCAATCAATCAATCAATCAAGATATCTATATAAAAAGCTACTATTTTTATATAATCATTTCACTATATAAATCAACCTATATTAAGCGCCTTATTATACATGTTATTTTTTTTATTTTTTATTTAGTATTCAACCCTATTTCTTCCCATTTATGAATAATATATTGTTACACCACCGGCCCGCACACTACATTCCAAGCACGGGCAGGCAGTGTGCCTCAACCCCAGACCACCACACACGGTCGTGAACAGCCACGAGACACACCGCGTAGCCAACACTCCCAAGGCCGCCCACCAGGAGGGAAGCAAGGCAGGGCAAGGACACGCTTAAAGGGCAGGTTTTCCACTTTACTGAACAGCTCCAACCACGCACCTACAACCACTGGTTTACAAGGCACAGTAACTCCAGGCACTCAGAGAGGGGCACAGACACGGCACTAGGCTCACAGAAGCGGGCAGGGGCACGGAGCTAGCGAGGCACGTCTCTCGTCTCTGGCAGCTTAGACCTCTCTGTTCCCGCGACAGGGCTTGCTTGAGTTGCTTCCTTCTCGCCCGCCGCAATGCACCCCATGCCACCGGCCATCACCCAGCCCTCTGCAACCCAAACTAGCACCCCCCCCACAAATAACACAAATACACCTAAACATACCCCCCTGGTGCCACCGGGAAGAAGCCTTGGGCTAACCATCAGGATCCACTGGGAAGAAGCCTTGGGCCGACCATCAGGATCCACTGGGAAGAAACCTTGGGCCGACCATCAGGATCCACCGGGAAGAAGCCTTGGGCTGACCATCAGGATCCACCAGGAAGAAGCCTTGGGCCGACCATCAGGATCCACAGGGAAGAATCCTTGGGCCGACCATCAGGATCCACTGGGAAGAAGCCTTGGGCCGACCATCAGGCCCCACCGGGAAGAAGCCTTGGGCCAACCATCAGGATCCACCAGAAAGAAGCCTTGGGCTGACCATCAGGATCCACCGGGAAGAAACCTTGGGCCGACCATCAGGATCCACCGGGAAGAAGTCTTGGCCCAACCATCAGGATCCACCAGAAAGAAGCCTTGGGCTGACCATCAGGATCCACCGGGAAGAAGCCTTGGGCCAACCATCAGGATCCACCAGAAAGAAGCCTTGGGCTGACTATCAGGATCCACCGGGAAGAAGCCTTGGGCCAACCATCAGGATCCACCAGGAAGAAGCCTTGGGCCGACCATCAGGATCCACCGGGAAGAAGCCTTGGGCCGACCATCAGGATCCACCGGGAAGAACCCTTGGGCTGACCATCAGGATCCACCGGGAAGAAGCCTTGGGCCGACCATCAGGATCCACCAGGAAGAAGCCTTGGGCTGACCATCAGGATACACTGGGAAGAAGCCTTGGGCCGACCATCAGGATCCACCAGGAAGAAGCCTTGGGCTGACCATCAGGATCCACTGGGAAGAAGCCTTGGGCTGACCATCAGGATCCACCGGGAAGAAGCCTTGGGCCGACCATCAGGATCCACCAGGAAGAAGCCTTGGGCCGACCATCAGGATCCACCGGGAGGAAGCCTTGGGCCGACCATCAGGATCCACCGGGAAGAAGCCTTGGGCTGACCATCAGGATCCACCGGAAAGAAGCCTTGGGCCGACCATCAGGATCCACTGGGAAGAAGCCTTGGGCTGACCATCAGGATCCACTGGGAAGAACCTTTGGGCCGACCATCAGGATCCACCGGGAAGAAGCCTTGGGCTGACCATCAGGATCCACCGGGAAGAAGCCTTGGGCCGACCATCAGGATCCACCGGGAAGAAGCCTTGGGCTGACCATCAGGATCCACTGGGAAGAAGCCTTGGGCTGACCATCAGGATCCACCGGAAAGAAGCCTTGGGCCGACCATCAGGATCCACTGGGAAGAAGCCTTGGGCCGACCATCAGGATCCACCGGAAAGAAGCCTTAGGCCGACCATCAGGATCCACTGGGAAGAAGCCTTGGGCCGACCATCAGGATCCACTGGGAAGAAGCCTTGGGCCGACCATCAGGATCCACCGGAAAGAAGCCTTAGGCCGACCATCAGGATCCACTGGGAAGAAGCCTTGGGCCGACCATCAGGATCCACTGGGAAGAAGCCTTGGGCCGACCATCAGGATCCACCGGGAAGAAGCCTTGGGCCGACCATCAGGATCCACTGGGATGAAGCCTTGGGCCGACCATCAGGATCCACCGGGAAGAAGCCTTGGGCTGACCATCAGGATCCACGGGGAAGAAGCCTTGGGCCGACCATCAGGATCCACCGGGAAGAAGCCTTGGGCTGACCATCAGGATCCACTGGGAAGAAGCCTTGGGCCGACCATCAGGATCCACTGGGAAGAAGCCTTGGGCCGACCATCAGGATCTACTGGGAAGAAGCCTACCAGCGCAAAACAAAACAAGAGAGAGGGAAGGCAATGGTGGTGTGTCCTTGTCAGCACCTGTGCAACAAGATCTCCATAACTTGCTTCAGATGCTGTTGCTGTATTTCTCTAATTTCATTTATATGCTGATCCTGAAGGTCCTTAATGTCAGCCGTATGTTGTTCCTGCAGTGCCACGAGTTCTCTGAGGTGTTCTTCCTTCTCCTGCAGCAAGTGTTGATGAATCTCGTCTTTTTGTCTCCTGAGTATTTCCATTTCTGCCTTCACTGGAACCTTCTCTCTTTCTCTCCGGAGTTCTTGCTTCTCTCCCTCCATGGACCTGGGCTGTTCAACAAATATGTAACTTTTATTTTTTATTTTTTTTACAGCAAAGGAGACAGCACAAGGGCACACAAAAAAAGGAAACAATAAAAAAAAGCCCGCTACTCGCTGCTCCTGTAAAAAAATCCGAAGAGGTGGCTGAAAGAGCCACCAATAAATATATCAATATCAATATCAATGGACCCTGGGCTGTTCAACAAATATGTAACTACTCAATTTATCAATGTACAACAAGAAGAGGCCAATAAATATACAGGTAACTCTCGATTCACGCGAGTTTGGTTTACGCATTTTCTAAATAACGCGTGGTCCAAAATCCAAATAAATGTTTAATTTACTCGTTTTTTTCACTTCTACGTGATATTTTATGGAGTGTCCACCAGATGTCTCACGCAACTGGACTCACACGGCCACACAGCTGACCGTGCTGAGCTCAGTTCTTCCCGCGCGCCACTTGAACAACAATACAGTACTCACGCTACTCAACAACAACAACAACACCCTCGCTGCTGTGCTACCACGAGGGGAAGGGCAGCCAGAGGAGGAACCACGAGAGGGAGAGGAGTCAGAGTGATACAGTAGGCAATAAAGGTACAAACCTACCTCTTGTTGGATTTACTACATTGTTTTGGATTTATGCCACCTCCTGAAGGACACAATACTCGCGTAAATCCAGTTACCTGTATATCAATATCAATATCTCTGAGGGAGCCGAACCCCACGAGGAGCTCACCTGACTCATGAACTCGGTAAAAGCAGCGGTGTGATCATTTTGTGACGATATTAGCATCTCCAATAGCTTCCCTTGCTGCTGGGTGAAGGTTTCTGTGTAAGGTGACGCCTCCGCAGCTCTTCTTCTCTTGGACCGGGGACGGGTCATGGAGGGACTTGATGGTGATGGGGAATGAACGGGCGTGTGACTGATGCTGGGAGACGCCGCAGGGCTAGGGGGCGAACACACTACCGCCTCGGAGACACCGGCTGGAGATGACTGGTGGGCCTCAATTCCTGGGGTGTTGCGGTAAAAAAAAAAAAAAAAATAATAATAATAATAATAATAATAATAATAATAATAATAATAATAATGATAATTAATAAATGAATAAGTAAATAAATAAATAAATGAATAAATAAATGAATAAGTAAATAAATAAATAAATAAATAAATAAATGAGGGTCAACTTCTGTAAGATTCTAATTACATATTGCATAAAAGGGCAGGTGGCTTATTGCTACTACTACTACTACTACTACTACTACTACTACTACTACTACTACTACTACTACTACTAGAAATAATAATAATAATAATAATAATAATAATAATAATAATAATAATAATAATAATAATAATAATAATAATAATAATAATAATAGTAATAATAATACTTCTATGACTACTACTACTACTACTACAATAACTACTACTACTACTACTCCTACTACTACTACTACTACTATAACTACTACTACTACTATTACTACTACTATAACTACTATTAATACTACTACTTCTACTACTACAATATTATTTCTCTTTTTTTTTCTATCTAAAAAAAAAAAAATCACCTATGAATGCCACCCCCCAAAAAGAAGAGAGGTCAAAAATCATTGGACAATTTATAGTCTGAAAGGAGTCTTGCTAACTACTCCCCCTTTGAATGAATGCAAGTTATAGGTGAACCGTATTTAGCGGCATATAACATTCACCTTTTTCAATTAACCCGGTGGTGGTGGTAGCAGCGGGGATCATGTTTCTTAATGGTCCCCCCAAGCGAGAAAAATGAGAAAAAATCACCCTCACACAAACCATTTCATAATATATATCAAAGCATTTGTGATCAGATTATGTATCATCTATTTTGGGGGGTTTATATCATGGCACAAATTTGGCCCGTCGCTGCTACACGGTAAAGCCACAAATTTGGCCCGTCGCTGCTATACGGTAAAGCCACAAATTTGGCCCGTCGCTGCTACACGGTAAAGCCACAAATTTGGCCCGTCGCTGCTACATGGTAGAGCCACAAATTTGGCCCATCGCTGCTATACGGTAAAGCCACAAATTTGGCCCGTCGCTGCTACACGGTAAAGCCACAAATTTGTCCTGTCGTTGCTACACGGTAAAGCCACAAATTTGGCCCGTTGTTGCTACACGGTAAAGCCACAAATTTGGCCCGTCGTTGCTACCGGGTTAAATGGAAAACACTTGTCTCCTACATATGACGTACCAACAGGGAAACACTTCTCCACAGCCTCAGGTGCTACGGCCGGACCCCCTGCCAGTATGTCATCCATGGCACTGAAATATGGCCACATCCTCGGAGCACCCCTCAACCCACCCTGGCTGGCCTTGTACTTGATAATCTTGTACCTGGAAGCAAAGAAAAGTTGGAAAGTTTTGTTTAGTCGGGGCAACATCTGTGGTCATATGCCAGAGAGAGACAGAAGGGGAAGGAATTATAGGAGAAGGAAAAAGTTGGAAAGTTTGGTTTAGTGGCGCAATATCTGTGGTCATATTATGCCGGAGAGAGACAGAAGGGGAAGGAATTATAGGAGAAGGAAAAAGTTGGAAAGTTTTGTTAAGTGGGCGCAACATCTGTGGTCATATGCCGGAGAGAGACAGAAGGGGAAGGAATTATAGGAGAAGGAAAAAGTTGGAAAGTTTGGTTTAGTGGACGCAACATCTGTGGTCATATGCCGGAGAGAGACAGAAGGGGAAGGAATTATAGGAGAAGGGAAAAAGTTGGAAAGTTTGGTTTAGTCGGGGCAACATCTGTGGTCATATGCCGGAGAGAGACAGAAGGGGAAGGAATTATAGGAGAAGGGAACAGTTGGAAAGTTTGGTTTAGTGGACGCAACATCTGTGGTCATATGCCGGAGAGAGACAGGAGGGGAAGGAATTATAGGAGAAGGGAAAAAGTTGAAAAGTTTTGTTTAGTGGGCGCAACATCTGTGGTCATATGCTGGAGAGAGACAGAAGGGAAAGGAATTATAGGAGAAGGGAACAGTTGGAAAGTTTGGTTTAGTGGACACAACATCTGTGGTCATAATTATGCCGGAGAGAGACAGAAGGGGAAGAAATTATAGGATAAGGCAATAGATCCCAGGAGACGGGACACAACCCCCGATTAATAGCTGGTACCCATTCACTGCTGGGTGGACAGGGGCGTAGGGTATCGGAAAAGCCGCCCATTTTTTCCACTCCGCCCGGGAATCAAACCTGGGCTCTCTCGGTTGTGAGCCGAGTGTGCTAACCACTGCACCACGAAGCCCACTGTAGCAAAGAGAATCATTATATGAAGCCAATATAAGTAAGAATTACAGATATGAATGGTGAGGTGACTTTAGTGACGTTGAATGTCTGAATGACAATCAAGTAACTGAGATACAATGTGTAATTATATTTGGTAAAAGCCTGTCTGACATTATACTACGTTAACAATGTACTATCCATAGGGTAGGCGGTGGCTGAGTGGTAGATTGCTGGGCCCACATTTACCGCGTGATGGACGACGTGGGTTCGAATCCCCACGCTACCACCTGGGATTTTTCAGTCACCGTCGAGTGGCTTAAAACTACCCACATGCTGTCCTGAAGACCACCCATCAACCTGGACTCTAGAGGAAACCGTCCAAGTGAATGAATCAAGAAGGAGTTCCGGTGGGCAGCATGAGCCAAGAGAAGATGGCGCCACTATAAACACTTGCCTGCGCTATGACGGGCTGGGGCCGACTACCATCCAGGCCCCTCAAGCAAGCCTACTGGCGCTATAGGCGTACATGTAATAAAAAAAAAGTATCCATAACTACTTGCTTAAGAGAGACCATAACTTTATATCACAGCTAATCCTCCGTGGTCTAGTGGTCAACGCGCCTGCCTACTACTCCGTGGGCCTGGGTTTGAATCCTGGCCCGGGCAGTCGGCGTGCAGGTCATCCAGCTGTTCATCCTCCCTCTGGGGCTGGTGGATAAATGGGTACCTGGGGAAACCTGGGGAAGGTAAACTGTGGTAACCTGGATGTCACGCTGGTCCTGTGTCCCGGGTAATGGGCTCCCTCCACCATAGGCTCAAAGGCCAATGTTACGGAGATGAGCACCGAGGCCATGTGCTGCTACAGTGTATGCCCCAAACTTTACCTTTACTTTAGTCTTGGTCAAGACTTTTTTTTTCTTTTTTTTTGTCGGTAGGCTCTCTTGAGGGGCCTGGATGGTGTTCGGCCCCAGCCCGTCATGGCGCAGGCAAGTGTTTATAGTGGCGCCATCTTCTCTTGGCTCATGCTGCCCCCCGGAACTCCTTCTTGATTCACTTGGACGGTTTCCTCTAGAGTCCGGGTTGATGGGTGGTCTTCAGGACAGCATGTGGGTAGTTTTAAGCCACTCGGCGGTGACTGAAAAATCCCAGGTGGTAGCGTGGGGATTCGAACCCGCGTCGTCCATCATACGGTGAATATGGGCCCAGCACGCTACCACTCAGCCACCGCCTACCCTATAACACTGCACTGTATATATAATTCTTTACCTTCTCTTCAATCCCCGCATTTTCTGGTCACATGCTGCCCCATCCACAGCATAGCCTTTCGCCTGTAGCTCTTTAGAGATATCCCACCAAACTTGATATTTTCTTTTGGAGCTGTCTGAGAAGCCTCGCTGGTGGAGCCTGTAAGTTTCCATCAGCAGCAATATTGCTTCATGCGACCAACCTGTTGACAAAAGTTTGAGTTAACCCGGTGGTGGTGGTAGCAGCGGGGATTATGTTTCTTAATGGTCCCTCCAAGCGAGAAAAATGATAAGGTAAGGTGCGGGGCTAGGCTAACCCCGCAGCCGCCACTACCCCATCGGCCAGTTTTACGTGGAAGTACTATAGCAGCGATCGCCGCCATTGGTTACGATCAAAACAAAAAAAAATGACTGTGAAAGGGGCCCATATAGTCATTATAGATATAGTTAATTTATTTACAATTTTTACATTATATTATACACTTGTAGCGTAAAATTAGCGTGTCCTGTCACATATGCACTGATTCATTGTTACGTATTTCTTATTATTTTGTGTCACTATAACGAACTAAACTTTGCAATACTTACACTCATAGCGTAATAATTATGTGTGTCTTTTCACGTTACACTACGTATTTCTTATTATCTATTGTCGTGTCTATCACATTAACGCAACAACTATAATTTTCAGTACAATATTTACACACCTGTGACGCTTTGTATCTTCCTTTCGTTTCTCTTTTCTTCTTTTTCACTTACACTTTTCAGTATTGCGTCACTTTGTTAAGCACTTCATCCTGAGTTGAGTTGCCGGTGGTCGGGAGTCTTGCCTTTATAACGGCACTCCCTCATGTAACTTTTTCTGGGTCTGTCTTTCTCGGTCTGGGTCTTTTGAGTTTCCAAATTTCTTTACATCTCCTCTTCCTTTCTTTTCTTTTCTCTTTTTTGCCAAAATTTATATAGTTTGAATGGCATGCTCCGATCCCTTCTCCTTTGTTGTTTACTTGCAATAATAAACAATCAATCAATCAGGTAAAATGTATTAGAAAACCATTGCATATTAATCTTGTCACTCATTCACAGTCAGATTTTGCGCTTTTTGTATTGCTAAGGATATGTAATTGAATTATAAGCAGATGTTGAGTTGGCAAAGAGTATATATACCTCGAGATCAAGGCCTTATTTATTTATTATTTTTTTATCACTTGTCCCCTACCATTGTATCTTTCTAGTTTCCTGGTGCTACCTCCACATGTATCCTTAATTGTATAATGTACTGCCTGGTCAAGGAGTGAGGATATAAGTGAACAGTGAAGCGCGCCGAGTGTCATGGCGTCCCCCAGTGGTCGCCGTGAGGGTGAGGAGACGGGCAAGGCCGAGGCTGACGTGGGTGAGGTGAAGCCGGGCCAGATGGAATTGTTCGCTGCCATGCTGGCCAGTCTGAGGCAGGAATTGGATCAGAGAACAAAGAGGGCAGAACAGAGGGCAGACGAGAGGGCACGCGAGCAGGGTCAGAGGGCAGAAGAGAGGGCACGCGAGCAGGCTCAGAGGGCAGACGAGCAGGCTCGCCATCTTGCCGAGGTCCTCCAGAGCTGTTTCTCGTCGCTGAAGGTGGAAACCCAGCAGTACACCGACCAGGGCTGCGACAGCGCGAGGAGTGAACGGCTGGAGGAGGTGCGGACCCAGGAAGGCGAGGTCCGAGGCCTGAGGGAGGCGGAGAGGCAGCTGCGAGAGGTGGCACCGTCGCACGTGGAGGAAGAAGGCTCAGTTCTGGCAGGAAGCGCCGGGGCGGCGGTCCTGCAGGGGCCTATCTGGGGCCCCTGGCAAGGACTCCTGGAGCCTGGTAGCGTCGTGGCGGAACCAGGAGCTTCAGCAGGAGGTTGGGAGCCCTGTCTCGTTGCCTCCCTCGCCCCCTCCCTCTCCTCCATGCCAGCCGGCTCGCAGGTCACGTAGTCCGCTCTCCCATGGCAGCAGCGAGAGGTGGCAACGTGGTGCGGAGAGGAACAAGAAGCGTCACGTGGGCTGGAGGCGGGTGCACGGGTGGCGGACTGGCGGGGCTTCGCGTGGGACCCCTGGCAAGGGCCCCTGAAGCCTGGTGGCGTCGTGGCGGAGCCGGTGGAGGCTGCAGGAGGCTGGGGAGCCGTTGAAGCCGCTCCCTTGGGTCCAGCTGGTGCTGGAGTCGGACCCATTAACCCTGCCTCGTTGCCTCTCTCACCGCCTCCCTCTCCGCCATGCTGCCGGCTTGCAGCCCACGTGATCCGCCCGCTCCCCGCTGTGGCCCCTCGGCCTCCCGGCGCTCAGGGAGGCTTAAGCCAGCGGAACACGACGGGAAGTTGGCATGGGAGGCCCAGTTCAAGATGCCAGCTGCTGCCCAGGGCTGGGGCGAGGATGAGAAGGCGCTGCAGCTGACAACAGCGCTACGGGGCTCAGTGGACGGGCCCGGCCGCTTGGTGGGGAGCGCCGAGAGGACCTTGGGGCGGCCTAACATGCCGGCCGCTACGCGACTCCGAGACGCGTCACGGGGCACTGCGTGCAGTCTGAGGGCCCAGTGGAGGCTCGTATCGGCGTAGGCAGCGCTGTGGAGCGCCGGCCGATGGACGTCGCCGATCGAGACGAGCCGTGCGTGCTGGGCCTCGACTACCTGACGCAGGGCGAGGCCTGTGCCGACCTTGGACGGGAGCTGGAGAGGCTGCGCGGACAGGCGCCTTTGCTCCCGAAGGTCGGCTGTGCAGAGGTAGTCGCGGCGGAGCGACTGCACCTTGCCCCGGGGACGGAGGCCAGGAAGGTCCTGTGTTGCGGGTCGGACGCGATGCCAGCGGAAGACGCGGTGGAGTCCACGGAGGGCCTGCAGCTGCCTGGTGGTGTGGCAGCCGGACGGAGTCTCGAAGGAGCGGGGGAGGAGTCAGTCACGGTGCTGGTGGCTAACTCCTCCGACGAGGCTCGGGAAGTACCCGCTGGTGCCAAGCTGGGCACCTGTGAGGAGGTGGAGCGCCCAGAGGAGACGTCGGGCAGCGAAGAGTCGGCCGCTGTGGGGCCGTTGCCCGACTTCCTGGAGGATCTGGCGCACCGGAGCGCCGCTAACCTGACGGAGGCGCAGACGGAGAAAATGCGCCACACCCTGGCCCAGTACGCGGACGTGTTCAGCAGGGGTGACTTGGATCTGGGCCGCACGGGGTTGGTGAAGCATGGCATCAACACGGGAAATAGTGTGCCCACCAGGAGCCCGCCCCGACGTGTCGTGCCGGTCAGGCGAGAGGAACTGCAGCGCGCCGTCAACGAGCTGGCGGCGCAGGGGGTGATGGAGCGGACAGACAGTCCATGGCCCTCAGCAGTCGTCCTGGATATGAAGAAGGACGGCACACAGCGCTTCTGTGCGGACTGCCGGGCGCTGAGGGACGAGACTGGCGAGGACTCTCACCCCCTGCCGTGGACCGATGACGCGCTGACGAGGGCCTTGGAGTTCGGGGCCTTGACGATGACCAGCGGCCTAGCGGCGGCCGCCCCGCCCTGCCATGACCTCCGGGGCCGGATGGCGAAGGTGAAGATGAAGGCAGCGTCGATGAAGGCGAGCCCGGAGGGTCTCCGTGGCTCGTGCGGGGGCTGTGGCAAGAGGGGGCATAGGTGCAGTCGGTGCCTGGGGGAGCGAAGGACGCGTTCCCTCGACCGGCTGAGCCCCGACGCCCTCCAGCCGCGCTGTAAGGACTGTGGCCAGTCAGGCCACCGCTTGAGTGCCTGTCCCAGGTCCAGGGACGCGGCGCGGGCGGGAAGCGCGGACGGGCTGGAGAAGGGAGTCGACTTCCAGCCGTCTCCCGCCCTCGGGCCCCGCCTTGAGTAAGCTGCCGCCGCCCGACCAGCGTGTTGCCAGTGGGAGGCTTAGCGGTTGTAGCCACGACGCGTGACAGTGGACACCGGGGGCTGAGGAGTGCTCGGCATGGCCTGACCCAGGGTAGTGTGTGCTGCTGGAGGGGCCAGTGGAGGCTCGTATCGGGGTAGGCAGCGCTGTGGAGCGCCGGCCGATGGACGTCGCCGATCGAGACGAGCCGTGCTTGCTGGGCCTCGACTACCTGACGCAGGCCAGTAAGACTCGTGGTGGCCTCGGACGGGAGCTGGAGAGGGTGACCGGAGTGGTGCCCTTTGCTTCCAGGAGGTTTTCGAGCATGGCTGCGTGGGGAGGTAGTCACGGCTGAGCGAGGGCACCTTGCCCCGAGGGTGGAGGCCAGGAGCCGGTGTCGACTGTCCCGAGCGTCACGTGGAGCGGATGGCGTGGAAGAGCCCACTGAGGACTGACGGCTGGTCGACGGCGTGGCTGACAGGTGGAGCCCCTTGGGGGCGCGAGAAGATACTGTGGAGGATAGACTGATTTATGTGTACGGCATGTATTTTTCTGTATTCAATGTTCGGCCGGGAGCTCAGGCTACCGGTGGATTTGGCCACGGGGCGGCCTCCCGACCTGAGCTTGCCCACCGTCACCTCTAGCCTCGCAGCGGCATTGCAGGAAAGCCTGGCTGAGGTGCACCGACGCGTACGGGGCAAGCTCAAGGTGGCAGGCCAGGCCATGAAATGAAGGAGACATACGACCGGCGCAAGAGGGACGTGAGCCCCAGCAGCGGCGAAGGGGACGTGTCAGAGGTCGACCACGGGGCGAACGAGAATATGGGCGGTGCGAGCGAAGCGGCAGATGTCAGTGACGACCCTGAGCAAGTAGTTGGGGCCGACGACGCGGCTCTGGGTGCCACCGCCTGCCTGCCGCCGCCCGCATCCCAGCGGCGCCCTCAGCGAGAGAGGCGACGGCCGGGATGGTTAAGAGACTTTAGTGATGTCCCAGGGGACTGATTAGTTTGATTAATTTCATGTTTTGTTTGTTGAATGTTGGGGCAGCCGGGTCGACTGCCTTCTGAAGGGGGAGATAGTGTTACGAATGTGCTGTATGTGAATGATTGTATGTGTAATGTGATGAAATTGTAGCATGATGCAATGTTAGCTCAGCATGGTGCAACTCTACTTGTTGGGACAAGAGAGACAGAGGGGGGCCCGGGGCCGCCGGGCAGGAAGTGCTGAGTCGAGGCAGTGTTGCCACGCGTAGGGGAAATCCCCTACAGTAGGGGATTTTCGGTCTTTGTAGGGAGTAGGGGATATCTACGGGGAAAATCGCCTCATCGTAGGGGAATGTAGGGGAAAATTTAAAAATTTCAGTTGTCAATCAATTTCATACACGAAATCAAAATGAGAGAGAGAGAAAATGACGAGTCTGATACGTGTCTGTCCTTGGTAGACACGTCGGGAGTTTTTTTTTTTTTTCATTTTTGTTTTCTCAGTAATAACACTAATAATAGTGTATTTAATGCAGGGAGAGAATAACTCGTTATTAACGAAGTTAAAGGAAGTTATGCCAGATTTATTTGTCATGAAATGTTTTTGCCACACATTCCACTTAGTTGCAGGACATGCATGTGAAGAGCTCTCAAAAACTGCAGAGCAGCTAATCCAAGACATTTATAATTATTTCAAATTATCACCAAACCGGAAAGAGAGTTATGAAGAATTCCAACACTTCGTGGAGTGTGAACCTCATAAGCTATTGAAGCCATGTCAAACAAGGTGGTTGTCAATCTCTCAGTGTGTTAACCGGGTACTTGAACAGTGGTCAGCACTTGACTTGTATTTTACAGGAGAGGCTATTGGAGTGAAAAATATGCAAGCTGACAGAATACTTCAGGCTATAAAATCTCCATATATCCAAGCCACTCTTGAATTTACCAGCTTTGTTCTCGGGGATCTGGTTGGCTTAAATAAGCTTTTTCAGTCAAATAGCTTCAAACTGCACATGCTACTGCCAGAAACTGAAAGAGTCCTTAAAATGTTTGGCTCAAGTTACATGAAAAGGGAGAGCATTAGTTTCAAGATTTCGAGTTTTAAGGATGAATCAAATTGGTTGCAGTTGGATAAAGTCTATCCTGGGATACTTGCAAGCGAAACCCTGCCAAAATTGAAGCCACACGAAAGAGAGAGCTTTCTTTCACGGTGTAGAAATTGGTACAAAACTGCATGCTGTCAAATTCTTAAAAGGATTGATCTAGTGGATCCAGTTTTTGCGGCACTCAAAGACGTTAACCATGAATACATTTTGAAGGATAAAGCTGAAGTGAACTCAGCAGCAGTCTTGTTTCGGAGGCTACCACGTCTTCTTCCTGATGCTAATGTACAAATCATTGATCGACAATGGAGGTCAATCTTAGTTGATGAAGAGGTTAAGAAAGGCGGATGGGAAAGTAAGAGCATTGAGGAGTTTTGGAAAGAAATGAGAAAAGTAGCTTCATATGAACAACTATCAACCTTCATGCTGAGAGTAACAGCATTACCCCAAAGTACAGCAGAAGTTGAAAGAACATTCTCGAAACTTAACAACAACAAATCAAAACTTAGAAATAAGTTATCGACTAAGACACTGGAATCAATAATTAAAACATGCGAGAGATTTCCATCAAATTTTGCCCTGACCCCTTCTCTGTGTAAGCTGTATTCAAGTGCAAGAACAAGATACTTCTCAAAATACTCAGATAAAGATGAAAATGCTATGTTCGTTGAAGCACAAGAATCTTCATAATCATCATCAACCTGCTAAGCATGTAAGTAAACATTTTTTTTTTCCATGTGTAGTCTTTATTTCACTATATTATTACGATTTGTGAGCGTAGGGGAATATAAGGGAAAATAACCTTGGCTGTAGGGAAAATTAGTCGTGGTAGCGTGGCAACACTGAGTCGAGGTCTGACCTCGACTTTTTACCGTTTTGGGAACAAATTTGATACTTTTTGGCTGTCCTAGGACAGCATTTTTTTTTTTACAAGCTTGGCCAGCCAAAAAAAAAAAAAAATATATATATATATATATATATATATATATATATATATATATATATATATATATATATATGTGTGTGTGTGTGTGTGTGTGTGTGTGTATATATATATATATATATATATATATATATATATATATATATATATATATATATATATATATATATATATATATATATATATATATATATATATATATATGTGTGTGTGTGTGTGTGTGTGTGTGTGTGTTTTACAAGATTGGCCAGCCAAAATAATTAAAAGTATCTACCATTGAAAAATGAAATGTCTACATAGATTTACTGCATCATACTGGTGTTCCTGCAAATGTTCCTATTTTCTTATATATGATGGATAGATAGGCTGGTAATTACCACACAGTGCTTGAATCTTAAGTGTCTTCATTATATTTCAATATATATTCTATACAATTCTAGTGAAGTTGAAAGATTTAAGTTGAATATATTGTTTCTCATATTTTTTTACTCTCTATATATAAAGATTCCATGTATATTTTGAATAGAATCATGACTGTATTACTTCTAGTGATAGCTATATTTACATACAGCGCATGATATCTTATTGATATTCCAGTGATTAACTTGCAGGCTGTGATGTTGTATATTTCATAGCAGTGATATTATGATATGTCTACATAGATGTACTGCATCATACTGTGTCATACATAGTCAAAGAGCAGGTGTTCCTACAAATGTTCCTAATTTAAACTTAAGAGTTACAGGGAAGAAACCTCACTGGTATCTCTTTGTTTTAAGTCTATATTCACTAATGTCACAATCACACACCCATTAGCGGGTAAATAGATAGTAACGAAGATAATAGCAGTGTCCATCAACCTATATGAGAGTCATAGTGTGTGTGTGAGAGAGAGAGAGAGAGAGAGAGAGAGAATTTTTTTTTTCTCTCACTCTCTCTGACACAACTGCCAGACGGCTATGATGATTCCATACGTCGCTTTCAGCCGCAATTAAAGAAAATAATTCATACAGTGACGTAACGCAATAAGTAATTTGATTTAATAGATAGATGATAAATTTGATACATTTTGGTTCCAAATGGTACATTTTGAAGATCACGTGGATACATTTTGATTTTTCCTACTTGCAACACTGGTCGAGGAGTTGCTGAGGGGCAGTTGAGGGTGGCGAGCGGAAGGGGGTGTGACGCGTGTCTGGGCTTAGAGAGGGTTGAGCTGCTCCGCTCGCGAGCTGTGTGCATCCGGTGTGCGTGTCTGCCGTGCCCCTGTACTGTGCCTGATTAACTAACTGTTCTGTGCCCTTGAAAGTTGCTGTGCTGTGTGAGGAACCTGTCATTAAACTAGAACTTAGTGTTGAACGTGTATCCTTTGTGCCTTGCCTCGTTCCCTCCTCCCCTCGTTGTGCGGTGTGGGCCGCTGTGAGTGACCGGTTGTTCTGGTGGGGATTACGCCGCCTGCCTGCTCGTGGATGGTGTGTGTAGGGGGGGGGGGGTGTAACAATAGTTTATTGTTGCAAGTAAAACAACAAAGGAGAAGGGAGGAGCATGCCATCCCAACCCCCAGGCAGTACAGAGTGTGATTATACAACTAAGGATACATGTGGAAGTAGCACCAGGAAACTAAAAAGATACAATGGTAGGGGACAAGTGCTAAAAAAAAAAAAAAATAAAGGCCTAGATTTAGTCAAGGGAGCAGACATAAGGGACTGTACATATGGACTACAATCTAGAGGCAAATGCAGGATACTCACTAAGCATAGCTGAAAGAACATTATTGTTGATGAGTGAAAAAAAATTCCGGGAGCCGCTGCAAAGGCATATCCCGGGGCAGCAGCAGCAGCAGAAGGAGGGCACAAATGTCTGAATAAGTGTCGCTAAGTGGCTTTATTTCAGATTAGAAAATAACATAACACTGAAAAGGAAGTTGCGTGAATAAGAAGAAGGGAGGAAGGAGAGGAGGACCTAAGAAGCGATACAAAGCGTTACAGGTCAAAAGAAGAAGAAGAAGAAGTCTGATCTGCCCGCCACACGCTGAAAACAAACCGAGTGTTGACTTTTCCTAAAACGCTGAGGGGAAGAAACCGTGAGCACAAGTGTCCTCGGTGGTTCTTTCTCCTCGTCGTCATGCCGCCCAGAGCCAAGACGGGGGTGAGCATAGCACTGTGTCATGTCCTTCTGCCATCAGCGGACACTATACCCTCCATATATACGTCAGGAGTGTTGGTTAAGATTCGTTTTAGTAGCGTCGTGCCAGTATGTTCATTACCTACCTTATGAAACATCAGTATCTCTTCATATATCCTTTCTACAAACCTTCAACAGTCATTGAAACACTTTCAAAATTCAATTCAAGGACTTTTTTGTTTACTCCTGAAACTACAGGATAATGTTTACGAAAGCGTCGCCTCCTCTGGTGCTGGAGGCCGCGACGGTGCCGCCGCGGCCGCTAAATAGCCTGCAGAGGGTTTTGTAAGGTCAGCTAAGGTTAGGTTAGGTTATATTCATGCTCCATGATAAAATTCGCAGTATTTGCATAAAAATAAGGTAAATGTTCAGAGTCGCCCATCTCAAAATTTGATACACTGGCTATTTATTTGGTATTATTCTAGTGTTTGCCCATACATAAGAACATAAGAACATAGGGAAACTGCAAGAGGCCGGGTGGCCTACACAGGGCAGCTCCAGAATCCCCCCCACTACTCACGGTGGGTGAGGTGTAGTTACAGGGGTTGCAGGTAGAGGCTTGATCCTCATTATACCGGCGGTACTAGGCACGCACCAGTACCCTGTCACCTTACTCACCCCTCGCAACCAAAATTGGCTAGGGGGCCATTGAGACCGGGGAATGTGGTGGTAAACATGAAATGCGTCGCAAATGCATAGTTTTTGAGCTATGGGGGGTTGAAAAATACCCTAGATGTAGGGAAATTCCTTACAATTACTTAGATGTAGGAAAATTTCATACATTCCGTTTTTTTTTTTTTACAACGTAGTACGGAAACCACACAATTTCACTACAGTATTATGGTCATAATGAAGCATCTATAAACGGTTAGTAATTTACGTCATAGGAATCTTGCAACCGTCATATACGACTATGTATTCACTTACTGGTAGCACGTACAAACGCGTGAAGCAGGTTTGGTATCACGTACGAACACGTGAAGCAGGTTTGGTATCACGTACAAACGCATGAAGCAGGTTCGAACGCAGGTTACTTGTGTTCAATGTCCCTCAGTTAGCTGTTAGGTAGTAAAGTTAGGTTGGGGTACTTTAAGAGGGGGGGGTCCAGGGGGGGGCAAACCGTTAGCAGGTTATAAAGTTCGGTTGGAGTAGTTTAAATATGCTCCCCCACCCAAATACCCCAACCTCTCGCTGGTCCCTCAAGATCGTTTGGGGAAGGGGATTAATTCAGCTTCTTTACTTTTAAGTAGTTCCGCCTTCATATTATGGTTGAGGGACATGTATTTTGTTTTTTTAACTCTATATATGAGTGGCTGCGTGCGACAAGGGGCCAAGCGCCAACCACCGTGAAATTGAGTTAATAGTGTACTTAGCTCTATAATTTCCCCTTCTTAGAAACAACAGTAATATGATCGTAGCTCTGCTGTGCGTGCAGCAAACGTTGATTAATCATAGTAGTGTGTAGCTCAGGGTTGCCAGGTCTCTCTCTCTTAAACAGGCCATGCATTTGCCTAAAAAGGCCGACTTTAAGGCCAAACCCATATTTTGCCAATTTTAATGCAATTAATCAATACAATATGATGAACCAATTTAAAGATAAATTATATATTATGCAAGCAGCGTTCAGACACAACGTAAATAGAAAGAAGTGGTAGAACATAGGTCACACTGACACACCATAATAGGAATATCTTTATAATAATAGTTACGTATCTGTACTCACCAACTTGTTCTCTTCGAAGATTTTTTGATGAACAGCAGCAGTTCTACAGTTAAAATGCGACTTTCATTGCTTCCTCCATATCTTGGCATTCTTCCTCAAGATCATGTTCACCTGTACTTCCAACTGATGTTGATGGTTCTGTGGGTCGCCCATCAGATTGGCGTGTATACATTGAGTTATTAAACAAACTGAGCATTCTGTCTGTTACTTGGAAGTCCTTGCAGCAATTTTCCACACCAGCAAGATGACTTCTTATGCGCAACACAGCTTCCATTGTTCCCAAACAGAGCCTATTTCTTACTTTTGACTTGTTACTTGTTATATATGAAAATATTCTTTCCACATAAGCATTGCTTAATGGCAGTGCATGAGCATTCAGCACCATTTGGGAAAGTTCTGCAAAACACTTTACCCCTGCAGCATTTTCATATTTTTGCACAGAAGCCCAAAATGTGACTGAATCAGTTGGTATTGCATCACCTGCAAACTCTTGCTTCCAGTCCACAGAGGGAAGTTTATCATACTGAAGTTGTAACAAGGTAGTTTTCCTACTTGCATCAGCAGTCTCATAAGTAAGGTGAGCAAATGTTCTTGAAATACTTGGGAAAGACTTGCGCAGCTGACTCAGGCACTTCTTTGGGTGAAATTCCTTTAAGTTTCCAATGGTGTCAACATCCTTACTTATTCTTTTATCTAACTGATTTTTGGCTTCATGCAGAAAATCATAACACCTTTGTTTGATGCTGTGTTTCTCTTTTTCAGATAACCTTGACTTTGAAAGCTCATAATGAAATTTATCTCCATACTTTACTCTATTCATGGAGACTGGAGTCTTCATTGACTCATCTTCATACAGTCTTTGAGCAAGTGAGCGATGTAGTTGCATCAGCTCACCAAACACTTTTGAAGGCTGTGGATCAGTAGCCTGAAAAGCAGCATTAACTGATTCAAAATCTTGAATGACAGGTAGAGCAAATGTCAAATACAAGAAATTCCTTTCATCACATATCATTTCATGAATTATGCGAGCATGATAATTATTTTCTTTTTCTGCAAGTACTGAGAAGTAAGCTTTCAGTTCATACCACTGTGTGAGGACATTATAAATGCACTTCCCTTTGACTAGCCACCGTGTATTGCTTGGTGTGATGAATCTAGAAGGTTGGATGTTGTCATTGTTCATTACATTAAAAATGTCTTTAAATTGTTCCTTCCTCAAAGAGCTAAGCTTGAACCAACGTGCAGTCTCTGAAAGCAAGTAATCTAAATTTGCAGGCAGCTTCTTGAAGGCATGCTCACAGCATAATGCAAGGCTGTGGCATGTGCATTTCACAAATATGATCTTGGGAACTTTCTCACGAAGTCTAGACAGCACTGAATTATTTACCCCACAGACATTATTGGCACCATCACTAGAAAAACCAATGCAGTTGCAGATGTCAATGTTAATACCTTCCAGGTAGTTTATTATAGCCTCATATAATGCCTCTCCTGTTGTTACAGTTACAGGAATCAGTGCCAGAAACACTGTTCTGATACATGATTGTCTTTCACTAAAATACCGAACACACAAGCAGAGGTGCTTAGTGCCAGCAACATCAGTTGATTCATCAATTAGCAAAGAATACTTAGTAGTTTTCAGTTCACTGATCAGCTCTTCCAGGAGAGAAACACTTACAATGTTTTTCAGAATAGCAGTGCACTTTGTTCTATGCAACTTTACTTTTCCCAAATCGTGTCCTTTACTAGATTTACTAATTATTTCAGTTAAGTGGTCAACTGAACTGATGCTGCTGTGGCAAGCAACTCCTACAGCATATTTTATTTCAAAAATTTTCACTGGATCACGTTTATCTGAAGGTGTGAAAAAGTTTTTCATGAACTGGGTATCAGACTTCACTACAGCCTCAGAGGCTTTCTTGTGTTTTTCTGTCTTTTCATGCAAGCTCAAGTTGCTCTTCTTCTTGGTGGTAATTGCACACTTGCACACTTTGCAGTAGCAAGATCCACTTCTATTCGTCAGCCAACTAAATTCTTTCTCACACTCCTCCTTATAATTCCTTCCATAATTGTATTCAATCTTCCATTTTCCCATTGTAGCTGTGTCGGTGTAGGCTTTGTAGGCAACTTCACACTGTAGTTACAGTGTAGTACACGGTGTGAGGTGCAGACCGTAGGGCAGCTAAGCGAAGACTAAGGTTTTTTGACCGACGTGACGTGTTCCTAACAAAGTCCCGACGTGTCTGCGACGAAGTTTTCCCTTACTATAAAGCATTACCACATAGTCTACGTTGCTAATTCCAGTGCTACTTTGGTGAAAAATATAAACAAGTACAAATGTAATTCATTACAGATTTTTCGTGACGAATCGAAGCCCAATACTTTGATAAAAATCAAAGGAATTTACAGTAACGGGGTTACCAAATACACGTCCCGCACCGTCACTGTAGCTCATCAACCATGTCATTGCCATCACCGTCTCATTCAATAAATATCACACGTTTGCAGAGGCAGTTGTTGATAATCGTGGTTAATTCTAACACAAAACATTAGTATACAATATTGTTACCCAAAAATTATCATCATATACATTAAAGTTTCTTTAACTGGCAGTATAAAGGAACTTTATTGGAGGGATTTTGATACGTAAGGTTTCTCTAGCAATACGTGCCTCACCAGCCGGCCCAAACTTTCGTACGGCATTGCTGGCGCTAAGGCCATGGTCGCAGCTGATTGGCTGCACACTGATGGCAGGCTACATCTTGAATGATTGAATGAGACATGTTTCTATATTACATGCCATAGCTAACTTCATATACGAGATAGTCAGTTTCGGTTGACACCATCAGACTCAGCAGTAACTGTAGAATCAAGATGTAGTGTAAAAACTTGACAAAACAAAATAGAAAATGATTTTACGATGAGTTGAACTGTGACGATGTAAAAAAAATGTTTATAACATGTTTTACTTTTGCTCGCTTTATTCGAAAGTTGGTTAATTGAAAGCTGAAATCTACATTGCAATTCGTAGGAAAATCTCTCATGAACACGATAGTGTCCTTAAAATGCAGATAAATATCCACATATTGAAAACACAAAGACATTTATACGAACATTTCACTCGCCGGCCGGAGGCTAGCCCCGGCAAAAATGGCGCGCGGCGGCGATGGTGGGGGTTGGGAGGGGGCCCTGGGGGAGGGGGAGAGTGGGACGGGGGGACGGGGAAGCACCAACACGTCGTGTGTCGGGCACTCATCAATTTGTTTTGTTTGTTTAGTTTTCTTCAATTTGACATGTGTTGTAGTTGGGAATATGCATTAGGGTTTTCGTTTGTTAATGATGAATGCAGCGGCGCTAGAAAAAAAGTGTCACCCGTCCTTCCAGTGCAACTTTTCAATGAATATTAGAAGAAGAAGAAGAAGAAGAAGAAGGAGAGAGAGAGAGAGAGAGAGAGAGAGAGAGAGGCAAGGTTACATAGGTGGAGGGAGGGAGGGGATGACGAGAGAGGGTACAATGGGCGTGTCATAATAGGGCTGCATGTGACAAATACCTATGTATTACGCTAATATTCAATGTATTAATTATAAATTGTCATTGGCAGACTACATTCAACATCGTCACATTCAATTTTATCACATGCTAATATTCATTGATAAGCATTCATTCCATGTTTCGAGTAAATTGACTGTAAATGGGTCTGAGAAAACACAAATTCAGCCGAAGAACCTCCATTTCGGGCACGGGCACCACCATGCTACTTTTGCGTCCGCCTAGACGTAATTAATAGGTCACGACCTTGACACCAATCTACAGCCTCGTGTGTCAAGTGTCAACGTCTCCACTCCATTCTGTCGGCCAGTCTTGTTGTAAGTATGTCTGCCAATCTCACACGCTCATGGTGTCAATCACCTCACAGTGTCACTCAACCTCACAGTGTCATTCAACCTCAATGTCTCAACCTCACAGTGCCATTCAACCTCACAGTGTCATTCAATTTCACAGTGTCATTTAACCTCACAGTGTCATTCAACCTTACAGTGTGTCAACCTCACAGTGCCATTCACCCTCACAGTGTCATTCAACCTCACAATCTGTCAACGTCACAGTGTCATTCAACCTCACAGTGTCATTCAACCTTACAATCTGTCAACGTCACAGTGTCATTCAACCTCACAGTGTCATTCAACCTTACATTGTGTCAACCTCACAGTATATCAACCCCATAGTGTCATTCAACCTTACAGTGTGTCAACCTCACAGTGCCATTCACCCTCACAGTGTCATTCAACCTCACAATCTGTCAACGTCACAGTGCCATTCACCCTCACAGTGTCATTCAACCTCACAATCTGTCAACGTCACAGTGCCATTCACTCTCACAGTGTCATTCAACCTCACAATCTGTCAACGTCACAGTGTCATTCAACCTCACAGTGTCATTCAACCTTACATTGTGTCAACCTCACAGTATATCAACCCCATAGTGTCATTCAACCTCACATTGTGTCAATCTCACAGTGTCATTCAACATCAGTGTCATTCAACCTTACAGTGTGTCAACCTCACAGTGTCATTCAACCTTACATTGTGTCAACCTCACAGTGTCATCCAACCTCACAGTGTCATTCAACCTCACAGTGTCATTCAACCTCACATTGTGTCAACCTCACAGTGTGTCAACCTCACAGTGTCATTCAACCTCACGGTGTCAACCACACAGTGTCATTCAACCTCACAGTGTCATTCAACCTTACATTGTGTCAACCTCACAGTGTCATCCAACCTCACAGTGTCATTCAACCTCACATTGTGTCAACCTCACAGTGTGTCAACCTCACAGTGTCATTCAACCTCACGGTGTCAACCACACAGTGTCATTCAACCTCACAGTGTCATTCAACCTCACATTGTGTTAACCTCACAGGGTCATTTAACCTCACAGTGTGTCAACCTCACAGTGTGTCAACCTCACAGTGTCATTCAACCTCACGGTGTCAACCTCACAGTGTCATTCAACCTCACAGTGTGTCAACCTCACAGTGTCATTCAACCTCACGGTGTCAACCTCACAGTGTCATTCAACCTTACATTGTGTCAACCTCACAGTGTCATTCAACCTTACAGTGTGTCAACCTCACTGTCATTCAGCCTTCCATTGTGTCAACCTCACAGTGTCATTCAACCTCACATTGTGTCAACCTCATAGTGTCATTCAACCTCACAGTGTCATTCAACCTTACATTGTGTCAACCTCACAGTGTCATTCAACCTCACGGTGTGTCAACCTCACAGTGTCATAAGACCTCACAGTGTGTCAACCTCACAGTGTCATTCGACCTCACAGTGTCTACCAACCTCACAGTGTCATTCAACCTCACAGTGTCATTCAACCTCACAGTGTTATTCAATTTCACAGTGTCATTCAACTTCACAGTGTTTCAGCCTCAGTGTCTATCAACCTCACTGTGTCAATCTCACAAGATATGTCAACCTCAGTGTCTGTCAACCTCACAGTGTCTGTCCGCCAAACCGTGTCATTCAACCTCACAGTGTCTATCAACCTGACAGTGTCATTCAACCTCACCGAATATGTCAATCTCAGTGTCATTCAATCTCACAGTGGATGTCAACCTCACATCGTCATTCAACCTCACAGTGTATGTCAACCTCACAGTATGTCAACTTCACAGTGCGTCAATCTCACAGTGTCATTCGACCTCACAGTGCCTACCAACCTCACAGTGTCATTTAATCTCACAGTGTCATTCAACCTCACAGTGTTATTCAACCTCACAGTGTCTGTCAACCTCACTGTGTCAGTCTCACAAGGTATGTCAACCTCAGTGTCTGTCAACCTCACAGTGTCATTCAACCTCACAGTGTATGTAAACCTCACAGTATGTCAACTTCACAGTGTGTCAACCTCACAGTGTCATTCGACCTCACAGTGCCTACCAACCTCACAGTGCCATTCAACCTCACAGTGTCATTCAAGCTTACAATGTCATTCAACCTCACAGTATCTGTCAACCTCACTGTCAATCTCACAAGGTATGTCAACCTCAGTGTCTGTCAACCTCACAGTGTCATTCAACCTCACATTGTGTCAATCTTTCTGTCTGTCAACCTTACAGTGTCTCTCAGCCTCACTTTTCTATCAAACTCACACTCTGTTCAATCTCACAGTGCCAATGAACCTCACAGTTTGTCAACATGACAGTACCAATCAACCTCACAGTGTATCGATTTCATAGTGTTAACCTCACAATGTCAACCCGTCTCACGATGTCAATCTCACAGTGCCAATCAATTTCAGTGTCAATCTCGCAGTGTCTGTCAACCTTACAGTGCCAATTAACTTCATAGCCCGTCTGTCAACCACACAGTGACTGTCAACCGCACAATCCGTCTATCAACATTACATCACAGTCTTTCTGGCAGTTTCAGTTTTACTGTAAATTTCAGTCATATTTGCAACCTCACCGTTTTGTTGTCAACCGTAAAAGCCTACTTTAGTATCCACCTCGCAATTTATCTCAGACTTTGTTTCTCAACGTTACAGACGTACTGTCAACCTCAATCTAAATACCTATTCCTGCTTCTTTTCTCTTGCTTGTCAAGTGTCCGTCCAACCTGTGTTGACTATGCAAACGAGATCCTTATCATGTTTTTGGTTTCAATTTTGCAGTTGGCGTCAGACTTCAAAACTGCATGCTACATTTGGCACTAGAATTCAACCAGTGCAATAAGTACTGAGATTTTTACCATCACTACCAATGTTCTAAGTGATGACAAACATTCCGCAGGATAGAGGAGGTTAACACATCTCAGAAGACGGGCAGAAAGAAAACGTGTGTACCAACTAATTGGATCAGAAACATAGCTAAGGCTAAAAAAAAATTCAGGAAAAGAATACTTGAGTGTCAAGACTGGGATGCTTGTAACAGGTAGACAAATTGGTACTCCTTGCCGTGATGGCTGTTTTGATAAAGTGACCCTGCCTGTAATAAGAGTACTCTTCAATGATTTCTGGGCAATAGGTAACTATGATGCCCAAACTGCTTATATCCAGAAACTCGTTCATAAAGTACCAGTCAAGAGACATTGGCCTAGCAAGACCCCTGACAACCCTGGAAAACATCGCGAGTTCATGTTTGAATGTTGGGGGTAAGGTTTCTGTTAGGTTCAATCTGCCGATTGTTGTGTACTATAAGGATGATAAAATTGAAAGAAACATTTACGACGTGTTTAAAGTAGTGGGAAAAAAAAACTTAATTTGTGAGAATACAACGAAAACACTGGCAAGGAGTTTGAAATGTGGTGTTTGACCAGAAAGTGTGGTAATAGTAAGAGTGATTGGGTAAAATGGATAAAAGAAGAAAAAAATATATAGAAGTAATTTTAATAAAAATGTGGTAATGTTAACTGACTAAGCATTCTAGAGGACGTCAGCTCCCCACACACGCAGAGGACTGGCGTCACGATTTTGTGAGGATTGGCGTCAAGAGGCCAATCCCCTCAAAATTCTCACCGTGTGTGGGGTCTTGATTCCAATCGTCGGATGGAATTATCCGGCCACATGGAATTACGTCTGGTTATAAATCCACGTGAGGCCAGGAGAGGATTGACGTAATCGTCTGTGTGTAGGGGACGGCTCGCGCCCGTCAAGCTTGAGGCCATGAGGTAGGCAAACGGAGTGATATCACATACATGCTTCTATATTATTTGCCGTAACTCAACTTATACACAAGATAGGGCATTTCGTTCAACACCGTTAAACGCAGCGGTCATTGCAGAACCCGATTATGTTTGTGAGAGAACATTTGAAACAGAAACTAAATAAAAAGTGACGAGTTGAAATTAAAGAATCACTCCGTAATGTTTATAACACCTTTTACATATAACATATATCTACCATTTGCAGCGGCAAGGAATTGAGTACTAAAATAAACAATTCCATCTTATAGAGAAAAGCCTCCTGAACACGATGGTGTATACAGATTCTTCATAAAACGCCAAATAAGTGAAGCATGGAACTATTTATGTAAACTTTTCACCTCATCCTTCGTGTGCGCAGACAGGGGTGGGTGCAAGGGGGGTTTCTTGGCTCTGCGGGTCGGGTTGCCATGACAACCCTTGCCTCTCCTATTTATATATATATATATATATATATATATATATATATAGAGAGAGAGAGAGAGAGAGAGAGAGAGAGAGAGAGAGAGAGAGAGAGAGAGAGAGAGATGAATGGGGAAGAAGGGTAGAGGAAAGGAGCATATGGAGTAGGCTATCGTACGCCAGGCAGCGTTACGCGTCGTCCATCCCTCCCGCGGGGAATGGCGCCAACGGGAAGGAGAAAAATTATTGTCATTCAATGAGATTACGTACATTTAATCGTTCACTTAGAAGTCTAAGATCTGTCCCGAATGAATAATTAAGAGATGCAGTTTATCAATCGATTATTTTTTATAAGGTTTACTTACTGGGCCATGTTAAACTTTCAATATCTCAAAATGTTTCCTGTCTAGCACACTGCATTATTCCTTATTATATAACTCTTTTGTTATTCAAGATTACGAAGTCAATGTATATCAAGTAAAAGCCAAGAAAATGTAGTCTCTAACGAAGTATAACACATAACTGCATATACTCTGTTTAGGACACACGAGACAGGTAAAGTAAAGCGATGGTGAACGACCGACGCACGCCGTGTCATTACTTTTACATGCAGTTTTCTCGTTTGTTTACTTTTGGCGCTTGGCCCCTTGTCGCAGTCAGCGCTTCATATGATATATAGAGGCGTATTATCGTATTCTGGAGGCGCAGAGTCAATATCCACAATCACCTTGTATACTGGGAATACGAACCCGTGAAGCAGATTCAACATGCGGTCAGTAAAGATTCACGTGTTCGAACAGCTTGGGCAGGAGGTTCAAGAGCCTTCACTTGCTCTAGAACACGCAGTACTGTTTAAGGCGCGGCGTTGGACGGATCAAGGCTAGCCGGTGGTTTTGCTTGTGTCAGTGATAAACAATGAAGACACACTGTGTTTGGTGCCACGGACTCTACTTGGAGGACAGAAACCTTGCGATGAAGTGAGAATCTACTGGAGAGAGAGAGCATAAGTGTGGTGTAGGCGGTTTACATGAGCGCAGATGGCCTCCGGTGCAACGCCAGATGGTGAGGTGAGCATCGTTTGGTGGGTTCACTACGCTTCTCTCCCAAAACAAGCTTGGAGATCCAGTGAGTGCGTGGTTTCCATCTGGGAAACACTAAATTCGTCGCAAACACTCATTTTTAGTGGTGGTGGGAGGAAAAATCCCTAGATTTAAGGAATTTCCCTAGATTAGGGAGTTTTTATCCCCCCCCCCCCCACACACACACACACTAAAAAAATATGCGATTGCGACGGATTTCGTGTCCCCCACCTGAAACCCCATGTTCCCACCAGGTCCCCAGGCTTGTATGGGTGGGAGGGGGGAGTATGGGCAAACACTAGAATTTTACCATTTGGGCCTAAATATTGTGCTTTTTCATTTGGAGATTGTTTTTTTCTTCAGAAACTACTTAAAAGTGACTTATTGCCACAGCCCCAAAATAGCTCGCAGAGGGTTTAGGGTGGGGGAACATATTTAAACTATCCCAACCGAACTTTACGACCTAACAGCTAACGGGGGGGGGGGGGCTTCACCCCCCTTGACCCCCCCACGTGTATATACGACATTTCTGCAAGGAGGTATTTCTCGCAACACCGGCTGCGCCACGGCCATCGCCAGAGCAGTCAAATATGGCACGCGTAAACAGTGGTAGCCATGATTATTTCGGAAAACTAGAGAAATACAACAGTAGTAGGTAGAACACCGTAAAATTAATCTAACCTTACCAGACGAGTGTGGGCCAAATTATTGAGTCGTACACTATCCCTCCAACTCCTGGGGCCCACAACACCGCAGCCCGCAAAAAAAAACACTAACTTTTAAAAAATCGGTAGCAGCATTTCTATCAATTTGTGATGCATATATATATGGGGTTCAAAATGCATGGAATAATGAGATCTAACCCATGGCTAGGGTGGGAAGTGCCGCAGTGAGATGGGCAACTCTCTGAACATATACCAAATATAACAGGTTTGCTCTGTCGACGGCCGCAGCGGCGGTGCAGCTGGTGTGTTGCGAGAAATACCTCCTCACAGAAATAAGTCACATATACATGTGGGGGGTCCTACGCCCCCCTGGTTAGAAGTGGGGGTCGAGGGGGTCGCAGCCCCCCCGTTAGCAGGTCATAAAGTTTGGTTGGAGTAGTTTAAATATGCTCCCTGACCCTAAACCCTCTGCGAGCTATTTTGCAGCGGCGGCACCGTTGCCGCTGCCAGAGGAGGCGACGCTTTCGTAAACATTATCCCCTATTTTCAAGAGTAAAAAAAAGTCCTTGAATTGGATTTTGAAATCATTTCCATGACTGTTGAAGGTTTGTAGAAAAGATATATGAAGAGATAGTGATGTTTCATAAAGTAGATAATGAGATACACACTGCTGTATTGCTTTTCCGTCACAAATAGAAGGGGGGTCGAGGGGTCTTGTTAGGTAGGTTATGTTAAGTTAGGTTAGATTAGTTTCAATGGTTAATATGTAGGAGGAGTAAGCGTGGTCTGTGAAGCACAAGGGACACATATTCTATATTGTTTATACCTCAGTGTATGCAAATTAATCCATTGAGCATCGGAAATGGTCTGGAACATATGTTCAAAGGGTGGGGGGGCTCCAGTGAAAAGGCATATACATACATTTGTTTTGGTGGCGGCGGCGGCCAATGGGAGGTGAGCAGTGTTGCCAAAGATCCAGTTAGCGATGGTACGCTTGGTTAGCAATGGTACGCTAGGTTAGCGATTAGTCCACGCATGTGAGACCAGGTCCACCACGCATGGTTATTTGTTTTTTTTTAGAACACCCAGCCCAACTGCTGCCGTGCTGAGGGCCGTTATGTATTAGGTAAAGGTGCGTGTTCTAAAAAAAAAAGTAATAACCACGCGTGGTGGCTCTCCATGCGTGGGCTAATCGCTTATAAAACGCTAACCAAGCCTTGGATCGTTGGCAACACTGCTCACCTCCCAATGGCCGCTTCCGCTGCCGCCGCCGCCGCCCAAACAAATGTATGTACATGCCTTTTCACTACCATCGCTAACCACCCTAAAACAGGTGGCAGTATTTGTCCGCCACGTTTTACTAATGTAGTTTAAAAATAATTTGTGACTATTGAGAGAGAAAGAGAAACCTCGCTCGCTCGCTTGCATAGAAAACGGGTGTGAACGGCAGAGCGGGGCAGAGTGTGCTACGGGGAACCGTGGTACTCCTGATATATATGTACCCCCTCTAAAAGTAGGTTTTTTACTGGTTTGCGCAGAAAAAAACTATCTACACTAAAAAGTAGTCATATTTTGCCCATGAAAACATAATTTGTGTCGTGATAACAATATGCCTACTCCTGCTACATTTTTACCTCTTTTCCTGTGACCACCTTCCTGGTGGATCCTGATGGCCCTCCCGGAGCTCATCTTTAATCCTAGAATCTAGAGTCCGGGTTGATGGGTGGTCTTCTGGACAGCATGTGGGTAGTTTTAAGCCACTCGGCGGCGGCTGAAAAATCCCAGCTTGGTGGCACCGGGCGGGGATTGAACTCGCGTCATCCTGAACGCGGCGCAGTCACGCTATCCATTCAGCCACTGTCAGTTTTGCGAGAAATACCTCCTCGCGGAAATAAGTCGCTCTGCTGTCCACTTGTGATCTTTGTGAGCGCTGAGTGAACTATAGAAACCGTAAGCTAGTTGAACCTCTCTGCGAGCTATTTTGCAGCATCAGCGGCGGGTGCACAAAGGCATTGAAAAGTAGGGATAGAAAAAGATTTAAGAACGAGCCAACAAGCTGTGTAATGTGTGGAGCTGTTAAAGAAGATTTGAACCACTTTCTGATGCAGTGTGATGCTTATAGGGAAGAACGGGGGAAAATTTAATGTTGCAACGACCCTATGATGAAGACGAGGAAAATATAGGGTAGGTTCTGGACGAACCGTACAGTTTTTTTTTTTTTTTTCATAAAAATTTTTTTTAGTGAATTAACCTAAATTTGAAGTGATCACTATAAAGTACAATCATTGCGCCATATTCTCTCGTAAGCACAGTTTTTTCACCACAAGTTGGTGAAATGAAGCTTTAAAAATAATATCTCGAAGTGTACGGATCGTCCACAGGTATGGACGATCCGTACACGTATATGAGGCCTCAAACAAAAAAATTGTAAAAAATAGACAATTAAATAAATTTGTAATTTGCCACCAGATTCCATTAAAATAGACCCCAATGTTGATTTTAAATGATTTGCAACATAAAAAGATAAATATGTTGAAATAAAGAATGCGGTTTAATTTTAATCTTCCTTTATTACACAAAAAGTTGAGAAAAAATATGGTTACATTATCTTCTTTGCCTTAAAAAGCTTACAAGGCTTAAAACAAACAAAAATGCCTACTTGATATTATATGAAAGAAGAGAGTAGGGAAACCTGATGAAACGCTGGAGCCTTGGAGTGGGTGCTGGCACCAGAGGAAAGAGGACACCCTTCACCTGGTCAGGCTTCACCTCACCCTCATCTTCTATGGCTGGGAAGACAAAAGTGTTTATCATTTTTGCGTTACTTGTGCTGCGACAGGTTGACCAGACTCGCACAGCACCTTCACTGGCTTCACAACAGTGGAGATGCTGCTCTCATCCACATTGAAGATCCTGTCAGGGGTAAATTTATATTTGTCCATGGCTGAGGTATAGGCTGTGAAGAAGGTGGCAACGTTCACTTTGTTGAAACTTGAAATCCTGGCTATTGACATCCCTTCAGGGCTTTTCAGTGTCAGGCTGGTGTGTCGTTCCATGAATAAGTAGTACCAATTTTCGTTTGCCAGTTGTGTGGCATGCCAGTTTGCAGGGATATTGGAGCACTTGCAAGCCACAGCATACTCATATGCAAGTCGGCGAAATTCCTTGCGAGTCATCCCATAGAACAGTCTTGCCACATGTATGGCATATTTGCACAGCATTTCCTCCTGATTCTTGTTGAAAATCTTGTTAAAATTTTCTTGGGGAATTACAAAGGTGTGCCCATCAGATTTGGCTTTGCTCCTTGTGAAGGCATCATGCAGAGTCATAACCTTGACACCAAACTCCCGAGCTGCCCTCCGTATGCTGGTGTAGTGCTCAATCCTGTAGTTGAATGCCAGTTCGAGGTTGGTCTGGTCTGTCTCCCGGAGGTTCTTGGGAATGAACTTGCGTGGCATCCTGGCTCAATCTGAAATAAATAACATAAATAAAGGTCACAAGGCATATATCTATACTATACATTATTATATTCAAGTGTGTCCTTCACCATTCTTGAACTGGACACAACAACAAAACAATTACAATGAAAACAATATTTAGATAAGCAACAGAATCTTTAAATTTCATATGAGATACCTTATGCTATCCTAGACTATATTGCTGTAGCCTATCTGTCAATTTTCAAATAAAATTCAACACACAAACAGCATAAATATCTTTGTTTACATGTGGAGACTCCGTACACTTAAAAGCCAAGCTGTACGAAACATCCACAGGCAGCCATTAAAATGAAAACAAACTTTACCGACACACGTGGTGTACTACATCACTAAAACCTCGTCATATCATCACATATAGTCATATTTAGGTGTACAATACCTAACCTTCACACTCCTAGCATATTCATAAGCACCACAAACCATAATTTAGAGGCAAAATATTACATCAGGAATGCGAAAAACCGAAAAACTCGCCTCATTCATGCGCTGTTGGTTGCCGCGCTCAAATGGAGGGACGGAGCTGTGTGACTCCGTTTTCTCTTTCACTCTTTAGACGTTAACTAGCTTAAAATAATATATGTGGTCTTGAGAGCTTTTGTACGGTACATCCATATGTACGGTTCGTCCAGAACCTACCCTACTCCTTTTTGATGAGCAAGTGATTGAGCAAAGTAAAAGAACGATCTATAAACTCTGGGAAATACAAGAGAAAAAGATTAAATCAATATAGTGAAGCTAAATCAAATATAAGGCCGGTATTTTCAGACACTTTCGTTTCTCACTTCAACTATTTCTAAAGGTCAGAGAAGGGATCACTCGGGTTCTAATGAGTGTTTTTTTAGGCTCATGCTACTGAAGAAGGATCAAACTACCACCAGGGTCATAAAACTACTACTGGAAATGCCCTAAAGTCATACGAAAGCCTTGTCAAATTTGTGAACTTGGGCGACGAAATCTTTTTAAATACGACCCTAAAAATCGTTTTTTCGCAATCATTTTAAGACACTTTCGTTTCTCACTTCAACTATTTCTAAAGGTAAGAGAAGGGATCAATCGGGTTCTAATGAGTGTTTTTTTAGGCTCATGCTACTGAAGAAGGATCAAACTACCACCAGGGTCATAAAACTACTACTGGAAATGCCCTAAAGTCATACGAAAGCCTTGTCAATTTTGTGAACTTGGGCGACGAAATCTTTTTAAATACGACCCTAAGACCCAGACCCAGACCACAAGACCACATCAGGAAGTGCCGATTCAAAGGCAAGACTTCCACAATCTACCTCGACCTGAACCTGAGTCAATCATTTAGTGTTTTAATGATTTGTGACAGAAACAGTTTGTACATTATTTCCTAACACACTGAAAACTACCAGAAAAAAATAGTTTTGTCCAACAGTGTCCCACGGGTGACGTTCTGGAAATTTACCAGTTGCAGATGGTGACCCGGGAGATTGGTTATGACCTGTTATGCTACTAATAACCTGTAATGCTGGTAGGCTGTTGAATTGTTAGCTCAGGATTACATAAAACTCTGACCTCACCTCAATACCTCGAGTTTAGCACTATACCTTCATAACGAAGCAAGCGCGAAACTCAAAAGATACTGTAGTTATATGTGTATCATCAACCCTTTTACCTTGTGAAAGATAATGGGAAAACTTGACGTACCAAATGCTGATATTTTTTGTTCTGCAGGAGGGCATCGTGGCTGTGATGGACGTGGGCAACAATGTGTGTGCCGGGCCGGAGCCAACCTTCCTCACCAGGGCCAAGGAGTCCCTCACCTGCTTCCTCCAAAGAAAGGTTGGTCATTATTAGTGCAATTAACCCATCATTGCTTCTCCACTGGGTAGTTCTATGTACGGTAGAACCCCTCGTAACTTGCAACCACACACACACACACACACACACATGGAAGGGAAGATGCTCAAGAGACACAAAGAAATATAGAGGTTTGGAACAGATTAAGTGAAGAAATAGTATCGGCGAAGAGTGTGCAAAGATTCAAGGAAAAGTTGGATAATTATAGATACGGAGATGGGACCACATGAGCGTAAACCCAAGCCCTGTAAAATTACAACTACTAAGGATTTCAGAGGCTGTGCGGCCTCGTTTTTTGGGAATAATATCGTAACGAACAATCGTATCGGTACGAGATTTTGCGACAGTGTATTTCACACACTGCCTTAATTTTGAAGGGTATCGCCAACCGCCACAAGTAGAGAATAAAGGCACTTGTCCCTATACCAAGAGGGTAAAGTCATCAGTGTCAGGCAAAGATACGAACACAACTACCAGAGGCTCCGCCCACCTTGTTCCTCTTCCCTCCATCTCCCGCCTCCTCCCTTCTCCCTCTCTCTCTCTCTCTCTCTCTCTCTCTCTCTCTCTCATGTAGCTTCGTAACTATAATGAATGAAAGGCATGCATTAATTGTAGTGGCGTTATATACTCTTTCTAATACTGATAGGCATCCTTTAAATAAAGTTGAGAGTAGGGTAACGTGTTACTTACATAGCCTAATTACCTCCGTAACTATTGGTAGCGTAGTGGTTTGGTGGTTTATGGTGTACGTTTTCGTAGGGCTATTGTATAGCATGTACCTACTGATAAAAGTAATGGTGCTCTTATCGCCAAATTATAGTGGTGCTATTAATTTTATTGTCAGGGAAGAGCTGAAAGTATGGTAACGGGAAGAATTGCGAAGGTATAAAATGTTTGAGGTAGTACTAAAAGTGAATCACTGAGTGTGGATGAGGGACACTGGGTTATGAGGCTTATATTAAGGAACTTTATACAATATAGTGATGGCAAGGACACTCTTGGTTTACTAAGGATACAAACAAGAATATTCAAGACTTTAATCTTCTTCACAACTTAACACTAAATCCCCATCATCATCACTGTCACAGTCAAGGTTAATAACGAGAGGATCGACACTTTCATGGATATTATCCGTTGTCCAGTAGTCGTCCTCAAAGCGTCGTGATCGCCGAACCGCACCTTCCCACACCTCGGCTGTGACAGAAAGTCTGGCAAATACAAGCAAGCAATCGTTCTACCATCAATCATGGTAGTCATCATTTACCACCTCACCCTACTCTCACATGTCATTACGTCCACGGCCCAGATGTGTATCACTATGCTCAAAATTAAAGTCCCAGTATCACATCAAGCATGCCTTAATTGAAAAAAAAAATCATTCTCGAGTATGTATGTATCTTCCAGAGAGAGAGAGAGAGAGAGATTGAGGAGAAAGAGGAGGCGGGAGATGGAGGGAAGAGGAACAAGGTGGGCGGAGCCTCTGGTAGTTGTGTTCGTATCTTTGCCTGACACTGATGACTTTACCCTCTTGGTATAGGGACAAGTGCCTTTATTCTCTACTTGTGGCGGTTGGCGATACCCTTCAAAATTAAGGCAGTGTGTGAAATACACTGTCGCAAAATCTCGTACCGATACGATTGTTCGTTACGATATTATTCCCAAAAAACGAGGCCGCACAGCCTCTGAAATCCTTAGTAGGTAAATACACACACACACACACACACACACACACACACTGAAGGGAGGAAGGAAGGAAGAAAGAAAGAGAACAGAGACAGCGGGATGGATGTAAAGGAAAGGCAGGGAGAGGAGGCCGCATCCTTGAGCCGAGGTGGTGGTCAGTAATGGCTACTCAACTCAAAGGAAGAGGAACTCCACACACATAAGATATATATAGGCCTAACTTATCAACCCCCTCCTCCCTTTGTGTGTGCGTGTATAAATGTATAAATCAACCCCTTTGACTGTCGAACCTCTTGGGCCATTTTCTGCTTCCAAAAACTCAAAGGGTTTTTTCCGGAAGGGAAGAGAAGGTGTCGGAGGGAAACTGTTGGAATCTGGCAAGGGGTCGAGAGAGGCACATCTTCGTCAACCCCTCCGCATATGTTTTACGTCAAACCTGTACAGGATTTACGCAAGTATTGTGTCCTTGAAGAGGTGGCGTAAATCCAAAACAATGTAGTAAATCCAACAAGAGGTAGGTTTGTACCTTTATTGCCTACTGTATCACTCTGACTCCTCTCCCTCTTGTGGTTCCTCCTCTGGCTGCCCTTCCCCTCGTGGTAGCACAGCAGCGAGGGTGTTGTTGTTGTTGTTGAGTAGCGTGGGTACTGTATTGTTGTTCAAGTGACGCGCGGGAAGAACTGAGCTCAGCTGTGTGGCCGTGTGAGTCCAGTTGCGTGAGACATCTGGTGGACACTCCAGAAAATATCGCGTAGAAGTGAAAAAACATGTAAATTAAACATTTATTTGGATTTTGGACCACGCGTTATTTCAAGAACGCGTAAACCAAACTCGCGTAAATCGAGAGTTACTTGTAGTTCAGTTTTGTAACATTGCACCGTGTTGCGTGGCTAAAGGGTCAGTCAAGCGCAGGGCAAGGGCTAGGACAAGGCACGCTCATGAGGACAGAGGTGGGATGTGGGGGGAGGATAGGAGCCAGGCATGGGAACACCACCAGCAAATACGCCTAACGCTCACTGCCAGCGTTTAGCACCACCAGCAAATACGCCTAACGCTCACTGCCAGCGTTTAGCACCACCAGCAAATACGCCTAACGCTCACTGCCAGCGTTTAGCACCACCAGCAAATACGCCTAACGCTCACTGCCAGCATTTAGCACCACCAGCAAATACGCCTAACACTCACTGCCAGCGTTTAGCACCACCAGCAAATACACATAACGCTCGCTGCAAGCGTTTAGCACCACCAGCAAATACACATAACGCTCGCTGCAAGCGTTTAGCACCACCAGCAAATACACATAACGCTCGCTGCGAGCGTTTAGCACCACCAGCAAATACGCCTAACACTCACTGCCAGCGTTTAGCACCACCAGCAAATACGCCTAACACTCACTGCCAGCATTTAGCACCACCAGCAAATACGCCTAACACTCACTGCCAGCATTTAGCACCACCAGCAAATACGCCTAACACTCACTGCCAGCGTTTAGCCATGAAAGGGTTAAGCAACATGATCCCCGCTGCTATCACCACCGAGTTAATGCAATAAAGTAATCTCACCCCATCACATCTAATAATCTGTTGTTAGAATGTCTTCAGCTTTTGTCTGTTCACAAATATATGGGCCGCTTTCAGTCATTTTGTTTGTTTTGATCGTTACCAATGGCTGTTATCGCCGCTATAGTATTCACACGTCAAACTGGCCGATGGGGTAGTGGCCGCTGCGGGGTTAGCCTAGCCCCGCACCTTGCCACACACTCTCAACACCTCTCGCTTCCTCTGCAGCCGCCACTACCCCATAGGCCAGTTTCACGTGGAAAACTATACCGTCGATCGCCGCCATTGGTAACGATCAAAACAAACAAAGTGACTGTGAAAGCGACCCTAGGACTTCATAGTGACTCTTTGTATGTATAAAACTCATGCACCAAAACTATGGCTGCCAACAATTGCCTAAAATGAACACTCTTTGGTACAGATTTTTGCCCACAACTGCCATGACATTGTTGGCACTGTCCTGTTTGGCACCTCAGGGACGGACAACCCTCTGGCAACAGACGGTGACTTCCAGCACGTGAAAGGTGGGACCAACTTATCATTTGTGATTTATTTATTTATTTATTTATTTTTATTTATTTATTTATTTATTTATTTTTTTTTTTTACGTGTACGCCTGTTGCGCTGGTAGGCTTGCTTGAGGGGCCTGGATGGTGTTTGGCCCCAGCCTGTCATGGCGCAGGCAAGTGTTTATAGTGGCGCCATCTTCTCTTGGCTCATGCTGCCCCCTGGGACTCCTTCTTGATTCACTTGGACGTTGGACGGTTTCCTCTACAGTCCGGGTTGATGGGTGGTCTTCAGGACAGCATGTGGGTAGTTTTAATAGTCCAATGAGGATGTTTTAAATTAGTCATTTATTTTGTCTGGTTTACCGCTAAATAAAACAATAAGAAGGATTAACTACAATTTCATTAACAATACTATCACTTATCGCATTGAAGTGTTACTGTTACAAGTCCCAGGGAAACACAGGTAATTTATGATAAATGAAAATATCGTTCAGGCTCTGTGGGCATAAAGATGTACTTGCTGGTGACATCTGGCAGAGATACCTCAGTTTTTGTATATAACTGTGTATATAACTCAAGTTTCTCAGCTTCTCTACAACTCCCAAATACTATACAAGATGTTTTCCTAGGGCCGCTTTCAGTCACTTTGTTTGTTTTGATCGTTACCAATGGCGGCGATCGACGCTATAGTTTTCCACGTGAAACTGGCCGATGGGGTAGTGGCGGCTGCAGAGGAAGCGAGAGGTGTTGAGAGAGTGTGGCAAGGTGCGGGGCTAGGCTAACCCCACAGCCGCCACTACCCCATCGGCCAGTTTGACGTGTGAATACTATAGTGTCGATCGCTGCCATTGGTAACGATCAAAACAAACAAAACGACTGTGAAAGCAGCCCTAAATAACAGTAGCTTTGAGACAGGAGCCATTTTGAACCCCTGTAACCCTGTACTAACCCTCGCCTTCCTCCTCAGTGGTGCGGGAGCTGGTGGGCGTGGACTGGAAGGCCATCGAGCAGGTGCAGGCTCTGAGGTGTGGCGGCAGCAGCGGCGACTGGCTGGATGCCATGGCGGTGGCCTTGGAGATGTTACGTAAACATGAGTTAGTTGAGAGCGGAGCCGTAGAATGGAAGGGTTTGCCCAAATTGACGACAGGCTCCGCGCTGTTGCCGAAAGAGCCACATGAGATTCAAGTTGATGCTGATTTCATTTTATTTATTTATTTATTTATTTATTTATTTTTTTTTTACGTGTACACCTATACAGGAAATCCCCTATATACGAAAGGGTTAGGGACTGAAAAAACCTTTCGTTTATCGATTTTTCGTATATCGAAGCCATTTCCCCCATAGGGTTGTTAATAAATAGGGGGGTTAGGGACCAGCGCCAGCAAAAAAAAAAAAAAAAAAAGAAAAAAAAAGTTAAATATAACTATGCTTAAAAGCAATTTACTACTCACAATACAATGAAACGCAAGGCTCATAAATAATTAAAAACAATTACCATTTCCTGTTCCTTTACTGTTATAGAAATGCATTACATATGTTAGGACAATCCCCTCTAACTCGTCACTACAACTCATCACTTAACATTGCCAATGTTTACTTCCCAAGCTGTGAAAGGCCAGTTTCGACTCTCGTGCCCGAAACACGTGCCAAACAGTACACCACCGCACCACTCCAAGCCCCCCCCCAACCCCTCCATCACCCTCACGTTTCCTCACGCTGGCTGGGATGTGTTTCGGATTCGAGTCGAAGCAAGGGGTTCACAAACTGGCAACGCTAAGTGATGAGCGTTGAAGTGGAGGGGACTGGACATGGACACTTGCTGCCTAATCACTGCTTGGTGGTGCTGCTGCTGATGGCTGTGGGGCTAAAGCTGGCTTGAAATAAGCTGTGATTCTCTGCTGCTTCTTTTCCATTTGCTTGGACCTCAAGAGCTCCTCGTAGCACCGTATGGCTCCTTTTACAGAGCTACGCACTTTAAAACTCCTGTCCATATCAGGGTCAATTTGGAGCAAGAAGTCATTTGCTTCGTAGTAGAGCTCCAAAGCCTTTTGTAGTTGCGTGATCGTCAGAGGAGGGACGGGAGACTCGGGGTCGGCAGCATCGGTCCTGGTCTCCTCGAGTTCCAAGAGGTCTTGCGTTGTTAGCTCCTGGTCGTGAGAATTGAGGAGCTGCTGCACGTCTTCCTCTGTGACCTCCTTTCCGTCTCCGAGGGCAGCTTCGTTGGCCAAGGCAGCAATCTCCTTGCTGAGGGCGGCAGTGTCGGGCACAGCAAAGCCAGTGAAGTTATGCACAGCCTGTGGCCATAGTTTCCTCCACACGGCATTCATGGTTACAGGAGTGATCTCCTGCCACGCCTCGCCAATCATCTCGACGGCCTTTTTGATATCGAAGGTCTTCCAGTAAGCCTGAGGACCATCGATAATGCCGTCTCTGTGAGCAACGCTCAGCGCATGCATTGCTCGTCTGGTGTAATAACTCTTGAATGTCGAAATCAACCCCTGATCACATGGCTGAATGAGCGATGTGGTGTTCGGGGGCAGAAAGCACACCTGTACGTTAGCACACCAATCGACCATCGCGGGGGTGTGTGCTGGTGCGTTGTCCAAGAGAAGCAACGCCTTGTTCGTCAGGTTGTTTGCGGAGGTGTAGCGGGAGACGAAAGGAGAGAAGTAGTTGTAGATATAGTCGTGAAAAATGCTGGTTGTAACCCATGCCTTCTTGGAGGACTTCCAGTAAACAGGTAGTGATGGCTTAGAAGTGTTTTTCAGTGCCCGAGGGTTCTCATGGCTATAAACTAGAAGAGGCTTCAGCTTGACATCACCCTCAGCATTTCCACCAAGCGCCAACGTAAGGCGGTCCTTTGCCGCCTTAAATCCAGGTGCCGTCCTCCTTGGTGAATATGTAGGTGCTGTGCAACAAGCGAGGGGGAAAAAAATAAGGACATGACGGACGCAGCAACACCACTGTACATATATTTAAAAAATAATAATTTCTAAAGACAAACAATAAATACACATTACAGAAAGTCACGGCAACACCACTGTACTTATATTTTTAAAATAATATTAAAGACAAACAAATATATAAATACTAAACTATACAGTGTCACATGAACGCCGTTGTTGATTTTATTTAAGTTTTGGTACGTACGTGTGTGGCACCACAGCACCCGTCTCAACCCACCCTCCCTTGTTCCCATTCATTCGCCTATCCCTCCACTCACATTTTCTCAATCACACTTCTTTCACCTTGCAATACTACCGTAGGAAATAATGCATATCTTTTGAGTAAGGATAAATAATGGGACTACTGTCTCTATTTTGCAGTCTCGTCAGATGGGATAGTGGGGACATGGAGTGTGTGTGTGTGTGTGTTTGTTAAACGGCTCGTTTCACCTTAATTGACGAGTGATAGATATTCCACAAACTTGAGCAATCGTTTCTGCCACGGAATAATAATTTGTATCTGTAGTCCTGGTAATACTAACTGTAGTACTTTTTAGTTGTTATTTGAAAGACATTTTTAACATCATAACAGGATGATGGAAGTGCGACTGGCATTTGATTCAGACAATGGGACTATGCAGACCTGGGTGTGATATCGTGATTACGAGTGGAGCAATGATCGATGTGATGTAGGGGGAAGTGGAGGGTAGGCGAATGAATGGGAACGAAGCAGCGAGGGTTTAAAGGGGTGCGGCGGTGCCACATTCCATTCTGCTGATCAGCTGATCGCACGGTTGGACATTTGATTCAGACAATGGGACTATGCAGGCCTGGGTGTGATAACGTGATTACGAGCGGTGCGATGGTGTGATGTAAGGGGAGTGAAGGGTAGGCTAATGAATGGGAACGAAGCAGAGAGGCTTTAAATGGGTGTGACGGTGCCACATTCCATTCTGCTGATCAGCTGATCGCACGATTGTCGCGCCATTATTGCTGGAGACTCAACTTATATATTTTCAAGTAATTTTAAAGACAAGCGTACAATAAGAACAAAACACAAAGTCACGGTAACACCACTGTACATATATTCTTTAAATAATTTTATAGACAAACAATACGTGTAAATACTAAACAATACAGAATGTAACAGGAACATCACTGTACAGCTGGCAACACTCCCGCCGGTCCACCCACTGTTGCCAAGACTGGCCGAGATAGTAACCCCGAAACACTAGCAGTGAGCTTCGCTCGAAGCATTCATTGATGGGAGGGAAAGTTGAAGCTCACTGCTAGTGTTTCGAGGTTGCTATCTCGGCCAGCCTTGACCACAATAAACAAACAATAAGCAAACAATACAGAGAGTCACGGCAACACCACTGTGGTACATATATTTTTAAATAATTTTAAAGACAAACAATAAATACATGTACTAAACAATAGCGAAAGTCACGGGAACACCACTGTATTTTAGGTAAGTCCTAATATGATGGATGCAACACCACTGTACATATAATTTTAAAACAGGGATTTCCAACCTTTTCAGCACAAGAGCCCCCATTAGGTAATGACTGCATTCACGATGTCCCCGTCCCCCCTCTGAAACATACTCCTACGGGCCCGTAAGAGGGTGCGCCCACCAGGTTGGGAAACACTGTTTTAATAGGCAAACAATAAATACTAAACCATACAGAAAGCCACGACAACTCCACTGCTGATTTTTGTTAAATTTTAACACAACGGACGCAGCAACACCACTATTTTTTTCATAATACGTTTCAAGACAAAAAATAACTAAAATAACAGTGAAGCTCAATTTTTGGTACTCACCTTGCCGGCATCTTCTTCCAGTAGAGGCCAGTTTCATCAATGTTGAACACTTGCTTTGGGGAGAAGTCACCATCCTCAATCACCTTCAAGAACTGGGCAGGGAAGGCTTCAGCAGCCTCTTTATCAGCGCTGGCGGCCTCTCCCTGAAGCCGTACGTTGCTGAGACCGGCCCTCTTGCGAAAGCGGTCAAACCACCCTCGACTGGCCTTAAACTCCTCCAGCTCCCTTGGACTGACTGGCGAACCTGACGAAGGTCCGGGCTGGTCCGGGTCGTCCACTGCCTCCTCGTCCTCAGGCTGCATGCTTCCCCACAGGGCGCGTGCCCGTTCCTGAATCAGAGCAAGCGAAATAGGTATTTTCTTTGCACTGCAGTCGTCTATCCAGGCCACCAGCAACTGCTCCATCTTCTCCAGTCTGACGCTCCTGACTCTGGTGATCCTGCAGGCTGAAGGAAATTCTGCAGCAGTTGTCACCATCTTCTTGTAAATGGCCTTTTTCTTTGTCACTGTCCCCACCGTGGAAGGTGCAAGACCCATGGCGCGCCCGATGTCACTGACACCCTGGCCTTCCTCATGGCGTTTGATGATCTCTAGCTTCTTCTCAAGGGTCAGGATCTTGTGCTGCTTTTTCTTTGGAGGCTGCTCAGAGGAGGATGAAGTGACTGGGCGCTTGGGAGCCATGATGGAGGCAGATAAAAAACACGAGTGAGCGAGTGTGCGTGAGGCTGTTGACGGCGCGCGGCGACCGATATAGACATCGGGTACGAAACAGTGGGCGCGGAAACTGTCGTACTTTTCGTATATGCGAAGCATGTCTTTCGTGAACCGAAAATTGTCCTATATTTTTCACTTTCGTATATCCGAATTTTCGTACATCGAGCTTTCGTATATCGGGGATTTCCTAGCACCAGTAGGCTTGCTTGAGGGGCCTGGATGGTGTTCGGCCCCAGCCCATCATGGCGCAGGCAAGTGTTTATAGTGGCGCCATCTTCTCTTGGCTCATGCTGCCCCCCGGAACTTCTTCTTGATTCACTTGGACGGTTTCCTCTAGAGTCCGGGTTGATGGGTGGTCTTCAGGACAGCTTGTGGGTAGTTTTAAGCCACTCGGCGGTGACTGAAAAATCCCAGGTGGTAGCGTGGGGATTCGAACCCACGTCATCCATCACGTGGTGAATGTGGGCCCAGCACGCTACCACTCAGCCACCGCCTACCCCGCCTGTTGGTGTGGGTGTGCTCTAGGTGAGTTCAGGATCCGGAAGTACCCAAAGTACATAGGGGGCTTCGTGGTGCAGTGGTTAGCACACTCGGCTCACAACCGAGAGAGCCCGGGTTCGATTCCCGGGCGGAGTGGAAAAATTTGGGTGGCTTTTCCGATACCCTGCGCCCCTGTCCACCCAGCAGTGAATGGGTACCAGGTATTAATCGGGGGTTGTGTCCCGTCTCCTGGGGTCTGTTCCCTTCTCCTATAATTCCTTCCCCTTCTGTCTCTCTCCGGCATATGACCACAGATGTTGCGCCCACTAAACCAAACTTTCCAACTGTTCCCTTCTCCTATAATTCCTTCCCCTTCTGTCTCTCTCCGGCATATGACCACAGATGTTGCGTCCACTAAACCAAACTTTCCAACTGTTCCCTTCTCCTGTAATTCCTTCCCCTTCTGTCTCTCTCCGGCATATGACCACAGATGTTGCGCCCACTAAACCAAACTTTCCAACTGTTCCCTTCTCCTATAATTCTTTCCCCTTCTGTCTCTCTCCGGCATATGACCACAGATGTTGAGACCACTAAACCAAACTTTCCAACTGTTCCCTTCTCCTATAATTCCTTCCCCTTCTGTCTCTCTCCGGCATATGACCACAGATGTTGCGTCCACTAAACCAAACTTTCCAACTGTTCCCTTCTCCTATAATTCCTTCCCCTTCTGTCTCTCTCCGGCATATGACCACAGATGTTGCGCCCACTAAACCAAACTTTCCAACTGTTCCCTTCTCCTATAATTCCTTCCCCTTCTGTCTCTCTCCGGCATATGACCACAGATGTTGTGCCCACTAAACAAAACTTTCCAACTGTTCCCTTCTATAATTCCTTCCCCTTCTGTCTCTCTCCGGCATATTACCACAGATGTTGCGCCCACTAAACCAAACTTTCTAACCTAGAGCACAAAGAAAACACCACTCTATTAGCATCAGTTTGAATTTCACATGGCTCTTTCGGTGACATATACGCCTCCGTAGTCTAGTGGTCAGCGTGCCTGGCTTCCACTCCGCGGGCCCAGGTTTGAATCCCGGCCCGGGCAGTCGGCGTGCAGCTCACCCGGCTGTTCATTCTCCCTCTGGGGCTGGTGGATAAATGGGTACCTGGGGAAACCTGGGGAAGGTAAACTGTGGTAACCTGGATGTCACGCTGGTCCTGTGTCCCGGGGTAATGGGCTTCCTCCCACCACAGGCTCAAGGGCCAATGTTACGGAGATGAGCGCCAAGGCCATGCGCTGCTACAGTGTATGCCCCAAACTTTACCTTTTCGATGACAAAATTATGCCGGTGATCAAGGTGGCCAAGCTCTCCTATTCAGTGGCTTGAAGGGAAGTGTGTGTGGATGGTTTGTTTGCTTGCTTATGTGGTTTGATTTCCTCACCACAACTTTGCCAGGTTGCTGTACTCCGCCTTTAACCCGGTAGCAGCGACGGGCCAAAACCGCCCTGCGCCATATCCGAGATTGCCGTGCGCGCCAAATTTCAAATGTCGCTATTGAATATAACAAGTTTTCAGCCATAAACTCAACACAATCATCATGTATTATATATGAAAACATGCAGAATTAAATGGTGCACATAAAGAAACATAAATTAACTGATAATTTTGAGATGTAAGCATGAATATAAAGATAAGATAATTCGTATATTAGCTCAAGGGGGAAAGTTTTCAATCTTGGATGAAAAAATAATAAGAAAAAAAAAATCACATGAATCAGTTGTAGCAGTGCGGAGATTATAAATACGTTGCCAGGCCTAAAACCCTGTTCTTTCCCTTTAAAATTTAAAGGTCTCGTAGCACGTGGGTCTGCTAAGCCACGCCCCTCTCCCTACTCATGTCTTTCTTGTTAGTTTTTATGCGTTTTCACGCATAAAATGGAATATTCTTTCTTCCTAAACAAGTGTACGAGACTTTTGGTTGTCGGTACTCAGCCCGCGTCGTCCCGGGCCCCGGCAACACGACTCAGAACCTCCATAGCCTCGTACGTGACTGTACGTACAGCCTTTCTCTTGCCCTTTTCCTCAATCGGAGACAGTTTACGGCCTGCAGTGCTGTGTTGAAGCTCAACAATGGGCAGAAAAAGCAGAAGGCATGTTGAACTGAGTAAAAGAGCTACGGGAAGGTGGAAAAGTTACTGGCAAGATACAAAAGAACGTACTATATCCCAGCCGCCTGCCCGACCACAAGCACCTCACGCTGCTGGTACTGCTCCCGCCCTCACTCCCCAGCCTGTTGTCGAGAGAGATGTGACTGCCGCGGAACTCAGACATAGCCTAATACCTGCAGAGCTCAGGGAGGCGAAGGATAAAGACGAGGAGGATAACAGACTCGTGATAATGTCTGTTCATAGACCGAAACAGTTGCTTAGCATGATCAAGTGTGACTCTGTGGCGGTGAAGTGGTGAATTACATCAAGGCCAAGTACTTTGATTGTTATGTGAGTGCTAAATGCAGTGAGTGTAGGATGCTGGTGTTACACAATGGTACAGGTCACCCCTTTGTTCTGTGAGTGTAGGATGATGGTGTTACACAATGGTATAGGTCACCCCTTTGTTATGTGAGTGTAGGATGATGGTGTTACACAATGGTACAGGTCACCCCTTTGTTATGTGAGTGTAGGATGATGGTGTTACACAATGGTACAGGTCACCCCTTTGTTATGTGAGTGTAGGATGATGGTGTTACACAATGGTACAGGTCACCCCTTTGTTATGTGAGTGTAGGATGGTGGTGTTACACAATGGTACAGGTCACCCCTTTGTTATGTGAGTGTAGGATGATGGTGTTACACAATGGTACAGGTCACCCCTTTGTTATGTGAGTGTAGGATGATGGTGTTACACAGTGGTACAGGTCACCCCTTTGTTATGTGAGTGTAGGATGATGGTGTTACACAATGGTACAGGTCACCCCTTTGTTATGTGAGTGTAGGATGATGGTGTTACACAATGGTACAGGTCACCCCTTTGTTATGTGAGTGTAGGATGGTGGTGTTACACAATGGTACAGGTCACCCCTTTGTTATGTGAGTGTAGGATGATGGTGTTACACAATGGTACAGGTCACCCCTTTGTTATGTGAGTGTAGGATGATGGTATTACACAATGGTACAGGTCACCCCTTTGTTATGTGAGTGTAGGATGCTGGTGTTACACAATGGTACAGGTCACCCCTTTGTTATGTGAGTGTAGGATAATGGTATTACACAATGGTACAGGTCACCCCTTTGGAGTGAAGTTGACCTAGGAAAGGACCTGACCACTGCAAGCAAACACAACATAGCATAATAAAGTAAAGAACCCCTGTTTGTAGAATTGTGTTCCTAAATATTGCATTCATCAAAGTATGATACAAAAATGCGTTTTCCTCGGAATCTTTTTTTTTTTAACATTTAAAATTTAATTTCTTGGCTTGTAATCAACCGACCTTAATTTTCTTTGTTGCAAAATAATCGTAATGAAAATGCCTAAAAATATGTTACTTAAAATGTCTCTAAAACGAATAGTTTTTACCGAGCAATTTTTAGACCCCTAATTTTTTGAAAAAGAAAATAACTAGTTTTGATTTTTTATAATATGTTTATTATTAATGACATGCAATTTTGAATTAACAGATTAGTACATTAGGGTGTCTTCTTTCTCTTAACGTAAAGGAAATAACTTTGTTATATAGTTAACATGAAATTACAGTTTTTCTAATGTAGGTAAAAAACCTGATTTATTATTTTTTGGAGAAAACTATTTCACACATTTGAAAGCAAAACGCAGCGGTATCACATAATAATGTCATCCTTACTGTGTAAAAAAATCTTTAAGTTTGGTGCAGAATCGTGCGCAGGAGGAGAGAAAAACGATTGAGGAGTCGAGTGAAAAACTTTTGGCCTTAAGCTCGCCAGGACGCAGTTTGGGCATCTTTGGATATGGTACGGGGCACGCAAGGACGCAGTATACGCGTCCTCGTGTTGAAGGGGTTAACGTTTGCCGATTTCCAACCCCAAAACCAGCCTCCTCGACCACAATAACTGCCTTCACACATACTGAACGTTAAAATGGTTAGTTATCTCTGCTTCTTTGCAATAGTTAAGGATCAGAAACAGGTAAACACAATGCTCTGAGTACGATAATCTGGCAACAGTGCCGCACCACCTTATCAGAGGGAAGAGTCACAAACAAAATATAAAGGGCTGGATATCACACCCGACTGCACTAACTAAACATGTCATACTACCTAGGAATGAGGCAACGAAATTTAGCCGGAGTGTTTCATATATTTACGTTTTAAAAGTGTACTGTATGGTAGCCTACGCATTGTGAACGGTCATCAGTGTCAATAACATGCAGGCAGCAATAACAAATACCGTCAATTATAGTCGATTATACGTTGAAAATATTAGTAATGTCACAAATAGCTGTTTTGTTAGTTTACGAGATTACTGATTATGATTATTAAACAGCCTCGAAGCTGTCCACCACCGAGAAAATTAGCAGACTTTGTATTAATTAAACAGCTATTTGCAACATTACTTACTAATATTTTTTTAACTCAAAATCGACCATTCTTTTATGTAGGAGCAGCGAGTAGCGGGCTTTTTTTTTTTTTTTTTTTTCAATAGTTTTCCTTTTTCTGTGCCCTTGAGCTGTCTCCTTTGTTGAAAAAATGATAATAAAAAATTGAGTTGTACTAATACAAATCAACCTCTCCACAGTCCACACAGCGGGCTCAAGCTGGAGAAGCGGAAGATATTGCTGTTTACGGACTTCAGCAGTGAGTTCAGCAAGTCCCGCTACAAGGAGGTGGAACAGGAACTCAAGGACAGCGAAACACAGCTGGTCGCCATCGGGCCAGAGTTTTCTGAGGACTTCGATGAGGAGGATCAGGACGAGCACCAGCCTGGGTCTTCTAATGGCGGCGAGGGTCACAGCAAACCCCCAAAGACGCAGCCGCTGAACTGGAACGGCAAGGCTAAGACTGTGGTGCAGATGGCAGGGGAAGCGGAGATGGCTGCGCTGTGTGACGGGCTCGTGTGCTCCTTTGACAACGCCATGGCCCAGCTCATGTACTTTGAGAAGAGCAACAAGACCACTGCCTGCTGGAACACGACCCTAGACATCGGCGCTGCGTTCAAGATCCCTATTACAGGCCGGATCATGGTGCAGCAAGCCCCCATCCCAAGCTGGAAGAAGTTTTACAGGGATGACCGGACGCAGGGGATCAGCAAGGAGGGTTCGTATCACCTCATGGACGAGAGACAGACGGAGGTGCCGAAGGAGGAGGTCATTAGCGGCTACTGCTACGGCACCACCCTCGTCCCGTGCTCCTACGGAGACATGTCCAGGATGTACTGCTCCAATAGCCCTCGCAGCATGAGTGTTATGGGGTTCACCGAGGCGAGTCGAGTGCGCCACCACCTCAGGACAGGCAACCAGGTGCTGGCGGTGATGGCACGGGGCGGTGACGAGCCGGCAGCCCGGGCGTTGTCGGCGCTGATCCATGCCCTGGCGGAGCTGGACATGGTGGCCATCACTAGGAGAGTCTACAGCAAGAACTACAACCCCAAGATGGGCGCGCTGTTCCCCGAGGTTACCAAGGACGGCGAGTGTCTCCTGTGGATCCAGCTTCCCTATAGCATGGAGGTTGTGTCCCTGGCCTTCCCATCTCTCCAGAGCAGGATGGCGAAGCTCAAGGAGGAAGAGAAGGATGCCATCGACAGCCTCATAGATGCCATGACCCTGTCGCAGGCCGGGGAGTAAGTGACTTTGGGCCAGTTTTACAGTCCAGTACAAGAAGTTTGTGAGCTCCCCAACCAAGGACAAAATACGACAAAAATTCCTTGTTTGGCGTTGATATATGGCCAGTTCGACAATCCAAAACCGAGTCACTTTAAGCGCCCAAACCAAAGTATATTCTCCACAATGATCGGCTATTTCCACTCAATACTATACTGATAAAATAAATTCTGTGTAGTTCCTAAAGTTAACTCCTCCTTTTATATTAACGCCAAACACTAAGGGTCGTATTATAAGACATTCCTCGTCCAAGAAACACCTATTTGTAGGAGGCCAGGGCATTTCAGGAGTAGTTTTTGACCTGGTGGTAGTGTGACCTTCCTCTGTACCGTGAACCTGAAGAAACACCTATTTGCCAAGGCTTAGAGTTGTGGGCATTTCCAGGAGTTTTTTGACCCTGGTGTAGTGTGACCCTTCCTCTGTACCGTGAACCTGAAGAAACACCTATTTGACAAGGCTTTAAACCAGGAGTTGTGAGCATTTCCAGGAGTAGTTTTGACCCTGGTGGTAGTGTGACCTTCCTCTGTACCATGAACCTGAAGAAACATATTTGACAAGGCTTGTAGAGTTGTGAGCATTTCCAGGAGTAGTTTTGACCCTAGTGGTAGTGGACCCTTCCTCTGTACCATGAACCTGAAGAAACACATATTTGACAAGGCTTTCATAGGAGTTGTGAGCATTGCCAGGAGTAGTTTTATGACCCTGGTGGTAGTGTGACCCTTCCTCTGTACCATGAAGCTGAAGAAACACTCATAAGAATCTGACTGACCCCTTCTTTGACCTCTAGAAATTGGTGACATGAGAAGCGAATTTGTCTTGTAATATAGACCTGAAGCTACAAGGAATTTTCATCGGATTCTGCGCTTGGTTGGGGAGCTTACAAACTTGCTCTATTGGACTGTAAAACTGGGCAATAGAAAGGAGAAATTTAGGAAAGCACACATCAGGAAATCTCTTTATTAGTACCTGGTTTTGAGTGGATATACCAGATCATTGAGGAGAATAGAGTTTGGTTCGGGCGCTTACAATCACTCAGGCTGGTATTACAAGACTCTTTGCCTTCTCACATCAGCTATATCTAAGGTCAAAGGGGGATCAAATAGGTTCTAATGAGTGTTTTTTATGCTCAGGGTACAGAGGAAGGATGAAACTACCAACAGGGTCATAAACTACCCCTGAAATGCCCACAACTCCTCTGAAAGCCTTGTCAAATGTGTGTTTCTAGGTTCAGGTTCAGAGGAAGGGTCACACCACCACCAGGTCATAAACACCCCCTGGAATGCCCACAACTCCTACGTAAAGCCTTGTCAAAATGTGTGTTTCTTAGGTTCATGGTACAGAGGAAGGATGGAAACTACCGCTAAGGTCATAAAATACTGGAAAGCTCTGCAGCCTTGTCAAATGTGTCCTTAGGTTCATGGTACAGAGGAAGGGTTAAACTACCAGGGTCATCATAAACTACCCCTAAATGCCCACAACTCCCTCTGAAAGCCTTGTCAAATGTGTGTTTCCTTAGGTTCACAGTACAGAAGAAGGGTTAAACTACCACCAGGGTCATAAAACTACCCCTGGAAATGCCCACAACTCCTGCGAAAGCCTTGTCAAATGTGTGTTTCCTTAGGTTCACAGTACAGAAGAAGGGTTAAACTACCACCAGGGTCATAAAGCTACCCCTAGAAATGCCCTCAACTCCTACGAAAGCCTTGTCAAATACGTGTTTCTTAGGTTCACAGTACAGAAGAAGGGTTAAACTACCACCAGGGTCATAAAGCTACCCCTAGAAATGCCCTCAACTCCTACGAAAGCCTTGTCAAATACGTGTTTCTTAGGTTCACAGTACAGAAGAAGGGTTAAACTACCACCAGGGTCATAAAGCTACCCCTAGAAATGCCCTCAACTCCTACGAAAGCCTTGTTAAACATGTGTTCTTGGGCGGCGAAATGTCTCATAATACGACCCTCGGTGTTGGACTGTCGAACTGGCCCTTTGTTTCAGTATAGATGGCAAGCCTAAGCAACGTTGCCAAATAACCGTACACAGCCTCTAATATTTACCCATTTCCGACCCAAAAACTATCTCCTGGGCCCCAGTAACAGGATTAATTTGTACTTATTGTTAAGATAGAGTCGTTTCTCAAATAGTTTTGTTTAGGTTTTATAAATATTTTCAGATCTTTTTAACCCGCCCCCGCAATTGGCACAGATTCGACTTTCACTGGTAGCCTGGTCACATATAGTCCCAGGTTCTTCTCTGCCTCTGTGGTGGATAGTGGAGTGTTTCCCATGTGGTATTGGTGTGCTGGATATCCCTTCACTGGTAGCCTGGTAACATACACTCCCAGGTCTTTCTCTGCCTCTGTGGTGGATAGTGGAGTGTTTCCCATGTGGTATTGGTGTGCTGGATATCCCTTCACTGGTAGCCTGGTAACATACACTCCCAGGTCTTTCTCTGCCTCTGTGGTGGATAGTGGAGTGTTTCCCATGTGGTATTGGTGTGCTGGATATCCCTTCACTGGTAGCCTGGTAACATACACTCCCAGGTCTTTCTCTGCCTCTGTGGTGGATAGTGGAGTGTTTCCCATGTGGTATTGGTGTGCTGGATATCCCTTCAGTGGTAGCCTGCAACATACACTCCCAGGTCTTTCTCTGCCTCTGTGGTGATAGTGGAGTGTTTCCCATGTGGTATTGGTGTGCTGGATATCCCTTCACTGGTAGCCTGGTAACATGCCACTCCCAGGTCTTTCTCTGCCTCTGTGGTGATAGTGGAGTGTTTCCCATGTGGTATTGGTGTGCTGGATAAACTCTCCCATGGTGCAGACTTTACATTTTTCCTCACTGAATTGTAGCAGCCACTTTGTTCCATTCCTGTAGCTTGGTGAGGTCTTCTTGGGAAACCCGCAGTCAGGTTATGATTTTAAATTTCCTGCTTGTCGGAAAATTTCAAAATCACCCAAAAATCGTCTATGAAAATCCACATAAACCAAAACCGAACTATTGAAACCATACTATTTGAGGACGGCTGTAGTTAATTGCTAATGTTTCTTGGCAATATAGTTACGCGTCGGAAAGCAGTCAACACTATGCCATGAGTAATGGCGATAATCTCGAAATTGACCTCTCTTTTTAGCCTACCTTTGACCTCTATTCAAGGAGCAGTAAGTTGCGGGTTTTTTTTATTTATTTATTTATTTATTTTATTTTTATTTTTCTTACGCCCTTGAACCGCTCTCATAGCTGTAAAAAAAAAAAAGGCTTTGTTCTGAAGGTGATGATATGCAAAACCACCCTTGTTTACGCCCTTGAACTGACTCCTTAGCTTAAAAAAAAAAAGGCTTTTGTTCTTAAGGTGATGATATGCAACCAATTTTGTTACTTCTTTGAACTGATTCTTAGCTGTAAAAAAAAGGCTTTTGTTTACTAAGGTGATGATAAAACCACCTTTGTTTTATAGCACGCCCTGAACTGACTCATAGCTGTGTAAAAAAAAAAAAAGGCTTTGTTTACGAAGGTGATGATATGCAAAACCACCTTGTTTACTTTGAACTGACCTTAGCTGTAAAAAAAAAAGGCTTTATTTACGTATGTGATGATATATGTAAACGTCTTGCTTACTTCTTGTCCGACCTTAGCTGTAAAAAAAAAAGGCTTTGTTTACGAAGGTGATATGCACGCCTTGAACTGACCTTTAGCTGTAAAAAAAAAAGGTTTTATTTACGTGGCTGATGATATGCAAAACCAATTCCTGTTTACGCCCTGAACGACTCTCATTGTAAAAAAAAAGGCTTTTGTTTACGAAGGCGATGATATAAACCACCTTGTTTACGCGCTTGAACTGACTCCTTAGCTGTAAAAAAAAAAAAAAGGCTTTGTTTCACGAAGGTGATGATATGCAAAACCACCCTTGTTTTACGCCTTGAACGGACTCCTTAGCTGTAAAAAAAAAAAAAGCTTTGTTTACTGAAGGTGATGATATGCAAAACCACCTTTGTTTACGCTTCTTGAGACCGACTCCTTAGCTGTAAAAAAAAAAAAAAAACTTTGTTTATGAAGGTGATATGCAAAACCACCTTGTTTAAGCGCTCTGAACTGACTCTCCTTAGCTGTAAAAAAAAAAAAAAAAACTTTTTGTTTCACGAAGGTGATGATATGCAAAACCACCTTTGTTTACGCCCTTGAACCAACCAAATCTCCTTTGACTGTAAAAAAAAAAAAAGGCTTTGTTTACGAAGGTGATATGCAAAAACCACAGCTGTTTGTTTCACATTGTCCATGAACCGTCCTCCTTAGCTGTAAAAAAAAAAAAAAGGCTTTTATTTATGAAGGTGATGATATAAAACCACCCTTGTTCGCCTTGAACCGTCTCCTTGGCTATAAAAAATAAATAAATAGATAAAAAATGGTAAGAAATCCATAAATTCCCCCCCAGTACACCGTGTTGCCAGGTTGTATATTTTCTGAAATCCATAATATATATATAGGCCCAATATGTTCACTCTAAGGCGAAGCGATGAAAACGAAGGAGTTGACCCCAGAGTGCACGGACCCACGTCTGCGGCATTACTACAGCATCTTGACGCGGCGTGCCTCAACCCCAGGCCAGCAAGGAGGATACAGGGCCTGCACCCACACATGCCTGGTGAGCCACTCTCTGATTTTTATTTATTTATTTATTTTTTTTACAACAGAGGCAATGCAAAAGCGTAAAAAAAGAAAACAATAATGAAAGAAATATGAATAGGTGGCCAGAAAAAGAGAAATGTGTGTGTGTGTGTGTGTGTGTGTGTGTGTGTGTGTGTGGCCAACATTGTGTTTATTTTAGGTGTGTGTGTGTGTGTGTGTGTGTGTGTTTAACTAGGAACAGCTCAAGGGCACATAAAAGAAACAATAAGCCACCTACTACGCTACATACAAAAAACGTCCAAGGAAAAAACTGAAATGGCCGAGAAAGAAGGTCAATTGGAGGGTGTCCTGTGCCCTCACTCTTAGAAAGTTCAGAAATCGTAAAGCAGAGATACAGATGAAAGGAAATTGTTAAGTGTACCAGCTGAGGGATGAAAAGAGTGTGAGGTGCTGGTTAACTTTCAGGCGTAAGGGGTTTAGACAAGTATAGGGATGAAAAAATGAAAGATCTGAATTGCTCATCACGTAGAAGGTTTAGGAACGTAACTAATGTATAGGGATGAAAGAAGTGAAGGTGCTGGTTAAGTCTTGCATAAGGGTTTGGACAGTATAGGGATGAAAGAGTGAAGATGCTGGTTAACTCTTGCATAAGGGTTGGACAGTATAGGGATGAAAGAGTGAAGATGCTGGTTAACTCTTGGATAAGGGGTCAACAGTATAGGGATGAAAGAGTGAAGATGCTGGCTAACTCTTGCATAAGGGGTCTGGACAGTATAGGGATGAAAGAGTGAAGATGCTGGTTAACTCTTGCATAAGGGATTTGGACAGTATAGGGATGAAAGAGTGAAGATGCTGGTTAACTCTTGCATAAGGGGTTTGGACAGTATAGGGATGAAAAAGTGAAGATGCTGGTTAACTCTTGCATAAGGGATCTGGATAGTATAGGGATGAAAGAGTGAAGATGCTGGTTAACTCTTGCATAAGGTGTTTGGACAGTATAGGGATGAAAGAGTGAAGATGCTGGTTAACTCTTGCATAAGGGGTTTGGACAGTACAGGGATGAAAGAGTGAAGATGCTGGTTAACTCTTGCATAAGGGGTTTGGACAGTATAGGGATGAAAGAGTGAAGATAGTGGTTAACTCTTGCATAAGGGGTTTGGACAGTATAGGGATGAAAGAGTGAAGATGCTGGTTAACTCTTCCATAAGGGGTTTGGACAGTATAGGGATGAAAGAGTGAAGATGCTGGTTAACTCTTGCATAAGGGTTTGGACAGTATAGGGATGAAAGAGTGAAGATGCTGGTTAAGTCTTGCATAAGGGGTTTGGACAGTAAAGGGATGAAAGAGTGAAGATGCTGGTTAACTCTTGCATAAGGGTTTGGACAGTATAGGGATGAAAGAGTGAAGATGCTGGTTAACTCTTGCATAAGGTGTTTGGACAGTATAGGGATGAAAGAGTGAAGATGCTGGTTAACTCTTGCATAAGGGGTTTGGACAGTATAGGGATGAAAGAGTGAAGATGCTGGTTAACTCTTGCATAAGGGGTTTGGACAGTATAGGGATGAAAGAGTGAAGATGCTGGTTAACTCTTGCATAAGGGGTTTGGACAGTACAGGGATGAAAGAGTGAAGGTGCTGGTTAACTCTTGCATAAGGGGTTTGGACAGTATAGGGATGAAAGAGTGAAGATGCTGGTTAACTCTTGCATAAGGGGTTTGGACAGTATAGGGATGAAAGAGTGAAGATGCTGGTTAACTCTTGCATAAGGGATTTGGACAGTATAGGGATGAAAGAGTGAAGATGCTGGTTAACTCTTGCATAAGGGGTTTGGACAGTATAGAGATGAAAGAGTGAAGATGCTGGTTAACTCTTGCATAAGGGGTTTGGACAGTATAGGGATGAAAGAGTGAAGATGCTGGTTAACTCTTTCATAAGGGGTTTGGACAGTACAGGGATGAAAGAGTGAAGGTGCTGGTTAACTCTTGCATAAGGGGTTTGGACAGTATAGGGATGAAAGAGTGAAGATGCTGGTTAACTCTTGCATAAGGGGTTTGGACAGTATAGGGATGAAAGAGTGAAGATGCTGGTTAACTCTTGCATAAGGGATTTGGACAGTATAGGGATGAAAGAGTGAAGATGCTGGTTAACTCTTGCATAAGGGGTTTGGACAGTATAGGGATGAAAGAGTGAAGAAGCTGGATAACTCTTGCATAAGCGGTTTGGACAGTATAGAGATGAAAGAGTGAAGATGCTGGTTAACTCTTGCATAAGGGGTTTGGACAGTATAGGGATGAAAGAGTGAAGATGCTGGTTAACTCTTGCATAAGGGGTTTGGACAGTATAGGGATGAAAGAGTGAAGATGCTGGTTAACTCTTGCATAAGGGGTTTGGACAGTATAGGGATGAGCATGAGTAGAAAGTCGTGTGAGGTGAGGCCGCGGGAGGGGGGGAGGCATGCAGTTAGCAAGTTCAAAAGAGCAGTCAGCGTGAAAATTGCAATAGAAGATAGAAAGAGAGGCAACATGGCGGCAGAATTTAAGTGCACAGGCCCAGACTCAGTGGCCTCTAAAGCCGGTATTTCACGGGAACGATTTTGCTCGGGACCCAGACCTTCGGGAGGTGACTTTCGCGCAGCTGCTGTGCAAACATGACATGCACTAATCACACGAGGATGCCACGTTTGATGGGCATTGGGCAATCTTTGTCTTGACTTTCAGGGACCGTATACCTATACTTTCAAGTAGAAATAGATGTTGATTAATTTCAGTCAGTCATATTGTTTCAGTATAGTTAATCTTAGACCGAAAACAAAAAGGCATTTACATTAAACTCACACCTCAGCCTTCCTCCCTCCCTCCCGATGAATGAGATGAATTTGAGAGTTGCTCAGTTGATACAAATACGGCTGGAGATTTAAATGTAATGGTTAACAGTTTTAAAGACAGAGAAAGCAGAAGGTGAATGAATTGCAAGTGCTCACAAGTAGTATTGTGGAGCGACAACAGTGGATTGCAAAAGACTTATCAGAACCTAACTAGGGATAAATACAATATATGCAAGGTCCCTCCCTACTTATAACTACTCGTAGGAGAGAGAGAGAGAGAGAGAGAGAGAGAGAGAGAGAGAAGAGAAGAGAAGAGAAGAGAGGAGAGGAGAGAAAGCGAGATCGAGCGAGAGCTATCTATAAACTACTATAAATAAACAATCTATGAAGCTACTTATAAAAATTCAAAGTAGTACAATAAAGTGGAGAGAGAGAGAGAGAGAGAGAGAGAGAGAGAGAGAGAGAGAGCTATAAACTACTATAAATAAACAATCTATGAAGCTACTTATAAAAATTCAAAGTAGTACAATAAAGTGGAGAGAGAGAGGAGAGGCCGGAGAGGAGAGGAGAGGCGAGGAGAGACCAACATCACTGAGGTGGGAGGAGCAGTTGAACCAGCCAGCCAATCAGGGTAGAGTGAGACGCGCGTCGGTCTACCTGTGCAGCAGAAAATAACTCCAGCCTACCCGTTCTAGTACCCCCTCTGTCTATGCTGGAGTCCTCCCGTGGGGAACGCTTGTTGACTGAGTGGGCTATTTTGCTCTGGTTGGCATCGTAGCTCAATTGCGGAACGCTATTGACGAGGGCACGCTGCACCAAAAGCATCCCTGTGAAATACTGGCTTAAGTATACTCCCAGAAGTCTGCTTACCCTCCCAATATTCAGGTTTTTCTCTAAGGTTACTCAATTAGTCTCTTGTAGTCTCATACAAGGGGCGACCTGCTATTTTATCATTTTGAGCAAATTAGGTTTTAACCCTTTCATTGCTAAGCGCTCGCAACGAGACTATCCCCTCAGGCGCGCTCGGGCACCCCAGCAGGGGAAGGGGATCTCTTTTAACCGCTGTATCTCAAAAACTATTCATCTCGGTTACAAAACAAAAACACCATTGGAAAGAGGAGGCCAAGATCTATACGATTCGGTAATGTAAACCTCTCCTGCGAGAGTACAGGCACGTTCAGGGGGTGTTGCCTGTGAAGACGTACATTTATACGTGCGCGACGGCCAGCCGTAAGGCAACTACTGTAGATCTCTTGATGATGGGGTGCTGGCAGGGCAGTATTGACAACTGCTAAATTTACAACTATTTGGTCAAAATATCAGTCATGTGATAGGTGAAGCTATGCAAAAATGCAGCAATATTGGGCAAGAACATCCACCAGTTGCTCGTCCGTAGATTTTCCGCGCTCAGCTGATATGATTTTCCACCAAATTTAGTGAAGAACACACTCAATTGGCAATCCTGTGTTGTGAGAATTAGTGCTGAAACACTCATACGCGGGAGATTTGAGTGCAGCTGGAGCTCGCAGCGAGCGTTTAGCACCACCAGCAAATACACCTAACGCTCGCTGTGAGTGTTTAGCAATGAAAGGGTTAACCCTCTCGTGCACTGTAAGTTTCCAATAAGTTTCTGTTCCACTCACCCTCAGGCCCGACCGGCCTTTTTTTGCCGCCGCAATACTCTACATTGCCGGTTGTATTTTACCCTCACAGATATATCGTGCCCCAATAAGTTTGGTATCAATGGCTTCATAAAGACTTGCACTAGAACATGTGCAAATGAAAATAAAGGAAAATATCAATATAAAGAATACAGACTTGTTTCAAGTCTCTGTATAGAGTATTGTAGACAATAAATCCTAAGTACCAACTCTTCCCCACTCGCTAGCTCAAAATTTTGTGGGCCAACTTTTTTAGCTGAATAAATGTTTTGAAGCGGAATTTAGTGAGGATTCTTATGGTATCCTCAAAATCCTCATACGCCTATTAGTTCCTGAGTTACACCAAGAAAACTTTTTTTCCTCTCCCGTCAGAGTAGCCTAACAAATAAAAATCGCTCAAAGCTCCTCATCTACGCTCCTTAGAAAGGTTGCCATGTGTTACCATTAAGAAACTTATCCTAACAAATGACGCTCCAAATTTGACGCACTTTCACCAAAAACTTAATTTTCAATCAATTTTTTTAAACTTTTATGACGCGTTTCACGTCATCATACGCCAAGACCTTTTACCCTTGATGACGGGAAACACGTCATCATGCGTGAGAGGGTTAAGGTGGCTCTTTCCTTGACCTGCTGATAACAACTTAATTGGTTTGGTCACCATGCAGTCTTATGTATCCCCTAAGATGCATAATACAGCAGGATCATTGTGAGGTGTTGATTCTCTTAATTCTCTTTGTCAGGAGATCTTGCAGCCACCCGAGAGAGTACGTGAGGCACAAGGCCGAGTGGCAGAGGACCTGAAGAAGCTGTTCCCCTTGAAGGCCGCCAGCTCCGTGGCTAAGAGGGCCAGGAATGTGTTTCAAGTGTGAGTGCCGAACTTGTGCCACTACTGTTGGTGAAGCTTTTCTCTCACTAGGTTGTGTCATGAGGTATGTAGGATGGGAAGGGGTCCTCTGGGTTCGATATCATAGGGTGAGCTAGATGACACCCCCAGCATATGCCCCCAGTGATTGATTGATCTGTGTGGCTCCCTTCTCTCCTTTGTATATGTCTTCGGGGGCTTCGTGGTGCAGTGGTTATACACTCACCTCACACCACCACTCCACCGAGAGAGCCTGGTTCAATTCCCGGCGGAGTGGAAAATTTGGGCGGCTTTTCCGATACCCTATGCCCCTGTCCACCCAGTGAATGGGTACCAGGTATCCGGGGTTGTGTCCTGTCTCCTGGGGTCTGTTCCCTTCTCCTATAATTCCTTCCCCTTCTGTCTCTCTCCAGCATGTAACCACAGATGTTGCACCCACTAAACCAAACTTTCCAACTTTTTCCCTTCTCCTATAATTCCTTCTCCTTCTGTCTCTCTCCGGCATGTAACCACAGATGTTGCGCCCACTAAACCAAACTTTCCAACTTTTTCCCTTCTCCTATAATTCCTTCCCCTTCTGTCTCTCTCCAGCATATGACCACAGATGTTGTGCCCACTAAACCAAACTTTACAACTTTTTCCCTTCTATAATTCCTTCCCCTTCTGTCTCTCTCCGGCATATGACCACAGATGTTGCGCCCACTAAACCAAACTTTCCAACTTTTTCCAGTCTCCTATAATTCTTTCCCTTCTGTCTCTCTCGGCATATGACCACAGATGTTGCCCACTAAACCAAACTTTCCAACTGTTCCCTTCTCCTATAATTCCTTCCCTTCTGTCTCTCTCGACATATGACCACAGATGTTGCGCCCAAGAAACCAAACTTTACAACTTTTTCCCTTCTCCTATAATTCCTTCCCCTTCTGTCTCTCTCTGGCATATGACCACATGTTGCGCCGACTAAACCAAACTTTCCAACTTTTTCCCTTCTCCTATAATTCCTTCCCCTTCTGTCTCTCTCTGGCATATGACCACAGATGTTGCGCTGATTAAACCAAACTTTCCAACTTTTCCCCTTCTGTCTCTCTCCGGCATATGACCACAGATGTTGCGCCCACTAAACCAAACTTTCCAACTGTTCCCTTCTCCTATAATTCCTTCCCCTTCTGTCTCTCTCCGGCATATGACCACAGATGTTGCGCCCACTAAACCAAACTTTCCAACTTTTTCCCTCCTCCTATAGGCTAATTCCTTCCCCTTCTGTCTCTCTCCAGCATATGTCCACAGATGTTGTGCCCACTAAACCAAACTTTACAACTTTTTCCCTTCTCCTATAATTCCTTCCCCTTCTGTCTCTCTCTGGCATATGACCACAGATGTTGCGCCGACTAAACCAAACTTTCCAACTTTTCCCTTCTCCTATAATTCCTTCCCCTTCTGTCTCTCTGGCATATGACCACAGATGTTGCGCCGACTAAACCAAACTTTCCAACTTTTTCCCTTCTCCTATAATTCCTTCCCCTTCTGTCTCTGGCATATGACCACAGATGTTGCGCCGACTAAACCAGACTTTCCAACTGTTCCCTTCTATAATTCCTTCCCCTTCTGTCTCTCTCCGGCATATGACCACAGATGTTGCGCCGACTAAACCAAACTTTCCAACTTTTTCCCTTCTATAATTCCTTCCCCTTCTGTCTCCCTGGCATATGACCACAGATGTTGCGCCAACTAAACCAGACTTTCCAACTGTTCCCTTCTATAATTCCTTCCCCTTCTGTCTCTCTCTGGCATATGACCACAGATGTTGCACCCACTAAACAAAACTTTCCAGCTGTTCCCTTCTCCTATAATTCCTTCCCCTTCTGTCTCTCTCCGGCATATGACCACAGATGTTGCGCCGACTAAACAAAACTTTCCAACTGTTCCCTTCTCCTGTAATTCCTTCCCCTTCTGTCTCTCTCCGGCATATGAACCCAGATGTTGCGCCCACTAAACAAAACTTTCCAACTGTTCCTTCTCCTGTAATTCCTTCCTCTTCTTTCTCTCTCCGGCATATGACCACAGATGTTGCGCCCACTAAACCAAACTTTCCAACTGTTCCCTTCTCCTATAATTCCTTCCCCTTCTGTCCCTCTCCGGCATATGACCACAGATGTTGCGCCCACTAAACAAAACTTTCCAACTGTTCCCTTCTCCTGTAATTCCTTCCCCTTCTGTCTCTCTCCGGCATATGACCACAGATGTTGCGCCCACTAAACAAAACTTTCCAACTGTTCCCTTCTCCTATAATTCCTTCCCCTTCTGTCTCTCTCCGGCATATGACCACAGATGTTGCCACTAAACCAAACTTTCCAACTGTTCCTTCTCCTATAATTCCTTCCCTTCTGTCCCTCTCCGCATATGACCACAGATGTTGCACCCACTAAACAAAACTTTCCAACTGTTCCCTTCTATAATTCCTTCCCCTTCTGTCTCTCTCCGGCATATGACCACAGATGTTGCGCCCACTAAACAAAACTTTCCAACTGTTCCCTTCTCCTATAATTCCTTCCCCTTCTGTCTCTATCCAGCAGTAAGAAAGCTCATAAGACATTCTTCATTTGCCATAAAAAAAAATTTTTGTTCCTGTTAAAAAAGAATGGAGTGTCCAGAAGAGAGGGTCAGTTGCTAACATCTACCTGCTTGTTCCGCCTCTCAGTGAGGACAAGGCTGAGGACGGAGGCAAGAAACGACCCAAGGTTGACGACTCCCTCAGTGCCGGTGACCTGGTGCAGCACCGGGTGACCTGCGTGACCTCCGCCACTCCAGTCCACGACTTCATGACACTATTACGGAGAGAAGCCCCGGACTTTGACGACAGTAAGTCTCTTGTGTGTGGTGTAGTAACAAACACAGTAAGATCCATCTATCTATCTATCTATATATCCAACACCTTGCTCCAGGGTGTGGCTGCGGCAGAAGTGTCTCCATCACTCCCTGTTCTGACACTCCCTCCTGCTACTTCCAACTCTCTTGCTCCAATACTCAGTCACCCTGTTGATCCACTTCACAACAGTGGTCTTCCCCTGACACCCCCTCCCTCAATCCTTCCCTCATACACTCTCTTCACAAATTCATTCTCCCCCATTCTCGTCACATGTCCAAAGCATTCCCCTGCATTAAGTGGACCCTACATGATCAGTATTAGTGGCACAATATATTGACTCATTTTTATTGTGCAATATTTGTCTCCCCAAGACAGCTCTATATTATTGCGCAATATCAGCAATCATGTGAAGGATTTCAGAGAGACATCATGACGGACATTGGTGTTGCTTTAATCGGAATTGCACGATATTACCCTCCCTCACACTACTCGATATATTCGTATTGTGCTATAAAATATCAAACTCTTTTTGACGTCTTCAATATATTGTGTCCTTCTTCAATACCGCCCCTTCAATGTCAAAAATAACACCCCCTTCCTCAATCCTTCCTTCACACACTCTCTTCACAAATTCATTCTCCCTCATTCTCATCACGTGTCCAAACCATCTCAGTGCACCACGCTTCACCCACTCCACCACTCCACACTCCACTCCTATCGCCGTCACACCCACACCAAACCGCTCGTGCACGCTTCCATTACTTTCTCCGTCCCATCCTGACACACCACATGCACCTCTCATACAGCCGTCCCGCGCCATGCTGCGGTCTCACTGGATCGTGTATTTTTAAATTGTGTAAATCTAATTTTGTATCCTGGATTTTTCGCTATATCGCGGGCCTTAGCTCCAGCCTGCTCTTGTTTACCCTTCAAAACATTGGAATCATCATCAGACTTTACTGAATCATTTTCATGCTGCAGAGTTTTAATTTTCTCTGCAAATTCATGGATTACATTAAACTTCTCACAGTCATCCAACTCCTGAGTAATTTGTTCATTACACCGAGGATCAGCTCCAATCAATTCCTCACAAGCACTGTAAAACTCTTCAAACCTTGTATCCATAACTTTTGTACATTCCTGTAATTCATTAGTACAACTTGACCCCTGTACTGTGGCATAGATACTGTTTGCTGCCCTCTTCCAAGCACGCTTATTTGTTGAACACATACTCTTGTGCACCTGAATTGTGTACTCTTTGCCTTTCTCTGTGTTTTCGTTCTTACGCCGCGGCTGCCTCATCCACCTGCTGGGTCACCCTCAATAACTGTGGCATCCTCATTAGAACTCATTGTAAGAAGATTGTTACTTATTATGACCTAAGTGAATCCTTATGTAACGCTAAGTTTAAGTCTTACTTCTTGAATGCCGGTGACCTTGTAAACCTTGTAAACCTCATTAGAAGTCACTGTAAGAAGATTTTTACTTATTATGACCGAAGTGAATCTTTATGTAACGCTGAGTTTACTTCTTACTTCTTGAATGCCGGTGACTTAGAGAACCTGGAAACCCCTTACTTGCAGGTGATGAGTGGATGTAGACAGGTTGTAAGTGCTTGCTAGGAGTGTTGCCTCACCCGTCCATGGAAACAGTGAAGTGACCAGTGTGAAGTTACTTACATGGTAGGCTTTTTTTTTTTTTTATATACCACCGGTAGGCTTGCTTGAGGGGCCTGGATGGTGTTCGGCCCCAGCCCATCATGGCGCAGGCAAGTGTTTATAGTGGCGCCATCTTCTCTTGGCTCATGCTGCCCCCCGGAACTCCTTCTTGATTCACTTGGACAGTTTCCTCTAGAGTCCGGGTTGATGGGTGGTCTTCAGGACAGCATGTGGGTAGTTTTAAGCCACTCGGCGGTGACTGAAAAATCCCAGGTGGTAGCGTGGGGATTCAAACCCGCGTCGTCCATCACACGGTGAATGTGGGCCCAGCACGCTACCACTCAGCCACCGCCTACCCTTAAGGTTCATTGGAGTTGACTGCAGATCGTTGGTAGTTACTGCAGGTCACTGTAGAGCCGTGCTTCCTTATCACTGCAGCTTAATTATAGCTGCAGAGCCCGTGGAGTTTCACTGAAGTGGACATGGAACAGTCACCCTTGGTTTACACAGACACGCAGACATGCATGGGCTGCCACCAGGACATGGAAACTTCGTTGTTATAATTTTCCTTTATTCCCATGATGTGGTTTTGGACAAAGAGTCCTCCATTTTGTGCGCCGTACATGCAGTGAAACTGTGGGTAAAGAAAGTGCTGCTGCCTCACCGATACATATTCTGGCTCTTTGCACGGAAGCCTAAGTCATATATTGTTGCATTCATTGCTTAAACTATTCTTGACACTCTTATACATGTATGTGAACACTACACAGCTTAACATTGTGTTATAACATAGAAATACTAGCAAAAGATACTGACCTCCAGCGCCACGGATTGAATCACCGCACCATATCGCTGAATACACATTTCATCCACTTATAAGCGACAGACCCGCTGCCCGCGTAACCCAAACAAACGAACGTCGGCTGCTGCGTGTAAGCGTTCTTAACGGCACCTACGTTGCCTTCTAATAGCACCATACAAGTTTACCCTTATGGCACCATACAAATTCCTTACATATTAATATTTTACGTAATAACAATGAGGTATAATGAGGTAGTATATTGACACCACAGTTACTGTAAATGTTATGGAAAATAGCCAAGTGTTCCCCCGACCCCTTCCCTTCTTAGGGGTTGGGTTGGTAGCTTTTGCAAACACCTCTACATGGAAATCTAGATGACTGAAGCAGTTTTATGCATATTAGTGTGTTTATACTTATTTTCAATGTATAATCACAAATAAAATGGTTGATTGAATGGTAAATATATAGGTATAGTCGTGTGCATGGCGTGATTGGTGACCCGTGTTTCCACCCTCCTCCGCTTCACGCAGTCACACGTGCCCGCCGCTACGTCACCTCTGCCCTTCACTCCCATCATGTCAAGCAAGGAGCCTGTAATGGGCCCTGTAATGAAGTTCACCAAACTTTGCTATCTTATGACTGATTTATTTTACAGTGACTATAGTTTAATCCTTTGTTTTTCTCATCCTACAGTCTGTAAGCAGATGGGGAAGGTGGCACTGGCCCTCCTGAACGGCCTGCTGTGCCCTCTCAGTGCCGGGATGGCTGACAACACCATGGAAAAGCTGCTGCAGTGCCTCAAGGCCTTCCGGCAGGAGTCGCGTAGCATCAACCCGGCCACTTACAACTCCTTCCTCCCTGACCTCAAGGAGTTAGTCACCCAACACTCACAAAATGCTGTGTGGGAAAAGTTGAAGGAGGGTGAGTGTTGTGTTTTGATGTTTTGAGTTTGTGTTGTCCTGTTTCCATTTTTCCCTTGGGTTGGTTCATGTTCTCAACTCTAACTATCTCTGCTTCCATTAACCCGGTGGTGGTTGTAGCAGCGGGGATCATGTTTCTTAATGGTCCCTCCAAGCGAGAAAAATGAGAAAAAATCACCCCTCACACAAACCATTTCATAATATATATCAAAGCATTTCTGATCAGATTATGTATCATCTATTTTGGGGGGTAAATATCATGGTACAAATTTGGCCCATCGCTGCTACACGGTGAAGCCACAAATTTGGCCCATCGCTGCTACACGGTAAAGCCACAAATTTGGCCCATCGCTGCTACACGGTAAAGCCACAAATTTGGCCCATCGCTGCTACACGGTGAAGCCACAAATTTGGCCCATCGCTGCTACACGGTGAAGCCACAAATTTGGCCCATCGCTGCTACACGGTAAAGCCACAAATTTGATCTGTCGCTGCTACACAGTAAAGCCACAAATTTGGCCCATCGCTGCTACACGGTAAAGCCACAAATTTGGCCCATCACTGCTACCAGGTTAAAGAAAGGTCTCGGCAGCTACTGACAGCAATCTCTACTCTGTTCCCTCCTTCTATCTCTATCCTAAGAGTATGCCAAGTATCAGGGATGAGAGAGAAAGGCATTTTGTGGTCATTTGTATTATTTCTATTGGTCAATACTAGCTGTGTCTGCAACCGAACAGTGACTTGGCCGTTACTGTTAGTGTGAATACTCCCATTAGTGATTTGTGACCAGATCATTAATGGACTGTGACTTAATCATGACCACTGGGGCTTCGTGGTGCACTGGTTAGCACACTCAGCTCACAACCGAGAGAGCCCGGGTTCGATTCCCGGGCGGAGTGGAAAAACTTCAGCAGCTTTTCCGATACCCTACGCCCCTGTCCATCCAGCAGTGAATGGGTACCAGGTATTAATCAGGGGTTGTGTCCCGTCTCCTGGGATCTGTTCACTTCTCCTATAATTCCTTCCCCTTCTGTGACTCTCCGGCATATGACCACAGATGTTGCGCCCACTAAACAAAACTTTCCAACTTTTTCCCTTCTCGTATAATTCCTTCCCCTTCTGTCTCTCTCCGGCATATGACCACAGATGTTGCGCCCACTAAACCAAACTTTCCAACTTTGTAAATATCTTTGGCAGAATGAAATTACTTGGGAACTTTAGGAATATGCCCCAAGTATCCAGAATGACCACGTATCCTGCACCTCTTAGGCCCCATTCACACTGTGCTGACTCTGGGCCACGACAACCCTGCGACTTTTAGGCCCCCTTCACTCTGTGCCGATTCAGCATCCGGCGATCGTTTCTCTTTCCGACCATATGCGACCTTTTCACATCAGTACTCACACCCAAGACTCGTGAACCCTGAGTCGCTTGACTGTCGTGGCCCAGAGTCAGCACAGTGCGAACAGGGCCTTACTCCCCTCTGTTGCTGGATGGTAGGAATTTTACTGTAGTTGTTTTTTGCCTTCCAGCTTCTACAGGTAACTCTCGATTTATGCGAGTATTGCGTCCTTGAAGAGGTCGCGTAAATCAAAAACAATGTAAATCAAACAAGAGGTAGGTTTGTACCTTTATTGCCTACTGTATCACTCTGACTCCTCTCCCTCTCGTGGTTCCTCCTCTGGCTGCCTTCCCCTCGTGGTAGCACACCAGCGAGGGTGTTGTTGTTGAGCAGCGTGGGTACTGTATTGTTGTTCAAGTGGCGCACGGGAAGAACTGAGCTCAGCTGTGTGGCCATGTGAGTCCAGTTGCGTGAGACATCTGGTGGACACTCCATAAAATATCGCGTATAAGTGAAAAAAACGTGTAAAGTAAACATTTATTTGGATTTTGGACCACGCGTTATTTAAAAAACGCGTAAATCGAGAGTTACCTGTATGCATGCTGTTGAATAGAATGTCCCCTTTCACAATGTTTCACATGACCTCTTAATTTTGTCTTCACTTCCCTTGACCCTTTTTTTTTGTGTGTGTGTTCAGGCAGCCTTGGCTTGATTACCAGTGAGGAAAGTGTCCGGAGCAGCGTGGGGACAGAGGAGGCCGCGGCCTTCCTGCGGCTGGGCCAGGAAGCAGCAGCAGCAGCCGTTGATGACATGCCGGATGACATGCACGATATGGTAAGTAGACCTGACCCGAACGTGTCAAAGCAGCGCGAAACACTGACATGTACACTCATCGTCAGAGGCAGTCATGGCCTTGGCTTGAGTGATGAACAGATTTACTCGGAGTTATTCATTTAGTATTTAATTTTGAACAATAACTGAAAAGGCAGAATGATTGAATCACTGATTCTGATGACTGATACCGATTGACTGATTGAGTCCGATTCACTGAAAAAAAAAAAAAGTGAGCATGCCGCGCTGCAGATGTGTTCAATAATTTTCTAAGTACCACAAAAAGTACCTCAGGATTTTTTAGTGCAGTATTTTCAGAAAGTTTGCAGTACTGCAGTATCTTTTTTGTGATGCAGTACTACCACACTACCGCACTAAGTACCGCACTTGCCCACCTCTGACTATAGTAACAAGTCCATAATTTGAGTAACGGCAGCACAAGCCACAACAGCCCTTACTTTTGCAAACAGCGCCATGTGGATACAAGGTGACTGGTTTGTTTACGTTGTAGATACAGGCAGCCGACCTTGGTTGTGTGTGACGCACAGCCCCATTCCTATCGTCTTGCTGCGTACAAAGGGAACCCCCGCTGAAGTTTTCGACTTGTACAAACAGGATGCTCGTGGCTCATCTGTTACACAAGATATACAGCTTTATTGACACTGTTAGATTGAGCAGGGATTGAGCATGAGTCTCAGTACTCCATAGGGCAAAAAATGGTTAGGCCGAGTAGAAAGCAGAAAATAAAATTTCACTTATTATTTCAACTTACTACATATTACTGCAGATGATAGAGGGATAACATTTAACCCCTCAGCGATACAAAAGTTTTTCTTGGGTGATCTCCCATGATGCAAAAGTCATCGAAAAATACACTTAACCTGGTGGTAGCAGCAGGGATCATGTTTCTTAATGGTCTCTCCAAGCGAGAAAAATGAAAAAAAATCACCCCTCACACAAACCATTTCATAATATATATCATAGCATTTGAGATCAAATTATGTATCATCTATTTTGGGGGGGTAAATATCATGGCACAAATTTGGCCTGTCACTGCTACACGGTGAAGCCACAAAATTGGCCCATCGCTGCTACCTAGTTAAAAACTGAGAAAAAGTCATAAAAATGTTTTATAGAAAATTTTCTGGCGCACCCTGCTGTGAAATCCGTTTCTTTCTAGGTTGCCACATTTGGCTGGAATTCCATGATTCCCGAAAAATTCCAACTTTTACTGGTGCGACGTACAGAAAAAAATATTGAAGTTGCTCATTTATCACAATGGAGTTTGAAAAATATAGTTTATAATCTTTGACCTGGAAATTTACAGGCTATAGAGAGCCAAAGTTGTGGTGAAACTCCATAAATAATTTTGGTAAATTTTTGAAGTATTTTTCATTCTGGAATGAATCTTATTGAATAAAAGTTGTAGAAAATGATTTGTGTAACTCAACTGTGAAATCAGTTTATGATTTGGACTGACTTTGGATGGAATTCTATGATTCCTTAAGTATTCCAACATTTTGCTGGTCTAACGTACAGGAAAATTTGTTGAAGAAACTTCGCTCATTTTATCGCGATGGAGTCTGAAAAATATAGTTTACAATCTTTGACCAGGAAATTTGCTGCCTACAGAGAGCCAAAGTTGCAGTGAAACTCAAAATAAAAAAATGTTTGTTTTTCATTCTGGAAATAATTTCATTGAATAAAAGTTGTAGAAAATCACCCGTATAACTCAACTGTGAAATCAGATTATGATTTGGACTGACCATTTGGCTGGAATTCCATGATTCCCAAAAATTCCAAGTTTTTACTGGTGCGACCTACAGGAAAAATATATAAGAAAAGTTGCTCATTTCATCGTGATGGAGTCTGAAAAATATAGTTTATAATCTTTGACTGGGAAAATTACTGCCTACAGAGCCAAATTTGCAGTGAAACTCAAAAACATAATTTTTGTATTTTTTCATTCTGGAATGAATCTCCTTGAATAAAAGTTGTAGAAAATCATCCGTATAATTCAACTGTGAAATCAGATTATCACTATAGCAGCGATAACAGCCATTGTTAACAATCAAAACAAACAAAATGACTGTGAAAGCGGCCCTTAGGATCGACACATACATTGTTATGCTACCGTTCAATTTCGCCAGAAGGCTTCTCGTTTGAGCCTGGCGTACGCCCGGCGCTGGCGTCATGCTCGTCGCCTACGTTGGAAAATGTTATACGACGCCAGTGTTATAGTCGTTGCTAAGGGGTTGATAATTAATAGGGTGATCAATATAAGGGACCCGTATAGAGTAGCTTCAAGTTTTGCATATCATCACCTTCGTAAACAAAGCGCCTCAGTCGTTATTTTATACTTTTCAGGAAATTGGAAAAGAACTGTCATCATCTCATTTGGCTTAACCCGGTGGTGGTGGTAGCAGCGGGGATCATGTTTCTTAATGGTCCCTCCAAGCGAGAAAAATGAGACAAAACACCCCTCACACAAACCATTTCATAATATATATCAAAGCATATGTGATCAGATTATGTATCATGTATTTTGGGGGGTTTATATCATGGCACAAATTTGGCCCGTCGCTGCTACACGGTAAAGCCACAAATTTGCCCCGTCGCTGCTACACGGTAAAGCCACAAATTTGGCCTGTCGCTGCTACACAGTAAAGCCACAAATTTGGCCAGTCGCTGCTACACGGTAAAGCCACAAATTTGGCCAGTCGCTGCTACATGGTAAAGCCACAAATTTGGCCCGTCACTGCTACACGGTAAAGCCACAAATTTGGCCCATCACTGCTACATGGTAAAGCCACAAATTTGGCCCATCGCTGCCACACGGTAAAGCCACAAATTTGGCCCGTCGCTGCTGCACGGTAAAACCACAAATTTGGCCCGTCGCTGCTATGCGGTAAAGCCACAAATTTGGCCCGTTGCTGCTACACGGTAAAGCCACAAATTTGGCCCATCGCTGCTACACGGTAAAGCCGCAAATTTGGCCCATCGCTGCTACCGGGTTAAGGTTTAGGCAGAAATGAAAAGGCTGATTCTAGAACACTCGAGCCTTGAATGACGAAGGCAACTATACAAATATGGGCGTCATGTTGAAAAATTGATGCAGACAAAAACCTGGAAACTGCTGATAAATGACTTAGGCGACTATTTGATGAGGGTGACGATATGCTTCATGCTGCATATACCTGATTGACCTGGTTGAGGGTTTGAGTCTACTAAATTTTCTCTTTCCTTGCAGCTGGACGACCTGTAATCACCACCACCACCACCTTGCAGGGTCAACAGCTAGAGGTACTACCAGTAATGAGTCTAAAAGTGTGTTATGATGTTCCTGAGGTGTGAAGAGTTAGCCGATGAATCATGCAAGCTGTGTATTTGTCAGTCTGTGCAGCCTTCCAAACCATGAATTACTTGATTTATTGTTACAGTATTTCATCTTTATTTCCCAGTGTGGCCTTATCCTGATATATAAAGACAGATTAGAATGATGTATTGGACATGTACAATCTTGACAGCTGTATTTGTCAGTCTGTGCAGCCTTCCAAACCATGAATTACTTGATTTATTGTTACAGTATTTCATTTTATTTCCCAGTGTGGCCTTATCCTGATATATAAAGACAGATTAGAATGATGTATTGGACATGTACACTCTTGACAGCTGTATTTGTCAGTCTGTGCAGCCTTCCAATCCATGAATTACTTGATTTATTGTTACAGTATTTCATCTTTATTTCCCAGTGTGGCCTTATCCTGATATATAAAGACAGATTAGAATGATGTATTGGTCATGTACAGTCGGCTATAGAGAGTAGTGACACACTGTCCAGTAAGTTTCGTTCAGAAAGCGACATCTGGCAACCCCTCCACGCGACATGAAAATTATTATATCCTATCGAAATCGTACTTTTGTGGTGATTGGTGGTCATAGGTGCACTCTACATAATTTTAATATAGATATTTATCAAAAGTGGCCGTCGCTAACGCTTAATAAATATTTTTTCTTTAGGCTCTGTCGCTACATTTTGACACGAGCTTTTAGTTTCGTTCAAATTTAGTCAAGAGCAACTCTAAGTTGTTTATCAAACTATGATACATTTAAAAATATGCTGCACTTATTGGGGGAGATTGTTATGCCTTTTAACTAAAAACAAAAAATTTCTGACAGCCGAGATCTTGTTCTTTATAATTTTTTTAATACGTAATAATAGGCTATAAACGTTCACATGATGGCGTCGTCGACCGCGGGCCTTGGCTGGAGCAGCGGTATTCTATTAAAGCCCTTATGTCCGCAGGCACTGCAGTTGAGCTGTCACGTCAGTGGCTGTGGAAACGTATAAATTTTAATACCTAAAAAAATAGGAGAGAGAGAGAGAGAGAGAGAGAGAGAGAGAGAGAGAGAGAGAGGGGCTGGGTGGGGACGGGAGACATATGTCCATCAGCGAAAAACGAAGGGGTCAGCTAGTCAGCGACGCCCCGAGATCAACACACACACACACACACACACACACACGTATTTATACTTTGATATTACGTAATCTTCACTGAGAAATGATTTTAGATTTTTAATGATCTCCTGAACTGTCTTTGAGGCTTTATAGTAACGGGAATTAAGGCTGCGAGTTAAACAGACCCTCAAGCCTATTTGCTGTTTGATGGTAAGGAGCATGAACTACTGCCTGCCCCTGTGAAGGACAGCATTGCACGCGGTATTTTCAAAGTTTAATAAGAAAGTGTTTCGGACTGTTCGTGATGTTTTACCTCGTCGTCATCATCATCATGTAGAAGACATTCATTATCGCATTTATAAATTGAATTCATGTAATCTTGTATATTTCTAACTACATTATATTATAATATAATATAATATTATACAATATTATAATTTCACGGTCACACACACACGATACACACTGAAACGAGTCACTAACAGCACCAGTGAATGCGTCACCGTGGTATAGTTGCCAGATACCGCTACCAGGCTAAACATTCTGAAAACCGTGACACTACTCTCTAGCGTCGACTGTACACTCTTGACAGCTGTATTTGTCAGTCTGTGCAGCCTTCCAATCCATGAAGTATTTGATTTAGGTTTGGAAGTACTTGATTTATTGTTACAGTATTTCATCTTGATTCACTCATGTCCCAGTGTGGCCTTATCCTGATATATAAATACAGATTAGAATGATGTGTAACTTTTGGACATGTACACTCTTGACAGCTGAGATTAGAATGATGTGTAAGTATTGGATATGTACACTCTTGACAGCTGAGATTAGAATGATGTGTAACTATTGGACATGTACACTCTTGACAGCTGAGATTAGAATGATGTGTAAGTATTGGACATGTACACTCTTGACAGCTGAGATTAGAATGATGTGTAACTTTTGGACATGTACACTCTTGACAGCTGAGATTAGAATGATGTGTAAGTATTGGATATGTACACTCTTGACAGCTGAGATTAGAATGATGTGTAACTATTGGACATGTACACTCTTGACAGCTGAGATTAGAATGATGTGTAACTTTTGGACATGTACACTCTTGACAGCTGAGATTAGAATGATGTGTAAGTATTGGACCTTTTGTATTAATGTCTGCTCATCAAGGGGACTCTGTTTGTTTGTTTCTTTGTTTGTTTTTTTACAACAAAGGAGACAGCTCAAGGGCACAAAAAAAGGAAACAATAATAAATAAAAAAAAAATCACGCTACTCGCTGCTCCTAAAAAAAAAAAAAAAAAAAAAAAGGTGGCCGAAAGAGGTGTCCTGATGCCCTCCTCTTGAAAGAGTTCAAGTCGTAGGCAGTAAAACCCCGGCTGTCCAGCCCTCAAGTATCCAGAAGCCCCAAGTATCCAGCAGAAATATGGCCAGTCGATAATATATTCTAGAGAATCCTAGAAAAAAGATAAAAAATTAGAAATGTCTGACTGGCATAAGACTTGAAATACTAGAGTCCCTCAGTACAGTGACACTCTTCAGGGTAAGTATATTCATACATTCTTGTAATCAGGAGATGCATATCTGAGTGCATACTACATGTGTAAACACATTTGGTTGAATGAAATTACATGGGAAGCTTAACCTGTCCGCTGCGATTGGCACGGATTTGGCCCTCACTGGCAGCCTGGTAACATACACTTCCAGGTCTTTCTCTGCCTCTGTGGTGGTTAGTGGAGTGTTTCCCATGTGGTACTGGTGTGCTGGATATCCCTTCCCAAGGTGCAGGACTTTACATTTTTCTTCACTGAATTGTAGCAGCCACTATTTGTTCCATTCCTGTAGCTTGGTGATGTCTTCTGGTATGAAATCTACAGTCAAGGGGTTAAGTATACCCCAAGTATCCTAGATTTGTGCTTATCTGGGACTTCTGAATCCTCTGTTGCCAGATAGTAGGGGTTTACTGTATATCACTTATTTTCCTTTGATGGCCTCTCATGGATCTCCATAATAAAAGTAATAATAAAAAGCTTTGTAAACAATTATTCAATATCAAATCCTTCAAAATTACTGACAAGTCTTATTTGTTGCTTTTTGGGGTCCTCATGTTTCCTCTTGTGCACAGAGGGCCGCTTTCACAGTTTTTTGGTTTGTTTTGATCATTACCAACGGTGGCGATCGCTGCTATAGTATTTCCATGTGAAACTGGCCGATGGAGTAGTGGCGGCTGCGGGGTTAGCCAGCCCCGCACCTTGCCACACACTCTCAACACCTCTCGCTTCCTCTGCAGCCGCCACTACCCCATCAGCCAGTTTCACGTGGAAAACTGTAGCACCGATCGCCGCCATTGGTAACGATCAAAACATACAAAACGACTGTGAAAGCAGCCCTAAGTGAAGGCCTAAAGAGTATTTCCAGAACATTATTGCTCCACCCACCACTGGTCATCACAGCAAAGCCACCAAGCTGTGAGAATTCTTTTCATATCCTGAGGGGCCTTCATGGTGCAGTGGTTCGCAGCCGAGAGAGCCCGGGTTCGATTCCCGGGCAGAGTGGAAAAATTTGGGCGGCCTTTCCGATACCTACACCAGCAGTGAATGGGTACCAGGTATTAATCGGGGGTTGTGTCCCATCTCCTGGGATCTGTTGCCTTCTCCTATAATTCCTTCCCCTTCTGTCTCTCTCCGGCATATGACCACTGATGTTGTGGCCACTAAATGAAAAGTTGGAAAGTTTCGTTTAGTCAGTGCAACATCTGTGGTCATATGCCGGAGAGAGACAGAAGGGGAAGGAATTATAGAAGGGAACAGATCTCAGGAGACGGGACACAACCCCCAATTAATACTTGGTACCCATTCACTGCTGGGTAAATATCGGAAAAAGATTTTTTCCACTCCACCCAGGAATCGAACCAGGGCTCTCTCGGTTGTGAGCCAAGTGTGCCTCCCCTCTACTCTGTGCAAAAGGGTTGTATGTGTGGAGCCACCCAAACCATACTCCATATGATGAGGGTGGACAAGGCTCTCTCATATAGACAGCATATGTGGGGGAGAGAAAAAACGGTCGAGAGAATAAAGAACACCCACCTCGAGGAATCTGATTTACGAAGTAAGAGATCGAGGCTTCCAGTTCTGGTGTTGAGTAAAATAAAGACTGAGAATGTTTACTGTAGAAGGTGACAGCCGAGTGTTATTGTTTAGAAGATTGTGCAAGTTGACAGGCGGTGAAATTGAGTTTTTGAGTCATTGAAGGACACACCAAATTCCTTCTGTCCCAATTGGAAAAGATAGAGATGTTCCCCACAGCTTCATTATGTCAAGCTGTGGCATGTTCCCGGGAGGTCGTCTGTTGGGTGGAAAAAAACATGAGGGTTTGAAAACTGTGTGAGGCAACTGTAAAATATATTTCCAAACTGATATAATGAATAATTTATAAATATATATATATATATTAGTTGTATAACTGCACTCAAAGTTTAGTGGGAGAAGCAATGGCCGTGTGTTGATATTTCTAGATGAAAAATTATGACAAAAAATTCATTTTCAACTGAAGTGCAGTTTTTTGTTACATTTAGTAGTTCCTACATGAAAAATGGTTTTATTCTCTATACTTATATAACTACACCTATAGTCTAAGGGTTAATAAGATAGTAGTATTTTTACTAATACTGCACAATTTCATATAGTATGTCTAATGAGCACAGCATGAAGGAAACCCTCTGAGTAGTCACAGCCACACTATAAAATACATGAAAAATGGTTTTATTCTCTATACTTATATAACTACACCTATAGTCTAAGGGTTAATAAGATAGTAGTATTTTTACTAATACTGCACAATTTCATATAGTATGTCTAATGAGCACAGCATGAAGGAAACCCTCTGAGTAGTCACAGCCACACTATAAAATACATGAAAAATGGTTTTATTCTCTATAGTTATACAGCTACACCTATAGTCTAAGGGTTAATAAGATAGTAGTATTTTTACTAATGCTGCACAATTTCATATAGTATGTCTAATGAGCACAGCATGAAGGAAACCCTCTGAGTAGTCACAGCCACACTAGAGTGAAACCAAATTGTGGAGTCCGTTTGGGCGAAGGCTCCCGCGGGTCCATTTCTCCCCTCTGCTCTGCCACACAGTCCCAACACCTGTTTTTTCCTCTCATATGTTACCTTTACCTTACATATGAGAGGAAGAGATAGGGGTTGGGACTGTGTGGCAGAGCAGAGGGCAGAAAGACCTATGGAGCCACGCCAAACGGACTCAACAATTTGGTTTCACTATAGATGAAAAATGGTTTTATTCTCTGTAGTTATATAGCTACACCTATAATATAAGGGTTAATAAGATAGTATTTTTACTAATACTACACAATTTCATGTATGTCTAATGAGCACAGCATGAAGGAAACCCTCTTGAGTAATCACACCCACACTGGGCGGCCCACAGGTTGAGCAAAAGTGAAACTGTTGACAGACTACTAACTGAATACTACACTCGGCGACAACCACTGTGGGGGTAATGGCACTGCCGTTGACTTGATGGTTCACGCTCCTTCTACTCTTCCCTCCCATAGCCATGAGAAAGCACAGACACTGTACGGACCCAAACAATGAAGAGGGCGCCGCCACTTCACTGCAAACTGAGCACCAAGTCTTATCAGTCTGATCCACTCACAAAGCTGGAAGTTGATTCCTCATTTTCCTCCTTCTTCTTCTTCTTTTTAGCGCTCTACAATAAATATAAAGGTCAGAATTAATAGTCATTCTTGAGAAGGTTGAAAAATACACAAGGCCACTGGGAGAGTGTGGGTTACATTATAAAGAAGGATGCACAAATAGGAACTCTCACTCTAGAAGGACCGGGGCATCAGGCAGACAGATAATGTGACTCACGAACTTCCTTTCTGTCTGGTGGATTCAACTACGCAAGATACCGAGTAGATCATCCCGCAAGCTACTGGAGAATACCATCCACACCTGAATAACAGTAGATTCACCCAAGAGTCAGGGAAGAAAACAGAACTGACCCTTCTCCCTCTTGGACCTATGGTAAGATGACCCTTGAGTCTTAGGTAAAAGAATATGATCGTCCCTTCTCCCCTTTAGAGCAATGATAAAAGATAATGACCCTCCCTTCTACCTCCCTTGGGCCTATAGTAAAGAATATGACTTTTTTTCCTCATTAACCTCAAAGACACAAAAAAATTTAAGGGGTGCCTCTGGAGAATATAAGAAACATGTTTTTCAAGTACATTTCTCATGAAAACTCATTTCATAAAAGCATCTTTGGAACTTTACACAGCTTTTTGTACCTGATTTTGAGGTGGTGCTATGAGTTCCCTTTCAATTCTCCTTTATTTTCTAGTTTCCATAGCAGTCTTGTATGTGGAACTTTGTCAAACGCCTTTTTCAGGTCTAGGTAGATGCAATCAACCCATCCGTCCCTTTCCTGTATTTTGTCTGTCACACATGAGTAAAAGCTCAGTAAGTTTGTCACACATGAGCGCCCTTTTCTAAATCCATACTGTTTGCTTGCGATTAAATTTTGCTCCTCTAGAAATTTTGTCCATTGCTACTTTCTCACTTTCTCACATATTTTACATACTACACTGGTCAGTGATACAGGTCTGTAGTTCAGGGGTTCTTCCTTCCCTCCACTTTTGTATATGGGGACCACTTCGGCCCTCCGCCACTCCTTAGGCACTGTACCAGTTGTTAACACACTGTACCAGTGTGTGTGTGTTCTCTCCTTCCTCATTTATTTCTCTTCCTTTCCCCTCCCTGCCATTTTTTCTCTCTTAATCTCTCATCTTATTTACCAATGCGATATTATGTTCCTGTATCACTGGAACTTTACGGCGGTGGCTGAGTGATAGTGTGCTGGGCCCACATTCGCCACGTGATGGACAGCGCGAGTTTGAATCCCCACGCTGCCACCTGGGATTTTTCAGTCACCGCTGAGTGGCTTATGGGGAGAAGACGCCTAAAAAACTATTTTTCGACCCATTGGTCAATATTGAGTTATTAACATCACAGTCACCCTTGAAATGTCTGGCATCTTCTGTGAAAACCGCAAGTTGATACCATTATTCTTTATATTTTTAAATCGCCAATGTTTACCATTATTTAAATGCCCCACGCGCTCCAAGCCACGTGTTATTGTTATTGCTTGTGGTTTTGATGATATTGAAGCTTTTTTCTGCTTTTCTGGGGGGCAATTTTTAGTGCTTTTACCCTTTTAGCTATCATATGGCAACATCCAGAGAGCGAGAGAGTAGTAGGAGGAGTGAGTCACGGTTGTGACCGTAGTGTCCCCTCTGACTCCTTGAGAGGTGGATGTCACGCGCTCAGCTCCCAAGCGTCTTTCTTGCTCAGGAAAACGCACCAAGAAAAAGTTATGAAGATGACTGAGAGGAGGAGGAGCAGGAGAAGGGAAGAGAGCATAGCTTCAGGTGAGCAAGCCTTATCTCCCGCCCCCCAACCAGCCACCACCTCACGACCTGAGTCATCACCACTGCCTCACCCAGTACCCTCAACCTCCCAGCATTCACCTCCACCATCACAAGTGACTACCGTAGCACCAGAAGTAACACAGACATCTGCGATGCCAGCTGTTCAATAAGGAGTTTCCTCCTCCTGACGAAGACGAAGAAAGACTTATACTTAGTCGCAAACAACTGGAAAGCCTTATTTCAACAGCATGCACAAAATGCTGGGAGAGAAAGACACTTCAGCTGACTCGTCACTGTTTTGACTCAACCGTCACTGTCACGTGTCCTCACCTGCGAGTGAGCAATATCCTGTACACAGGAGGGGACCAGGTACCATAAAGCCTAAACACTAAAATAAACAATGAATTACATTGAATTGCTGTTATTATCCCAATATATGTACAATTATGCCACATAAGCCTGTAAATATGATGATATGCACTACTCAGAGGAAAATGCCTCGTATCTCAGAAGTAAGGTTTGTGACCTTTAGGGCAAAATCACGGTGTCAGGTTTTTAAGTGACTGCAGACATAAAGGTAGGGTTAGAAAGAGGAAAGAAAGGAGATTTTTTATGAAGATTTAGATTTCCAAAAAAATGTAGTACATCTCGGTAGAATTTCTTTTTTTTTAAATAAGGTACAGTTTTGTCATCATGATTTTGTAATGTTTTTTTTCGAATATGCAATCCAAAAATGAAAATCTAAATCTTCAGAATCAAAGCTACATGTATCTGGATTATACAGACCGATTAGCAAGACATTAAGAAGAAAAATCCCCGAGTAATTTTGATTAATGCCGACAGCATTTATTGGCATTTACCGAGCACATTATAATTTATTTCTCGTCACTTAATGATCGGATCTCAGTGATACTTGGACACTGTATAGTAAACTTACTAAGACATTTACATAACAAATTTCATATCGATCTGAAAAAAATGAATGTCAGCCTCTAAGTGGAAGGCGTCTTCTTTCCTTAAAACTACCCACATGCTGTCCTGAAAGCCACCCATCAACCCAGACTCTAGAGGAAACCGTCCAAGTAAATAAAGAACAAGTTCCGGGGGGCAGCACGAGACAGGAGAAGATGGCGCCACTATAAACACTTGCCTGCACCATGATGGGCTGGGGCCGACTACCATCCAGGCCCCTCAAGCAAGCCTACCAGCACTATAGGCGTAGACATAAAAAAATAATAATAATAATAATAAAAATAAAAAAAAGAGAGAAGGAAATCTGAAGTGTGTAACAATTAGAACGGCTTACCTCCAGCACCGGGGGGCTCTCTGCTGCTGTCTGTGCTTCCTTCTTCTTCCTCTTCTTTTCTCTTTCCAAGGGGACAGTGGTGCTGCTCTGAGGTGATGATCCTGCCCCCTCCACAGCTGTACTACCCACCGACCCTTCGCTTAGTTGTCGCTGTGGAGAAAAAGGGAAAGTTTTGTTAAGTGGGCGCAACATCTGTGGTCATATGCCGGAGAGAGACAGAAGGGGAAGGAATTATAGGAGAAGGGAACAGTTGGAAAGTTTTGTTTAGTGGGCGCAACATCTGTGGTCATATGCCGGAGAGAGACAGAAGGGGAAGGAATTATAGGAGAAGGGAACAGTTGGAAAGTTTTGTTTAGTGGGCTCAACATCTGTGGTCATATGCCGGAGAGAGACAGAAGGGGAAGGAATTATAGGGGAAGGGAACAGTTGGAAAGTTTGGTTTAGTCGGCACAACATCTGTGGTCATATGCTGGAGAGAGACAGAAGGGGAAGGAATTATAGGGGAAGGGAACAGTTGGAAAGTTTGGTTTAGTCGGCACAATATCTGTGGTCATATGCCAGAGAGAGACTTTACGGGAAGGAATTATAGGAGAAGGGAACAGTTGGAAAGTTTTGTTTAGTGGGCGCAACATCTGTGGTCATGTGCCGGAGAGAGACAGAAGGGGAAGGAATTATAGGAGAAGGGAACAGTTGGAAAGTTTGGTTTAGTGGGCGCAACATCTGTGGTCATGTGCCGGAGAGAGACAGAAGGGGAAGGAATTATAGGAGAAGGGAACAGTTGGAAAGTTTTGTTTAGTGGGCGCAACATCTGTGGTCACGTGCCGGAGAGACAGAAGGGAAGGAATTATAGGAGAAGGAACAGTTGGAAAGTTTGGTTTAGTGGGCAACATCTGTGGTCATGTGCGGAGAGAGACAGCAGCGGAAGGAATTATAGAAGGGAACAGTTGGAAAGTTTGGTTTAGTGGGCGCAACATCTGTGGTCATATGCCGGAGAGAGACAGAAGGGGAAGGAATTATAGGAGAAGGGAACAGTTGTAAAGTTTGGTTTAGTGGGCGCAACATCTGTGGTCATGTGCCGGAGAGAGACAGAAGGGGAAGGAATTATAGGAGAAGGGAACAGTTGGAAAGTTTGGTTTAGTCGGCACAACATCTGTGGTCATATGCCGGAGAGAGACAGAACGGGAAGGAATTATAGGAGAAGGGAACAGTTGGAAAGTTTTGTTTAGTGGGCGCAACATCTGTGGTCATATGTCGGAGAGACAGAAGGGGAAGGAATTACAGGAGAAGGGAACAGACCCCAGGAGACAGGACACAACCCCTGATTAATACCTGGTACACTGCTGGGTGGACAGGGGCGTAGGGTATCGGAGAAGCCGCCCAAATTTTTCCACTCCGCCCGGGAATTGAACCCGGGCTCTCTCGGTTGTGAGCTGAGTGTGCTAACCACTGCACCACGAAGCCCCCAGAGAAAAAGGGAGTAAAGATAATGGTGAAGTTGGAGAATGAATAAATTTTTCCATTACTCTTATGTTAGTTTATTTTTTTAGTGCGGTCCTTCACGTCGGTAATCTCAGACGCTTCCGCTTCTCACCTCAACAGTTTCCAAAGACCAAAAAAAAGATTAACTCTTAGACGACGGTGGAACTCTATACAGGTGCTCCAGCATACAGTCAGACAGTTTTGTATGGCAGAAATATAACACCAGTTCCAGATTGCGGTAGAATCTATATAAAGACGATAGTTAGAACACCTCTTATGCGCCGTAGCTATATTTACTGCTAACCACTGCACCATGAAGCCCCCCACTACTCTTGGAAATGCCCCCAACTCTTACAAAAGAAAGCCTTGTCAAACGTCTGTGGCTGGGCGCAGAAATGTTTAGGAATACGACTTTTAGGCTGGTATTACAAGACACTTCCGCTGCTCACATCAGCTACTTACAAAGGTCAAAGGGGGGATCAATCAGGTTCTAATAAGTCTTTTTTTAGGCTCAGGGTACAGAGGAAGGGTCACACTACCACCAGGGTCATAAAACTACCGCTGGAGATGCTCACAACTCCTACGAAAGCCTTGTCAAATGTATGTTTCTTAGGTTCATGGTACAGAGGAAGGGTCACACTACCACCAGGGTCATAAAACTACCCCTGGAAATGCTCACAACTCCTACGAAAGCCTTGTCAAATGTATGTTTCTTTAGGTTCATGGTAGAAAAGAAGGGTCAGACTACCACCAGGGTCATAAAACTACCACTGGAAATGCTCACAACTCCTACGAAAGCCTTGTCAAATGTATGTTTCTTAGGTTCATGGCACAGAAGAAGGGTCAGACTACCACCAGGGTCATATAACTACCCCTGGAAATGCTCACAACTCCTACGAAAGCCTTGTCAAATGTGTGTTTCTTAGGTTCATGGTACAGAAGAAGGGTCAGACTACCACCAGGGTCATTAAACTAACCCTGGAAATGCTCACAACTCCTACGAAAGCCTTGTCAAATGGATGTTTCTTTAGGTTCGTGGTACAGAAGAAGGGTCACACTACCACCAGGGTCATAAAACTACCCCTGGAAATGCTCACAACTCCTACAAAAGCCTTGTCAAATGTGTGTTTCTTAGGTTCATGGTACAGAAGAAGTGTCAAACTACCACCAGGGTCATAAAACTACCCCTGGAAATGCCCACAACTCCTACGAAAGCCTTGTCAATTGTATGTTTCTTTAGGTTCATGGTACAGAAGAAGGGTCAGACTACCACCAGGGTCATAAAACTACCCCTGGAAATGCTCACAACTCCTACGAAAGCCTTGTCAAATGTATGTTTCTTTAGGTTCATGGTACAAAAGAAGGGTCAGACTACTACCAGGGTCATAAAACTACCCCTGGAAATGCTCACAACTCCTACGAAAGCCTTGTCAAATGTATGTTTCTTTAGGTTCATGGTAGAAAAGAAGGGTCAGACTACCACCAGGGTCATAAAACTACCCCTGGAAATGCTCACAACTCCAACGAAAGCCTTGTCAAATGTATGTTTCTTTAGGTTCATGGTACAGAAGAAGTGTCAAACTACCACCAGGGTCATAAAACTACCCCTGGAAATGCTCACAACTCCAACGAAAGCCTTGTCAAATGTATGTTTCTTTAGGTTCATGGTACAGAAGTGTCAAACTACCACCAGAGTCATAAAACTACCGCTGGAAATGCTCATAACTCCTACGAAAGCCTTATCAAATGTGTGTTTCTTAGGTTCATGGTACAGAAGAAGGGTCAGACTACCACCAGGGTCATAAAACTAACCCTGGAAATGCTCACAACTCCTACGAAAGCCTCTTCAATTATGTGTTCTTAGGGGGCAATATGTCTGTTAATACGATCCTTAGTCTTGTGAGCTAAATAACAACACAGACATTGCGCCAAGACTCACCTTCCTCCGCTGGGGTGTCTCAGGGCTCGCCTCCATGGGACAGTTGTCGAGGCTATTGGCGGGCGTCTTGTCGATGGGCTTTCCGTATTTATCAAGGAGCCCAGCCATGATCTTCTTCTTCTCAATGGCCTGCAGGGGAATGGCAAATGTAAGAATTTTGAGGTATTTTGTTGATGTCATTATATTTGCAGCTGTCCTTATCACAGTAGCAGCGGGGATCATGTTTCTGAATGGTCCCTCCAAGCGAGAAAAATGAGAAAAAAATCATCCCTCACACAAACCATTTAATAATATACAGTTGAGTCCCATTTAGCCTACAACTCAAGCCTATAACAACATAATACTCTCAACATTGGTAGCAGCGGGGATCATGTTTCTTAATGGTCCCTCCAAGCGAGAAAAATAAGAAAAAATCACCCTCACACAAACCATTTTATAATATATATCAAAGCATTTGTGATCAGATTATGTATCATCTATTTTGGGGGGTTTATATCATGGCACAAATATGGCCCGTCGCTGCTACACGGTAAAGCCACAAATTTGGGCCGTCGCTGCTACACGGTAAAGCCACAAATTTGGCCCGTCGCTGCTACACGGTAAAGCCACAAATTTGGGCCGTCGCTGCTACACGGTAAAGCCACAAATTTGGGCCGTCGCTGCTACACGGTAAAGCCACAAATTTGGCCCGTCGCTGCTACACGGTAAAGCCACAAATTTGGCCCGTCGCTGCTACACGGTAAAGCCACAAATTTGGCCCGTTGCTGCTACATGGTAAAGCCACAAATTTGGCCCGTCGCTGCTACATGGTAAAGCCACAAATTTGGCCCGTCGCTGCTACATGGTAAAGCCACAAATTTGGCCCGTTGCTGCTACATGGTAAAGCCACAAATTTGGCCCGTCGCTGCTACTGGGTTAAGCCACAAATTTGGCCCGTCGCTGCTACTGGTAAAGCCACAAATTTGGCTGATCGCTGCTACACAGTAAAGCCACAAATTTGGGCCGTCGCTGCTACACGGTAAAGCCACAAATTTGGCCCGTCGCTGCTACACGGTAAACCCACAAATTTGGGCCGTCGCTGCTTCACGGTGAAGCCACAAATTTGGCGTCGCTGCTACGGTAAAGCCACAAATTTGACCCGTCGCTGCTACGGTAAAGCCACAAATTTGGGCCGTCGCTGCTACGGTAAAGCCACAAATTTGGCCCGTCGCTACACGGTAAAGCCACAAATTTGGCCCGTCGCTGCTACACGGTAAAGCCACAAATATGTGCAGTCGCTGCTTCACGGTAAAGCCACAAATTTGGCCCGTCACTGCTACACGGTAAAGCCACAAATTTGGCCCGTCGCTGCTTCACGGTAAAGCCACAAATTTGGGCCGTCGCTGCTTCACGGTAAAGCCACAAATTTGGCCCGTCGCTGCTTCACGGTAAAGCCACAAATTTGGCCCGTCGCTGCTTCACGGTAAAGCCACAAATTTGGCCCGTCGCTGCTACACGGTAAAGCCACAAATTTGGCCCGTCACTGCTACCGGGTTAATCCGATTTAACTTTAACCCAAACCGTCATATTGGTGTACAGTAATCCCTCACCATATCGCGGTTCACTTATCGCGGTCTCGTGGATTTTTAAATTGTAAATATTTAGTTTCATATCACGGATTTTTCGCTACATCGCGGGATTTTGCAGTACAGAGGTATTTTAATATATTCATTATTTTACTTATTTTGCATTAAAAGAAGCATTTTGTACCCTAAAAAATGTAAATATAAGAAAATTACGAAAGTATTAATAAGAATAAAATAAGTAGCGTAAAGCAGATGAGTAGACAGACTCACACGTATGTAAAACACAGCTACGGCCGCTTCCGCTTGAGCTAGTTTGCCCACGTGTGATCGTACACGGCACACTATTGGCTGATGGATGGGAGGCGGCCAACACTGTGTTCTGTATCCTGGGCGCTGATTGGCTCAACGACTGCATCATTTCTTGGTTTCTTGATTTCTTGATTTCCTGTTACGCTCCTCTTCTTCTTGTGACCACAACTTACCGACCACACGAGTAACCGACACGTTACTTACTGACCACACGAGTAACCGACACGTTACTTACCGACCACACGAGTAACCGACACGTTGGTGACTGAGTTTCTGACTAGAATTTTGATGAGTTTCCGGTGAAATGTAGCCGACTTTGAATCTCTCGAGAAACTAGTGGTTGGGTGACTGTTCACACGGACTGGGGTGAGATTCACAGAGATGCGTGCTTATATAAGTAATATATGTAAAATATATATAAATTATATAAGTAACAAAATAAATATAAGGTCACTATCTCGCGGATTTCCGCCTACCGCGGGGGGTTCTGGAACCTAACCCCCACAATAGACGAGGGATTGCTGTACTCGATGAACTCATACAGTTGAGTGAGTTGCGGCTAAACGCATCTGAAGGGGGAATTTTGGCAATTTGGGTGAAAATTATTGAAATTTTCAACCTTCGTGTATGGCGTCGTCACTCTTCACCCAACCAAGGTGACTGGTTGCCAGGCACATAATGCCGCGTAAAGCGGATGTAAATGGCTGGACATTTAAATGCCTTCACTGCGGACACACACCCTTATCCCTTATCCCCCTTAGAGACTGTGACGAAGGATTGTGTTCTGAGAGCACATCATCAGCGAGAGAAAGGAAGAGATGATGAAAAACTGAGCGTTGATATTAGCTTTGATGGTACGTGGCTCACCAGAGGTCACCAAAGTCTAATTGGTGCTACTTTTGTCATGGACATAGACACTGGAATGGTGCTTGATTCTGAGGTGCTCAGTAACTTTTGTAGGGCCTGTGCAATCATGAGGAAGAAGAAAGAAAAGGCTGCTTGTGATGAATGGCACAGAACACTCCATTCAGGAAAGTGCCAAGCTAACTTCAGTGGATTATCAGGGGCTATGGAGTCTGAAGGAGCAGTGAGAATGTGGGGAAGAGGTGAGGGGAAAGGGTACAGATATATAACATTCCTCAGTGATGGAGACTCAAGTTCCTTCAAGGCTGTGTGCAGCATGAACAATGGCAGTGGACTGTATGCTAGACGCAGTGTTGTAGAGGAGGAGTGTGTCAACCATGAACAAAAGCGACTGGGTACACGACTACGAAAACTGAAGGATGAACTGAAGGAGGAGAAAATAACTAACACAGGAAAAGTGATCAGGAAAAGTTTATTTGGTGGCAGGCATCAACTCACTGACAAGCAGATTGATGCTTTCACAAGGTACTACGGAAAAGCAATCAGGGACTGCACTGATGTTTTGACCATGAAACTGAAAATCTTGTCAGGATTTTGGCATGCAATTTCCTGTGATGGAGATCATCATCGTATACAGGGTAGGCGGTGGCTGAACTGGTAGCGTGCTGGGCCCACATTCACCGCGTGATGGACGACGCGGGTTCGAATCCCCACGCTACCACCTGGGATTTTTCAGTCACCGCCGAGTGGCTTAAAACTACCCACATGCTGTCCTGAAGACCACCCATCAACCCGGACTCTAGAGGAAGCCGTCCAAGCGAATCAAGAACGAGTTCCGGGGGGCAGCACGAGCCAATGCAAGATGGCGCCACTATAAACACTCGCCTGCGCCAGAACGGGCTGGGCCGACCATCAGGCCCCACCGGGAAGAAGCCTTGGGCCGACCATCAGGCCCCACCGGGAAGAAGCCTTGGGCCGACCATCAGGCCCCACCGGGAAGAAGCCTTGGGCCGACCATCAGGCCCCACCGGGAAGATGCCTTGGGCCGACCATCAGGCCCCACCTGGAAGAAGCCTTGGGCCGACCATCAGGCCCCACCTGGAAGAAGCCTTGGGCCGACCATCAGGCCCCACCTGGAAGAAGCCTTGGGCCGACCATCTGCCCACACCGGGAAGATGCCTACCGGCGCGATAGGCAGCAACGTAAAAAAATAAATAAATAAATAAATAAATAAAAAAATACACTGATTCTAGCTGGTATGTCTTGAAGAAGGCAAAGGAAGAAAACAAGCCACTCCCTTCCCATGACACCATGAAAAATTACATTCGACTGGACAAAACGTACGAGGACAGAGTGAGTGAAGTTTTCTATGACTTATCAAGCCCTGTCCTCCTTGAAAGGTGCCTGCGAGGAGAGACCCAGAACAGAAATGAAGGACTGCATTCCAAGCTCTGGCACCACCAAGGCAAGGCAAAGTTTGCTGGCCTCAAGAGGGTGACATTTGTGTCTCAACTCACCATCACTGAGCACAATTTTGGAAATGAGGCTAACAAATTTTTGCAACACCTTGGCCTATCCATGACATCACAGAGCGTGTTATCCAAACAGAGGATGGATAAAAGGAAAATAACGCCACGGAAAGCAGCGAAGAAGTCAAAGAAGAAAAGCAAGACAACACCTGGCCCAATTACCAGCCTGGTAAACAATCTGTCCTGGCAACAATGAGGCGGGCTGGGCTCCACCGAGACCCAGTGAATACGTTGTTTTCATTTTGGATATATATAATATATCAAAAATGTTATATAACCTAATGTGATTATAACAGGGGACCAGGAGCCTTGGTTTCTTTAGAGGTCTAGCAGGCAAGGGAGAACTCACCCTCCGTAGGGGCTATACAGGTGACATAAACGTGATGCAAACATGGCCTGAACCACCTAAACAACCACTGCCAACCTTCCAGGAATGGCCCAAGAGTTATATAAGTAAATGTTTGGGCCTGGTGCATGTTGGAGTGGTTGTTATGGGGTATTGAAGATGTTCACACAAAAATGTGTTTTTCTCAAAACTTTTTTTTGGCACACATAATGTTTAATAACTCTGTCAGTAATTGACCAATTTTAGAAATTCAGGAATCAAAATGATCACCACCCTCGTGTTAAGTAAACGTACTATGATCACGCATTAATTTCCTCAAATAAATTTATGACAAATTTATAAAACTTGAATTTTTGAGGAAATAAAAGGTAACATTTTGCAGTGTAATAAATTTGTTGTAACTTGGTTTTGTTTAGTGGGCGCAACATCTGTGGTCATATGCCGGAGAGAGGCAGAAGGGGAAGGTATTATAGGAGAAGGGAACAGTTGGAAAGTTTGGTTTAGTGGGCGCAACATCTGTGGTCATTTGCCGGAGAGAGACAGGAGGGGAAGGAATTATAGAAGGGAACAGACCCCAGGAGACGGGTCACAACCCCCGATTAATACCTGGTACACTGCTGGGTGGACAGGGGCGTAGGGTATCGGAAAAGCCGCCCAAATTTTTCCACTCCGCCCAGGAATCGAACCCGAGCTCTCTGGGTTGTGAGCCGAGTGTGCTAACCACTGCACCACGGAGCTCCCCCTGTAATGATGGTCTTGATTCCCTTAAAGGCTTATAACACTAACACCTACAGCATAATTCAAGAGGGTAGAGACTATTGTTTTATTTAATCGGGCAATAATGAGATTATTTTCATTATTATTATTATTAAGATCCATGACGGGACAAAAGCTCGTATTTTAAAACATTTCGTCGCCCATGTTCACATATTTGACATGACTTCTGTAGGAGCTGTAGGCCTTTCCAGGGGTAGTTTTATGACCCTGGTGGTAGTGTGACCCTTCTCCTGTGCCACGAACCTTAAAAACACTCATGAAAACCCGACTGATCCTCTCTCTGACCTTTAGAAATAGTTGATGTGAGAAGCGAAGGTCTCTTAAAATACGTCCCAAAGAACTCACCCAGACAAATAGCTTCCCCCTTAGTTGTGATCAGGACAATTTCCTCGTCGATTTCTATGCTGTCGTCGTAGCGGAGGACGCCGGGCAGCATGACCTTGGCCCCGTAGCAGATTGCATTCACTGCCGAGTCCTGAGGAACGACGGGAAAACATTAGGAGAATAACCAACTTCACGGCACTTTTTTTTAACCCGGTGGTGGCAGCAGCGGGGATCATGTTTCTTAATGGTCCTCCAAGCCCCTGTCGTCCCCCCCTCCCTCCCTCCATCCATCCCACTCCCTGCCTCTGCTTCATATTATTATTATTATTATTATTATTATTATTATTATTATTTTTTTTTTTTTTTGTTTTTTTTTGGTTTTTTTTGTTTTTTTACGTGTACGCCTATAGAACCAGTAGGCTTTCTTGAGGGGCCTGGATGGTGTTCGGCCCCAGCCCATCATGGCACAGGCAAGTGTTTATAGTGGCGCCATCTTCTCTTGGCTCATGCTGCCCCCCGGAACTCCTTCTTGATTCACTTGGACGGTTTCCTCTAGAGTCCGGGTTGATGGGTGGTCTTCAGGACAGCATGTGGGTAGTCTTAGGCCACTCAGTGGAATATATGATTTATGGAAAGTCAATCATTCGCTAATTTAGCTGCATGTCTGATGGAGCACTCGTAGGGTAGGAGGTGGCTGAGCGGTAGCGTGCTGGGCCCACATTCACCGTGTGATGGACGACGCGGGTTCGAATACGGTATTTATTTTTCAACAGAAACCTACCTCTTGTTTGATTTACATTGTTTTTGATTTACGCAACCTCTTCAAGGACGCAACACTCGCGTATATCGAGTGACCTCTATATATATATATATATATATATATATATATATATATATATATATATATATATATATATATATATATATATATATATATATATATATATATATATATATATATATTTTCTGGGTCATTCCATGAACTGTCTTCTGCAGTTATTAATACACACACACAGTATGACACGCAGGGAATGGACAGTTACTGGCATTACTTTGTGTTTTAGTGATAAAGAAACGATCAAATAATAAGGTTTCACATTAAACACCTTTTATTCACTATGATGGCTTCTTATCACAAGCATGTAACTGAAATATATAGTAACATTGCTCAGTAACGATATGAATGAAGAATGCCTTCATAGGTAGGGCTGCCATATCTGAACTATCAAAATTCCGGACCCCTCCACGAACACTGGACCATAGCCTAATGTTTGGCAACGCTGCCCGCAGGCACGACCACCGCCTCCATTTCAAAGCCATATATTCTTATTTCCCCACCTTCCTCGATTATTCTATGGCACTTTTAAGCTGTTCCACTGATCACCTCCAAGCATTAGAAGTCTACATGAAGCTTTTGTCATTGTTATATTGACCAAGGAAGGCAATGATGTTTGCGATCAGCAGCAAAGAGTGAGGAGCTTGGAGTTACAAAACACGACTATTCTGAAGCTATTTATTCTTATTTTTCCATCTCCCACTATCCCTCGGTAGTTATAGGCTGTGGGCATCTTCCCTTGATCACTGTCATGCATTAGAAGTCCACGGAAAGCTTTTGTTATCGTTATGTTGACCACGAAAGTCAAAGAGTGAGTCAGGGCTGAATAATAGGTATGGTGCGCGGGCGATGACGTCATCATCAAACGAGAGTATAAATTAAATCAATTACGCCATCCTAGTTTAGGATATCGACTAATTATGCATGTCCTATATATTGTGCATATGTTAGATTTAGTGTTGTCAACAATGATCATGAAAAGATAATTTTACTTTGTTTGAGTAATATGTCGATAGTTGGACTTCATTTGACTCTTTCCTTGGTGAACGAAAACACTTTGTGTCAAGATATTTCGACAACTCTTCGTAAGACATCATTGAATATTTCTTTTCTATTTTTTTTCTACCTTGTAAAATATATTTAGTCAAGTTATGATGAAGATACAGGAAAATAATGGTACTCTTGAAAATATATAACGATACTTGCGTGATCGAAAACAAACATACGCGGCGACATCACTTCATATCGCGACTGTACGTATGGCAAAACATCATCAGCTGCCACGTGGATGTTGGAATGGAGTGAGAAAATTGTTTAGGGTAAAGATATTATACTTTTCAAGCTTTTTGCTCAATGCTAGAAGACATTACAGACTTTATTCGATCCTGTAGACTTACAAACTGACAGAACACAGCAGCCACCCACCTGAGCCCACCTTCCTCAGCTCCTGCATCTGCGCGCCCACGCCCAGGAGAATGCCCAGGTGCACACACAAGGCGCTGATGTAGGTGCCGGCCTCACACCTCACCCGGAACACACCTGAACACAGCAGTCATGCATCAGTGGAGTCATGATCATGATGGTGGTCAACAGCATTAGACGTTGAAACAAGGAAAGTTTGGTTTAGTGGGTGCAACATCTGTGATCATATGCCGGAGAGACAGAAGGGGAAGGAAAGGTTTGGAAGGTTTGGTTTAGTGGGCGCAACATCTGTGGTCATATGCCGGAGAGAGACATAAGGGGAAGGAAAAGTTTGGAAAGTTTGGTTTAGTCAGTGCAACATCTGTGATCATATGCCGGAGAGACAGAAGGGGAAGGAAAGGTTTGGAAGGTTTGGTTTAGTGGGCGCAACATCTGTGGTCATATGCCGGAGAGACAGAAGGGGAAGGAAAAGTTTGGAAAGTTTGGTTTAGTGGGCGCAACATCTGTGGTCATATGCCGGAGAGAGACAGAAGGGGAAGGAAAAGTTTGGAAAGTTTGGTTTAGTGGGCACAACATCTGTAGTCACATGCCGGAGAGAGACAGAAGGGGAAGGAAAAGTTTTTTAAAGTTTTGTTTAGTGGGCGCAACATCTGTGATCATATGCCGGAGAGAGACAGAAGGGGAAGGAAAAGTTTGGAAAGTTTGGTTTAGTGGGCACAACATCTGTGATCATATGCCGGAGAGAGACAGAAGGGGAAGGAAAAGTTTGGAAAGTTTTGTTTAGTGGGCGCAACATCTGTGGTCATATGCCGGAGAGAGACAGAAGGGGAAGGAAAAGTAGGAAAGTTTTGTTTAGTGGGCGCAACATTTGTGATCATATGCCGGAGAGAGACAAAAGGGGAAGGAAAAGTTGGAAAGTTTTGTTTAGTGGGCACAACATCTGTGATCATATGCCGGAGAGAGACAGAAGGGGAAGGAAAAGTTTGGAAGGTTTGGTTTAGTGGGCACAACATCTGTGGTCAAATGCTGGAGAGAGACAGAAGGGGAAGGAATTATAGGAGAAGGGAAAAGTTGGAAAGTTTGGTTTAGTGGGCGCAACATCTGTGGTCATATGCCGGAGAGAGACAGAAGGGGAAGGAATTATAGAAGGGAAAAAGTTGGAAAGTTTGGTTTAGTGGGCGCAACATCTGTGGTCATATGCCGGAGAGAGACAGAAGGGGAAGGAATTACAGAAGGGAAAAGTTGGAAAGTTTGGTTTAGTGGGCGCAACATCTGTGGTCATATGCCGGAGAGAGACAGAAGGGGAAGGAATTACAGAAGGGAAAAGTTGGAAAGTTTGGTTTAGTGGGCGCAACATCTGTGGTCATATGCCGGAGAGAGACAGAAGGGGAAGGAATTATAGGAGAAGGGAACAGTTGGAAAGTTTGGTTTAGTGGGCGCAACATCTGTGGTCATATGCCAGAGAGAGACAGGAAGGAAAGGAATTATAGAAGGGAACAGACCCCCCAGGAGACGGGACACAACCCCCGATTTATACCTGGTACCCATTCACTGCTGGGTGGACAGGGGCGTAGGGTATCGGAAAAGCCGCCCAAATTTTTCCACTCTGCCCAGGAATCAAACCCGGGATCTCTCGGTTGTGAGCTGAGTGTGTTAACCACTGCACCACAAAGCCCCTACACATTTTGAAACTTATGATGAAACACAATAATAACAGAAGTGGCTAAAATCATCACTGCTGTTTAACCTGTGCCCCTCAACTCAAATTCACGGCTAAAGTCAGCCAAGGCATGGGAGAAGTTGGAGCACCCGATTTAGCCTACAACTCAAGCCTATAACAACATAATAATACTCTCAACATTCCATCTTTAACCCGGTAGCAGCGGGGATCATGTTTCTTAATGGTCCCTCCAAGCGAGAAAAATGAGAAAAAATCACCCCTCACACAAACCATTTCATAATATATATCAAAGCATTTGTGATCAGATTATGTATCATCTATTTTGGGGAGTTTATATCATGGCACAAATTTGGCCCCTCGCTGCTACACGGTGAAGCCACAAATTTGGCCTGTCGCTGCTACACGGTGAAGCCACAAATTTGGCCTGTCGCTGCTACACGGTGAAGCCACAAATTTGGCCTGTTGCTACTACACGGTGAAGCCACAAATTTGGCCTGTCGCTGCTACATGGTAAAGCCACAAATTTGGCCTGTCGCTGCTACATGGTAAAGCCACAAATTTGGCCTGTCGCTGCTACACGGTGAAGCCACAAATTTGGCCTGTTGCTACTACACGGTGAAGCCACAAATTTGGCCTGTTGCTACTACACGGTGAAGCCACAAATTTGGCCTGTTGCTACTACACGGTGAAGCCACAAATTTGGCCTGTTGCTACTACACGGTGAAGCCACAAATTTGGCCTGTCGCCGCTACACGGTGAAGCCACAAATTTGGCCTGTCGCTGCTACCGGGTTAAGCTTCAGAGCAAACAACAGACAACCTTACCCAAATTTTTCTCTGCGTCAAACTCCAGAAGCTCAAGGTTGCATACACTTCTGACTTGTAACGACCTGGGTGCAGATTTCCAAGGCGGTCGCTTAAACTGTGGCCCCTTGAGTCTGGCCAATGCCGGTGAGAAAGACCGATAAGGCCTCAGAGGCGGTCGCTGAAACTGTGGCCCTTTGAGTCTGTCAAATGCCTGTAAGAAAGACCGATCAGGCTGGCAATTAGCATCATCCGAAGCTAAACACCCACACTAATTCTAGATAAAAAGTTGGAAAGTTTGGTTTAGTGGGCGGAACATCTGTGGTCATATGCCGGAGAGAGAAAGGAGGGGAAGGAATTATAGGAGAAGGAAAAAGTTGGAAAGTTTGGTTTAGTCGGCGCAACATCTGTGGTCATATGCCGGAGAGAGACAGGAGGGGAAGGAATTACAGGAGAAGGGAAAAGTTGAAAAGTTTGGTTTAGTCGGCGCAACATCTGTGGTCATATGCCAGAGAGAGACAGGAGGGGAAGGAATTATGGGAAAAGGGAACAGACCCCAGGAGACGGGACACAATCTCCGATTAATACCTGGTACCCATTCACTGCTGGGTGGACAGGGGCGTAAGGTATCGGAAAAGCCGCCCAAATTTTTCCACTCCGCCCGGGAATCGAACCCAGGCTCTCTCAGTTGTGAGCCGAGTGTGCTAACCACTGCACCACGAAGCCCCCAATTCTAGATAAAGGGATCACACAGGAGAATAAGTGAACTGTTACTGTCTGATGAAAGCTACGGACCTGTAACACAACCCCACTAAGGGAAACCTCACCCTGTCAAAGTAACAAGTCTTCAAAACTCAAAACAAAAACAGATCATTCATACTAGAGCAGCTAATCACTCTGACATGATTTCTTGATGTATAAATAAAAACTCACACTGGCAGACGATAAAGTTATATTTTCAACCAAACAGTTTCGGTGGACACTGCCGCCATCTTCAGCGGTGTAAAGCAAGAGTAGAAGTGGGTGGAGTGAGTACAAGTGTCCACCGAAACTGTTTGGTTGAAAATATAACTATCGCCTCATCTTCTATCTTCTATCGCTAGTTTCACGCTGACGGCTCTGCTGAACTTGCTAACTGCTTTCTACTCATGCCTATCCCTATACTGTCCAAACCCCTTATGCAAGAGTTAACCAGCATCTTCACTCTTTCATCCCTGTACTGTCCAAACCCCTTATGCAAGAGTTAACCAGCATCTTCACTCTTTCATCCCTGTACTGTCCAAACCCCTTATGCAAGAGTTAACCAGCATCTTCACTCTTTCATCCCTGTACTGTCCAAACCCCTTATGCAAGAGTTAACCAGCATCTTCACTCTTTCATCCCTATACTGTCCAAACCCCTTATGCAAGACTTAACCAGCATCTTCACTCTTTCATCCCTATACTGTCCAAACCCCTTATGCAAGAGTTAACCAGCATCTTCACTCTTTCATCCCTATACTGTCCAAACCCCTTATGCAAGAGTTAACCAGCATCTTCACTCTTTCATCCCTGTACTGTCCAAACCCCTTATGCAAGAGTTAACCAGCATCTTCACTCTTTCATCCCTATACTGTCCAAACCCCTTATGCAAGAGTTAAGGGGGGCGACTACCTCCCCCCCTACAGCTCTTTTGGTAGGTCCAATAGCCTTGAAATTTTATTATGTTGTTTGTTGGTGTTAATGAGGAGTGTATTGTGAATTTCATGGAGATTGGGTGAATGATAGGGGGCACTGAGGTAAAACGCGTTTTTTTTCAATTTGTTTCACAGGCTTTATTTTTAAGTCAATCACTTTGAAAAAATTACCAATGAAACTTCGATTATATATCTACATTTTGTCGGGAACAGATTTTGATTTTGCTTTTATCTTTGAGAAAATTTTTAAAATTGTTTTCACACTTGATTTTCTCCGCTCTGTATCCCGTTTTCTATGGCCATATTGAAAATCTATTCCAATAAAAAATCGGCCTTTGATTGAAGTTTTATTGATACCTAAAAATTGTCAGTAAGATGATTTACTGATGTTTTGAAATTTTTTGAAGTGTAAAAAACCAACTTTTGAGAAATCGGCTCCTAGTTTTTTTTTTTGCATTTACCCGTCATGCCCTTCATAATTGTCCGATTGAGATGAAATTTTCACACATGATTGTGCAAACCTTGCTGATTGACTGGAGATATTGATAAGATCTGGTCCCTTTCTTTCTCAGTGTTGAGAAAGTATTATTCACTGGTATGTGAGGGTGTCAAAAGCCACCTTTCTCATTGTCGCCAGATTTTATCAATATTCTCCAGGCTGGTATTCTTCATCCTTCTTCTGCTGTTTTCTTTTCTTTTGGACTGGATGTGGAAGAATGTAGTGGTAAACCAGAGCAGCAAAGCGACCTCCTCTAAGCAAAGCAAGGACGCACTGATCGTGATCTACAGTCCTCTCGGCCTCGGGCAGCATGACTCCTCCATCCACCCTCTCTGAGATGCCATGTGATGCAGATTCATAAAGAAGAAATAATTTTTATTGAAAATTTACGCGTATATAAGCATTGAATGACACCACGTGTGTAACGCGTGACTCAGGCCTCTGCCTACGCAACTGCTGGGTATTTAAACATGGCTTCCGGCCGTAAGGATTTAATTTGACCAAAACAAACCTTACCACTTGATAATTTAGGCTATCTCGGCCACAGTGAGCGAAGAAAAAGAATTTCTCAGATTTCAAAAATATTCGGCCAAAAATACCCCGTAGCCGCCCCCCTTAACCAGCATCTTCACTCTTTCATCCCTGTACTGTCCAAACCCCTTATGCAAGAGTTAACCAGCATCTTCACTCTTTCATCCCTATACTGTCCAAACCCCTTATGCAAGAGTTTACCAGCATCTTCACTCTTTCATCCCTATACTGTCCAAACCCCTTATGCAAGAGTTAACCAGCATCTTCACTCTTTCATCCCTATACTGTCCAAACCCCTTATGCAAGAGGTAACCAGCATCTTCACTCTTTCATCCCTATACTGTCCAAACCCCTTATGCAAGAGTTAACCAGCATCTTCACTCTTTCATCCCTGTACTGTCCAAACCCCTTATGCAAGAGTTAACCAGCATCTTCACTCTTTCATCCCTGTACTGTCCAAACCCCTTATGCAAGAGTTAACCAGCATCTTCACTCTTTCATCCCTATACTGTCCAAACCCGTTATGCAAGAGTTAACCAGCATCTTCACTCTTTCATCCCTGTACTGTCCAAACCCCTTATGCAAGAGTTAACCAGCATCTTCACTCTCTCATCCCTATACTGTCCAAACCCGTTATGCAAGAGTTAACCAGCATCTTCACTCTTTCATCCCTATACTGTCCAAACCCCTTATGCAAGAGTTAACCAGCATCTTCACTCTTTCATCCCTATACTGTCCAAACCCCTTATGCAAGAGTTAACCAGCATCTTCACTCTTTCATCCCTATACTGTCCAAACCAAACCACTTATGCAAGAGTTAACCAGCATCTTCACTCTTTCATCCCTATACTGTCCAAACCCCTTATGCAAGAGTTAACCAGCATCTTCACTCTTTCATCCCTATACTGTCCAAACCCCTTATGCAAGAGTTAACCAGCATCTTCACTCTTTCATCCCTATACTGTCCAAACCCCTTATGCAAGAGTTAACCAGCATCTTCACTCTTTCATCCCTATACTGTCCAAACCCCTTATGCAAGAGGTAACCAGCATCTTCACTCTTTCATCCCTATACTGTCCAAACCCCTTATGCAAGAGTTATCCAGCATCTTCACTCTTTCATCCCTATACTGTCCAAACCCCTTATGCAAGAGTTAACCAGCATCTTCACTCTCTCATCCCTATACTGTCCAAACCCCTTATGCAAGAGTTAACCAGCATCTTCACTCTTTCATCCCTATACTGTCCAAACCCCTTATGCAAGAGTTCACCAGCATCTTCACTCTTTCATCCCTATACTGTCCAAACCCCTTATGCAAGAGTTAACCAGCATCTTCACTCTTTCATCCCTATACTGTCCAAACCCCTTATGCAAGAGTTAACCAGCATCTTCACTCTTTCATCCCTATACTGTCCAAACCCCTTATGCAAGAGTTAACCAGCATCTTCACTCTTTCATCCCAATACTGTCCAAACCCCTTATGCAAGAGGTAACCAGCATCTTCACTCTTTCATCCCTATACTGTCCAAACCCCTTATGCAAGAGTTAACCAGCATCTTCACTCTTTCATCCCTATACTGTCCAAACCCCTTATGCAAGAGTTAACCAGCATCTTCACTCTCTCATCCCTATACTGTCCAAACCCCTTATGCAAGAGTTAACCAGCATCTTCACTCTTTCATCCCTATACTGTCCAAACCCCTTATGCAAGAGTTCACCAGCATCTTCACTCTTTCATCCCTATACTGTCCAAACCCCTTATGCAAGAGTTAACCAGCATCTTCACTCTTTCATCCCTCACGCTGGTAAACTCTGTAACAATCTTCCTTCATCTGTATTTCCTCCTGCCTACGACTTAAACTCTTTCAAGAGGAGGGTATCAGGACACCTCTCCTCCCGAAACTGACCTCTCTTTCGGCGAGCTCTTTGGATTTTTTTTTGTAGGAGCAGCGAGTAGCGGGCTTTTCTTCTGTGCCCTTGAGCTGTCTCCTTTGTTGTAAAAAAAATAAATAAATAAATAAATAAAAGATGAGGCGAGACGTGTTTGTGACATGTATCCAGCACCTACCTCCACCCCTGCCTTCCCCTACTCCCACCCCTCCCTTTCCCTCCCTCCTATCCACCCCTGCCTTCCCCTACTCCCACCCCTCCCTTTCCCTCCCTCCAATCCACCCCTGCCTTCCCCTCCCACCCCTACCTTTCCCTCCCTCATATCCACCCCTGCCTTCCCCTACTCCCACCCCTCCCTTTCCCTCCCTCCTATCCACCCCTGCCTTCCCCTACTCCCACCCCTCCCTTTCCCTCCCTCCTATCCACCCCTGCCTTCCCCTACTCCCACCCCTTCCTATCCACCCCTGCCTTCCCCTACTCCCACTCTCCCTTTCCCTCCCTCCTATCCACCCCTGCCTTCCCTACTCCCACCCCTCCTTTCCCTCCCTCCTATCCACCCCTGCCTTCCCCTACTCCCACCCCTCCTTTCCCTCCCTCCTATCCACCCCTGCCTTACCCTACACCCACCCCTCCTTTCCCTCCTCCTATCCACCCCTGCCTTCCCTACTCCCACCCTCCCTTTCCTCCCTCCTATCCACCCCTGCCTTCCCTAATCCCTCCCTACCTTTCCCTCCCTCCTATCCACCCCTGCCTTCCCCTACTCCCACTCTCCCTTTCCCTCCCTCCTATCCACCCCTGCCTTCCCCTACTCCCACCCCTTCCTATCCACCCCTGCCTTCCCCTACTCCCACCCTCCCTTTCCCTCCCTCCTATCCACCCCTGCCTTCCCCTACTCCCCCTCCCTTTCCCTCCCTCCTATCCACCCCTGCCTTCCCTACTCCCACCCCTCCCTTTCCCTCCCTCCTATCCACCCCTGCCTTCCCCTCCCCACCCCTCCCTTTCCCTCCCTCCTATCCACCCCTGCCTTCCCCTACTCCCACTCTCCCTTTCCCTCCCTCCTATCCACCCCTGCCTTCCCCTACTCCCACCCCTCCCTTTCCCTCCCTCCTATCCACCCCTGCCTTCCCCTCCCACCCCTCCCTCCTATCCACCCCTGCCTTCCCTACTCCCACCCTCCCTTTCCCTCCCTCCTATCCACCCCTGCCTTCCCCTCCCTTTCCCTCCCTCCTATCCACCCCTGCCTTCCCCTACTCCCCACCCCTCCCTTTCCCTCCTCCTATCCACCCCTGCCTTCCCCTACTCCCACCCCTCCCTTTCCCTTCCACCAAACCACCCCAGCCTTCCCCTCCCCACCCCTCCCTTTCCTCCCTCCTATCCACCCCTGCCTTCCCCTCTCCCACCCTCCCTTTCCATCCCTCCTATCCACCCCTGCCTTCCCTACTCCCACCCTCCCTTTCCCTCCCTCCTATCCACCCCTTCCTTACCCAACTCCCACCCTCCTTTCCATCCCTCCCTATCCACCCCTGCCTTCCCCTCTCCCACCCTCCCTTTCCATCCCTCCTATCCACCCCTGCCTTCCCCTACTCCCACCCCATCCTTTCCCACCCTCCTATCCACCCCCGCCTTCCCCAACTCCCACCCTCCTTTCCATCCCTCCTATCCACCCCTGCCTTCCCCTACTCTACCCACCTTTCCCTCCCTCCTATCCACCCTGCCTTCCCCTACTCCCACCCCTCCCTTTCCCTCCCTCCTATCCACCCCTGCCTTCCCCTACTCCCACCCCTTCCTTTCCCTCCCTCCTATCCACCACTGCCTTCCCCTCTCCCACCCTCCCTTTCCCTCCCTCCTATAGTCAATCCAAGAACTGGGATTGGGGGAGATCATGATTAAAGATCATCATCATATCAATCACTTCAGCTCCTGCCTATTACACACACACACAAGTATATATTATTGCCGACACTGAGGCTGGTACTACAAGACTCTGCCACATCACATCAGCTATTTCTAAAGGTCAAAGAAGGGATCAATTGGGTTCTAATGCGTGTTTCTTTAGGTTCATGGTACAGAGGAAGGGTCACACTACCACCAGGGTCATAAAACTACTCTTGGAAATGCCCACAACTCCTAGGAAAGCCTTGTTAAATATGTGTTTCTTAGGTTCATGGTACAGAGGAAGGGTCACACTACCACCAGGGTCATAAAACTACTCCTGGAAATGCCCACAACTCCTAGGAAAGCCTTGTCAAATATGTGTTTCTTAGGTTCATGGTACAGAGGAAGGGTCACACTACCACCAGGGTCATAAAACTACTCTTGGAAATGCCCACAACTCCTAGGAAAGCCTTGTCAAATATGTGTTCCTTAGGTTCATGGTACAGAGGAAGGGTCACACTACCACCAGGGTCATAAAACTACTCCTGGAAATGCCCACAACTCCTAGGAAAGCCTTGTCAAATATGTGTTTCTTAGGTTCATGGTACAGAGGAAGGTCACACTACCACCAGGTTCATAAAACTACTCCTGGAAATGCCCACAACTCCTAGGAAAGCCTTGTCAAATATGTGTTTCTTAGGTTCATGGTACAGAGGAAGGGTCACACTACCACCAGGGTCATAAAACTACTCCTGGAAATGCCCACAACTCCTAGGAAAGCCTTGTCAAATATGTGTTTCTTAAGTTCACAGTACAAAAGAAGGGTCACACTACCACCAGGGTCATAAAACTACCCCTGGAAATGCTCACAACTCCTACGAAAGCCTTGTCAAGTATGTGTTTCTTAGGTTCATGGTACAGAGGAAGGGTCACACTACCACCAGGGTCATAAAACTACTCCTGGAAATGCCCACAACTCCTAGGAAAGCCTTGTCAAATATGTGTTTCTTAGGTTCATGGTACAGAGGAAGGGTCACACTACCACCGGGGTCATGAACTACCCATGGAAATGCTCACAAGTCCTAGGAAAGCCTTGTCAAATATGTGTTTCTTAGGTTCATGGTACAGAGGAAGGGTCACACTACCACCAGGGTCAAAAAACTACTCCTGGAAATGCCCACAACTCCTAGGAAAGCCTTGTCAAATATGTGTTTCTTAGGTTCATGGTACAGAGGAAGGGTCACACTACCACCAGGGTCACAAAACTACCCCTGGAAATGCCCACAACTCCTAGGAAAGCCTTGTCAAATATGTGTTTCTTAGGTTCATGGTACAGAGGAAGGGTCACACTACCACCAGGGTCATAAAACTACTCCTGGAAATGCCCATAACTCCTACGAAAGCCTTGTCAAATATGTGTTTCTTAGGTTCATGGTACAGAGGAAGGGTCACACTACCACCAGGGTCATAAAACTACTCCTGGAAATGCCCACAACTCCTAGGAAAGCCTTGTCAAATATGTGTTTCTTAGGTTCATGGTACAAAGGGTCACACTACCACCAGGATCATAAAACTACCCCTGGAAACGCCCACAACTCCCATGAAAGCCTTGTTAAATATGTGTTTCTTAAGTTCACAGTACAGAAGAAGGGTCACACTACCACCAGGGTCATAAAACTACCCCTGGAAATGCTCACAACTCCCATGAAAGCCTTGTTAAATATGTGTTTCTTAAGTTCACGGTACAGAAGAAGGGTCACACTACCACCAGGGTCATAAAACTACCCCTGGAAATGCTCACAACTCCCATGAAAGCCTTGTTACATATGTGTTTCTTAAGTTCACGGTACAGAAGAAGGGTCACACTACCACCAGGGTCATAAAACTACCCCTGGAAATGCTCACAACTCCTACGAAAGCCTTGTCAAGTATGTGTTCCTGGGCAGCAAAATGTCTCATAATACAACCCTGAGAGCTTACCAGTTTGAAACTCTCCTCACTACTCAGATTCTCTTGCAGGCGGAAGACACACACATACTCCTTGTCGGCCCTCTGCTGGGACATGACCAGCTGCGTGGCCCTCTCCAGCAAGGGTGGCAGTACGGTACGGTACGTAATAAATATCGTAATTCCGCATGCTTAAAAATACCGTACCGTAAATTTGTACCGTTACCAAAAAACTGTACCGTACTAGTATGAAAAAATAAAATTTCGTACCGTAATTTCGTACCCAATATCGTACCAATGCGATAAGCTGCCTACATCTCTAAAATTAACCAATTTTATGAAGTACTTGTGGAAACACTTCCTTATTGATGAGACTGAAGATTAAGTTCATATAACTGTTTTTAGTTTTCTTATTAATGAATATACCTTTTATAGCCTGTAGCAGCTATAGGGCTCCCCGGCGCAGTTACTGACTCACTGCGTCACTGGTACTGGACACGAACTGAACGCGTTAGCGACGGGCCGAGGCCCGAAGGCCAACAGACGAGTTGCCGTCTAGTACCTCTCTCTCTCTCTCTCTCTCTCTCTCTCTCTCTCGTAAATAAAACTATTTTGTGTCGCAATCGTCCGGATATTCATATTAGTCTATTCTGAACAGAGGCAGTGGAATACATATTAGAATTTTAATAAAGTATGAAAAGGGAAAGAAACGGAAAAAATAACGTAATTTCGTACCGTACCGTACTTGACAAAAAATACCGTACCGTAATTTCGTACCGTACTTTTACCTTAAAACATACCATACCGTACCGTAATTCCGTACCATACCATACCGTACTGCCATCCTTGCTCTCCAGACACACGATAAGGCAGCCTAGAGATGAGTGACACGAGGAAGGAAGGAAAGTTTTGTTTAGTCGGAGAGAGACAGAAGGGGAAGGAATTATAGGAGAAGGGAACAGTTGGAAAGTTTGGTTTAGTGGGCGCAACATCTGTGGTCATATGCCAGAGAGAGACAGAAGGGGAAGGAATTATAGGAGAAGCGAACAGTTGGAAAGTTTGGTTTAGTGGACGCAACATCTGTGGTCATATGCTGGAGAGAGACAGAAGGGGAAGGAATTATAGGAGAAGGGAACAGTTGGAAAGTTTGGTTTAGTGGGCACAACATCTGTGGTCATATGCCGGAGAGAGACAGAAGGGGAAGGAATTATAGGAGAAGGGAACAGACCCCAGGAGACAGGACACAACCCCCGATTAATACCTGGCACACTGCTGGGTGGACAGGGACATAGAGTATCGGAAAAGCCGCCCAAATTTTTCCACTCCACCCGGGAATCGAACCCGGGGTCTCTCGATTGTGAGCTGAGTGTGCTAACCACTGCACCACGAAGCCGCTATATATATATCCAGGTGAAACTAACAACACCTTGCTCTGTATAGGCAAAAGAAGAGAAAATAGGCTGACAGACAAAAAGAAAAATAAGAGATGCCACAAGGCCCTCCATAACCCACCTGTCTCCTTGGGCTCCAGCGTCCCCGAGTGACTTATCTTCCCCAGGTCCAGGATACCCTTGACCCAGGACGCCACCTCTTGGGCCGAGCAGTTGGCGGGCTTGTCCAAGTTGATGAAGCCAGACTTGATGTACTCGGTGATGTCGCGCTTCAGTGGTGAGCACCCAGAGGTCAGCGGAGTGAGGTGGCAAGTCCGCACACTGAGCTTGTCGAAGTTCTGCGGGTGTGGAAGTATTACAGGTAACTCTCAGAATATATCGGGTGTATGGATGGAAGGGTTTTATATACGGGTAACTCTCAATTTACACGAGTTTGGTTTACGCGTTTTTGAAATAACGCATGGTCCAAAATCCAAATAAATGTTTAATTTACACATTTATTTCACTTATACGCGATATTTTATGGAGTGTCCACCAGATTCTCACGCAACTGGACTCACACGGCCACACAGCTGAGCTCAGTTCTTCCCGCGCGCCACTTGAACAACAATACAGTACCCACGCTACTCAACAACAACAGCAACACCCTCGCTGCTGTGCTACCACGAGGGGAAGGGCAGCCAGAGGAGGAACCACGAGAGGGAGAGGAGTCAGAGTGATACAGTAGGCAATAAAGGTACAAACCTACCTCTTGTTGGATTTACTACATTGTTTTGGATTTACGCCACCTCTTCAAGGACACAATATTCGTGTTAATCGAGAGTTACGTGTAGTTGTTCTGACAGTGCAACAAGACTTGGAGGTGTTAGAGAGAAAGGATTAAGACTGGGTCGAGCGAGTTGGAGGAGGATCATCGCAAGTTCAACCCCAAGAATGGGAGAAGATGGACTATGAATGAAGAAAAGGTAAAGGTATAGTTGAGGGCATACGCCGTAGCAACGCATGGCCTCGGTGCTCATCTCCGTAACATTGAGCCTGTGGTGGAGGGAGCCCATTACCCGGGACACAGGGCCAGTGTGACATCTGGGTTACCACAGTTTACCTTTCCCAGGTTTCCCCAGGTATCATTTATCCACCAGCCCCAGAGGGAGGATGAACAGCTGGGTGACCTCCACGCCGACTGCCCGGGCCGGGATTCAAACCCGGGCCCATGGAGTAGTAGGCAGGCGCGCTGACCACTAGACCACGAAGGTGCACATGAACGAAAAAGAAGAAAAATGGGAAGGAAAAAAAGGAAGGAAAAAAAGGAAGGAAAAAAAGGAAGGAAAAATAAGGAAGGAAAAAAAGGAAGGAAAAAAAAGGAAGGAAAAAAAGGAAGGAAAATAAAGGAAGGAAAAAATGAAGGAAAAAAAGAAAGGAAAAAAAGGAAGGAAAAAAGGAAGGAAAAAAAAGGAAGGAAAATAAGGAAGGAAAAAAAGGAAGGAAAATAAGGAAGGAAAAAAGGAAGGAAAAAAATGGAAGAAAAAAAAGGAAGAAAAAAATGGAAGGAAAAAAAGGAAGGAAAAAAAGGAAGGAAAAAATGGAAGGAAAAAAAGGAAGGAAAAAAAGGAAAGAAAAAAAGGAAGGAAAATAGGAAGGAAGGAAAAAATGAAGGAAAAAAAGGAAAGAAAAAAGGAAGGAAGGAAAAAAGGAAAAGAAAAAAAAGGAAGGAAAATAAAGGAAGGAAAAAAGGAAGGAAAAAAAGGAATGCAAAAAGGAATGAAAATAGGAAGGAAGGAAAAAAGGAAGGAAAAAAAATGAAGGAAAAAAAGGAAAGAAAAAAGGAAGGAAGGAAAAAAGGAAAAGAAAAAAAAAGGAAGGAAAAAAGGAAGGAAAAAAAATGAAGGAAAAAATGAAGGAAAAAAAGGAAGAAAAAAATGGAAGGAAAAAAAGGAAGAAAAAAAGGAAGGAAAAAAGGAAGGAAAATAAGAAGGAAAAACAAGGAAGGAAAAAATGGAAGGAAAAAAGGAAGGAAAAAAAAGGAAGGAAAACAGGAAGGAAAAAAAGGAAGGAAAAAAAAAGGAAGGAAAATAAAGGAAGGAAAAAAGGAAAAGAAAAAAAAAGGAAGGAAAAAAGGAAGGAAAAAAAAGGAAGGAAAAAATGAAGGAAAAAAAGGAAGAAAAAAATGGAAGGAAAAAAAGGAAGGAAAAAATGGAAGGAAAAAAAGGAAGGAAAAAAGGAAGGAAAATAAGAAGGAAAAACAAGGAAGGAAAAAATGGAAGGAAAAAAGGAAGGAAAAAAAAGGAAGGAAAAAAAAGGAAGGAAAAAAAGGAAGGAAAAAAAGGAAGGAAAAAAAGGAAGGAAAATAAGAAGGAAAAACAAGGAAGGAAAAAATGGAAGGAAAAAAGGAAGGAAAAAAAAAGAAGGAAAAAAAAGGAAGGAAAAAAAGGAAAAGAAAAAAAGGAAGGAAAAAAGGAAGGAAAAAAAAGGAAGGAAAAAATGGAAGGAAAAAAGGAAAGAAAAAAATGGAAGGAAAAAAAAGGAAGGAAAAAAGGAAGGAAAAAAAGGAAGGAAAAAAAAAATGGAAGGAAAATAAAGGAAGGAAAAAAATAAATAAAAAAGGAAAAAAAAAATCTCACCTTGAGCAGCAGCGGCCAGTGTGAGGCGTCGAGTGCCTCCACCTTGGCTTCGCTGGGCTTGATATGAAAGTCCAGTTCCTGTTGAAGCTCCCCGAGGGTCTTCATCTTCTCCTCGCCTCTACTCTCTTCACTCCTTTCCTCTCCGACAGCGGCCAAACCTGAAGAAGAGGCACATTTATTAGAAGTTGGAAAGTTTGGTTTAGTGGGCGCAACATCTGTGGTCATATGCCGGAGAGAGACAGAAGGGGAAGGAATTATAGGAGAAGGGAACAGTTGGAAAGTTTGGTTTAGTGGGCGCAACATCTGTGTTCATGTGCCGGAGAGAGACAGAAGGGGAAGGAATTATAGGAGAAGGGAAAAGTTGGAAAGTTTGGTTTAGTGGGCGCAACATCTGTGGTCATGTGCCGGAGAGAGACAGAAGGGGAAGGAATTATAGTAGGGAACAGTTGGAAAGTTTTGTTTAGTGGACGCAACATCTGTGGTCATATCCCGGAGAGAGACAGAAGGGGAAGGAATTACAGGAGAAGGAACAGTTGGAAAGTTTTGTTTAGTGGGCGCAACATCTGTGGTCATATGCGGAGAGAGACAGAAGGGAAGGAATTATAGGAGACGGAACAGTTGGAAAGTTTGGTTTAGTGGGCACAACATCTGTGGTCATATGCGGAGAGAGACAGAAGGGGAAGGAATTATAGAAGGAACAGTTGGAAAGTTTGGTTTAGTGGGCGCAACATCTGTGGTCATATGCGGAGAGAGACAGAAGGAAGGAATTATAGGAGAAGGGAAAAGTTGGAAAGTTTGGTTTAGTGGGCGCAACATCTGTGGTCATATGCAGGAGAGAGACAGAAGGTGACGGAAATATAGGAGTAGTGAACAGTTGGAAAGTTTGGTTTAGTGGGCGCAACATCTGTGGTCATATGCCGGAGAGAGACAGAAGGGGAAGGAATTATAGGAGAAGGGAAAAGTGATATTTATAAGTTGGAAAAGTTCGAAAGTTTCGTTTAGTTGGTGCAACATCTGTGGTCATATGACGGAGAGAGACAGAAGGGGAAGGATTTATAGAAGGGAAAAGTTGGAAAGTTTGGTTTAGTGGGCGCAACATCTGTGGTCATATACTGGAGAGACAGAAGGGGAAGGAATTATAGGAGAAGGGAAAAGTTGGAAAGTTTGGTTTAATGGGCGCAACATCTGTGGTCATATGCCGGAAAGAGACAGAAGGGGAAGGATTTATAGAAGGGAAAAGTTGGAAAGTTTTGTTTAGTGGGCGCAACATCTGTGATCATATGCCGGAGAGAGACAGAAGGAAAAGGAATTATAGAAGGGAAAAGTTGGAAAGTTTGGTTTAGTGGGCGCAACATCTGTGGTCATGTGCCGGAGAGAGACAGAAGGGGAAGGAAAAGTTTGGAAAGTTTGGTTTAGTGGGCAAAACATCTGTGGTCATATGCCAGAGAGAGACAGAAGGAGAAGGAAAAGTTTGGAAAGTTTGGTTTAGTGGGCACAACATCTGTGGTCATATGCCGGAGAGAGACAGAAGGGGAAGGAATTATAAGAGAAGGGAAAAGTTGGAAAGTTTGCTTTAGTGGGCGCAACATCTGTGGTCATGTGCCAGAAAGAGACAGAAGGGGAAGGAATTATAGGGGAAGGGATAAGTTGGAAAGTTTGGTTTAGTGGGCGCAACATCTGTGGTCATGTGCCGGAGAGAGACAGAAGGGGAAGGAAAAGTTTGGTTTAGTGGGCACAACATCTTTGGTCATATGCCAGAGAGAGACAAAAGGGGAAGGAATTATAGGAGAAGGGAAAAGTTGGAAAGTTTGGTTTAGTGGGCGCAACATCTGTGGTCATGTGCCGGAGAGAGACAGAAGGGGAAGGAATTATAGGAGAAGGGAAAAGTTGAAAAGTTTGGTTTAGTGGGCGCAACATCTGTGGTCATGTGCCGGAGAGAGACAGAAGGGGAAGGAATTATAGAAGGGAAAAGTTGGAAAGTTTGGCTTAGTAGGCGCAACATCTGTGGTCATATGCTGGAGAGAGACAGAAGGGGAAGGAAAAGTTTGGAAAGTTTGGTTTAGTGGGCGCAACATCTGTGGTCATATGCCGGAGAGAGACAGAAGGGAAAGGAATTATAGAAGGGAAAAAGTTGGAAAGTTTTGTTTAGTGGGCGCAACATCTGTGGTCATATGCTGGAGAGAGACAGAAGGGGAAGGAAAAGTTTGGAAAGTTTGGTTTAGTGGGGGCAACATCTGTGGTCATATGCCGGAGAGAGACAGAAGGGGAAGGAAAAGTTTGGAAAGTTTGGTATAGTGGGCGCAACATCTGTGGTCATATGCAGGAGAGAGACAGAAGGGGAAGGAAAAGTTTGGAAAGTTTGGTTTAGTGGGCGCAACATCTGTGGTCGTATGCCGGAGAGAGACAGAAGGGGATGGAAAAGTTTGGAAAGTTTGGTTTAGTGGGGGCAACATCTGTGGTCATGTGCCGGAGAGAGACAGAAGGGGAAGGAAAAGTTTGGAAAGTTTGGTTTAGTGGGCGCAACATCTGTGGTCATATGCCGGAGAGAGACAGAAGGGGAAGGAATTATAGGAGAAGGGAAAAGTGACATTTATTTGAAGTTTTTTCTTACAACAAAGGAGGCAGCTCAAGGGCACAAAAAAAAGGAAACAATAATAAAAAAAAGCCCGCTACTCGCTGCTCCTAAAAAAAGAATCAAGAGAGGTTGGAAAGTTTAGTTTAGTGGGCGCAACATCTGTGGTCATATGCCGGAGAGAGACAGAAGGGGAAGGAATTATAGGAGAATGAAAAAGTGATATTTATAAGTTGGAAAAGTTGGAAAGTTTCGTTTAGTCGGTGCAACATCTGTGGTCATATGCTGGAGAGAGACAGAAGGGGAAGGAATTATAGGAGAAGGGAAAAGTGACATTTATTAGAAGTTGGAAAGTTTGGTTTAGTCGGCACGACATCTGTGGTCATATGCCGAAGAGAGACAGAAGGGGAAGGAATTATAGGAGAAGGGAACAGACCCCAGGAGACGGGACACAACCCCCGATTAATACCTGGTACACTGCTTGGTGGACATGGGCGTTGGGTATCGGAAAAGCCGCCCAAATTTTTCCACTCCACCCAGGAATCGGTTGAGAGCCGAGTGTGCTAACCACTGCACCACGAAGCCCCCAAGAGGACAGGGAGAAGAAACTGATTCAAGAAAATGAAGAGCTGAAGAAGAAATTGGCAAAATATGAAAAATCAATGAAGGAAGGACTAGGAGTGGCAGGAAAGGAAAAGGAAAATCTGAAGGAAATAGTGAGCAAAAAGGAACACATTGTTAAAGAGGAAATGATGGGGGGAATAAAGACTTGGAAGGTGGAAAATGAAAAAGCAAATGTAGTCCTCAAAGAAGTGATTGAACAGCTGAAAGAAAACAAGGAAAACGTAGAGAAGGAGGTGATTAAGGCTTTGAAGAAACACGAAGAATTAGCAAGAGATGTGGCTGATAAGAAGAAGAGAGTAGTACGTAATACATATTTGGCATGAAGGAAAAGAATATAACGCACAGACCAAGAAGGGAAAAGGAAGAACTGAAATCGGCAAAAGACTTACTTAAGAACTAAAATGATGAAGAACTGCAAAACCTTGAGGAGGAAAAGTTGGAAAGTTTGGTTTAGTGGGCGCAACACCTATGGTCATATGCCGGAGAGAGACAGAAGGGGAAGGAATTATAGGAGAAGGGAACAGACCCCAGGAGACGGGACACAACCCCCTGATTAATGCCTGGTACACTGCTGGGTGGACAGGGGCGTAGGGTATCGGAAAAGCCGCCCAAATTTTTCCACTCCGCCCGGGAATCGAACCCGGGCTCTCTCGGTTGTGAGCCGAGTGTGCTAACCACTGCACCATGAAGCCCCCTACCTTGAAGAGGAAGAGGAAGAAATCAATAGGATGGGCCCTTACACAGAACGAAAAACAAGGCCAGTTAAATTGAGATTGAGATCGCAGAAAGCAACAGAGGAAATTTTGTACAGAAGAACTAAGTTAACCCTTCAACGCTTGAATTATTTTCTCACTGATAAAAAAATGATCTGACACTTTCTTCATGTTCATTTTGTTGCATAGTTGACATGTAGATATTTTTTTTTATAAATATTTCAATATTCATGGATTTTTTTCAATTGTGACAAAAACGTCACACTCATCCTTTGTGCATTTAAGTTTAAGTCATTGAAGTCTCTCTCTCTCTCTCTCTCTCTCTCTCTCTCTCTCTCTCTCTCTCTCTCTCTCTCTCTCTCTCTTTCTCTCTCTCTCTCTCTTTATAATACACATACATATATATATATATGTGTGTGTGTGTGTGTGTGTGTATGTATATATAAATACATGTGTTTGTATGTGATATTTATTCATAATCAAGTAGTTTATATAAGCACGGAGGCGGTGGCTGAGTCGGCAGAGTGACGGTGCCGCGTTCAGGAGGACGCAAGTTCAATCCCCGGCCGGTGCCACCAAGCTGGGATTTTTCAGCCGCCGCCGAGTGGCTTAAAACTACCCACATGCTGTCCTGAAGACCACCCATCAACCAGGACTCTAGATTCTAGGATTAAAGATGAGCTCCGGGAGGGCAGCATGAGCCAATGCAAGATGGCGCCACTATAAACACTCGCCTGCACCAGAACGGGCTGGGCTGGGAAGAAGCCTTGGGCCGACCATCAGGCCCCACCGGGAAGAAGCCTTGGGCCGACCATCAGGCCCCACCGGGAAGAAGCCTACCGGCGCAATAGGCAGCGACGTAAAAAAATAAATAAAATAAAAAAATAAAAATCAGGTGCATCCTCATAAGTCATCATGTGGCCGCCTGAGATCCTTGCCATCATCCTGACTCACGGCATTGCGCTCCAGAGTTCACTGTACGCCGTAGAATCGAATGGAATCCAACTTTGCATAACGTGTATTTTTACTTGTGAAGGACTTCGGCCTTCACAAGTAAAAATACACGTTATGCCAAAGTCAACAAAGTTACGTTTGAATAGGTAACCTAAGTGCGACTTGAGAAATGTGAATGAGTTACTGCTTTTATACCTTTATTTTCACCAAAGGTTTGGCAACTACTACAAATTAATTGAAGCAAAATACTGACCAATGATTGAGAGAAATGGAAGAAATAATCAGCACGCATCAACGCGTCACCCCTTGCTGACAAAGAGAGTAACTTGAGATGCCAAATACCACTTATAATCTGCGTGACGATCCCGTAGCACCCGGCGGTGAGTTGATCAGGTCTACGGTCTTAACATGCCATCCACTTACTCCAAACGTAACAAAATCATTACCGTCGTCGCTTTCGGGTTAAGGGAAATAGAAGGATGTAAGAAAAATATATAAAAAAGAAAAATGAAGAAGAAATTGAAGAGATGGAATGAACTTCTAGCAGAGGCAAAGGAAAGGAATAATGCAAGACTTGAAGCGGAAAAAAAAAGAGGTATTTTTTGGAGAGTTCTGGGAGACAGGGTAAAGGGGTAGAAGGAACCTTGTGTCCTTCAATGCCTCAAAAACTCAATTTCTCCACCTATCAACCCGACACAATCTTCCAAACACCTATCCTCTATTCTTCGACAACACTCAGCTGTCACCTTCTTCAACACTAAACATCCTCGGTCTATCCTTAACTCAAAATCTTAACTGGAAACTTCACATCTCCTCTCTCACTAAATCAGCTTCCTCGAGGTTGGGCGTTCTGTATCATCTCTCTCTCTCTCTCTCTCTCTCTCTCTCTCACATTCTTCCTTTCTCATTCTTTCTCTCATAACGAGTCTCCCTCATTCTCTCATTTTTATTCTTTAATTCTCATTCTCATTGATATTTCCCCTCATTTTCAATCTCTCTCTCTCTCTCTCTCTCTCTCTCTCTCTCTCTCTCTCTCTCTCTCTCTCTCTTACCGGAGTTATCTTGTATTATTTATTCCACTCCTGTAAGCCTTTTTTTTCATCTCTGGTGATCAAGCCATCTCCACCACTCCACAGCCATTTCTCTCCCTAAAAACATGTAGCCAACCCCTCTCAGTAATTGCTGCATGATCTGAATGTTGCATTTTCTCCATTTACTGGTTAATATACCTTTAACAATGACATGCATGATTGTGTAACACGGTTGGTTGATGTTGAGTCAAATATAGACAATTAAAAACAAAAGAACATAGGGAAACTGCAACAGGCAACAGGGCAGCTCCAGCAGAATCCCCCGGCCACTACTCCCACAGACCACTTCTTCTTTTGACCTGTGACGCTTAGTATCGCTTCTTAGGACCGTTTACCAAGCCACATGTTTTCATTTGTTGCTTGTTATTGTTGCTGCTGATGATGGTGAGTAATACCGTCGTCCTTCGGTGAAATCTACCGTAGCTTATGCCCCGTTCACACTGTGCCACGACTACCCACGACTCTAGGGTACACGAGGTCTTGGGTTCTCACCTGGTATTCTCACCTGGTAGGGCCATACCAACTGGCAACCAGCCTAGACTGGGCAGGGAAGGCCAGGCCCAAAAGCAATAGTCAGACACTCCAGTCAGGCGAGCAGGCAGCATTATAGATACAATTGACATAGTGACTGGTTGAGTGTGTCTTCCAATCAAAATAAACTTCAGCTTTACGTAATGACAGACTTGAACAGTAGAACTGAAAGTTATAGAAGGTACAGTTAGCAAAGGGTAATTAAAAGGAGGAGACTTCAGCACTCAAAAGTAGTTGTAGCTTAGACTTAAAAGTTGACAGGCTTGGAGCATTAACCACATCAGAGGGCAAGGAGTTCCAACGCTGAATCACCCGACAAGAGAAAAATCGCCCACGAGCTTCCATTTCTGTGTGCTGCATCAGGATCTTGAATTGGTGGCCTCTAGTGCCCACTGGTGGGGACAGTGTGAAAACATCAGAAGGTTGAATAGACCATGGAATATTTTGTAGCAGTAGATCATGTCTTGTCTAAAGCATTCTACCTTTGACTGAAAAAAGGTTAAGCCTGGCCAGTCTATCAGCATACGAGAGATCATTTAGCCCATCAAAGTGTTTGGTCCACCTACGTTGCACGGATTCCAACAATTTCAGATCTCCCTGATAACCCGAGTTCCACACAGGGGAAGCAAAATCTAGAACAGGTCTAGCCTCAGAGATATACAGGGAGGACAGGAACTTACCTGAGCGGCAGACAGTGGACCTCAGTAGGTTTGTTGCGACACCTCCAGCCTTTGTAACAGTACTTCTGATATGTTGGTGAAATTTCAATTTGTTGTCTACAATCACACTAAGGTCTTTGTGTGTAGAACAGCGGTTGATTGGTGAACCATCAAGTGTGTATAGAGGATGAAGATTGTCTATCATCACATGGTGTAGTCTAGCAAAGCGGAGGTGGACACATTTGTTAGAGGAGAATCTATGCCCCCAGGAGAAGGCGGTGGCTGACAGCATATCAATACTATTTTGCATTTCATGTGAGGCTTGATCAGAATTAGATAAAGGAGCTAAATGGAGGTAAAGTTTAAGATCATCCGCAAACATTTTGTACTCACATTGGAGTTGAGAACAAGTGTGGTTAATGAAGATAAGAAACAGGAGTGGTCCAAGAACGGAGCCTTGTGGAACACCACTTAGAACTGGCTTAGGAGAACTTACACAACCATTGATAGAGACCCTCATGGTGCGACCAACAAGGAAGCTGATGATCCATTGTAAAAGATTCCCAGAGATCCCAATAGAGATTAACTTATCTACCAGTACCTGGTGGTGAACACGGTCGAACGCCTTGACAAAATCAAATAGAATCAATTCCACCACGTGACCCCGGTCGTACCAGTATGTTACATAGTCGTAAGTGAGTAGGAGCTGATCTGACACAGATCTGTTTGGCCTGAAGCCAAACTGGTGTTTGTCAAACAATAAGTGATCTTCAATGAATCCAAAAAGAGACTTGCAGATAATGCGCTCCATAGTTTTGCAGGGTATGGGATTGAGGCTGATGGGTCTGTAGTTTAGGGGATCACTACGAGGCCCTTTCTTATAGATGGGGGATACATGGGAAAGTTTCCACAATTGAGGAAAGGAGCCCGAGGCCATTGACATATTGAAAAGGATAGCCATGGGGTAGGCAAGTTCAAGAGCACATTCCTTAAGTAGCCGAGGGTGGAGGCCATCTGGTCCCACAGCACTGTCAGCATTGAGAGTTTTTAAGTGGGATTCAACATCTCTTGGTGAGAACTGGACATGTGATATATTACCGTTACACACTTGGTGGAGAAATACATTGTTGGAAGACTCCACAACAAATACAGAGGCAAAAGCTTTGGCAAATGAATCTGCCATACAATCTGGGTCATCCGTTAGATTTCCATTTATCATAAGGGGGCCAACTTTAGGACGATCAACTTTTCTGTTCCTGATGTAGGAGTGGAACAGCTTAGGTTTACCAGAGCGGAGCTGGATGAGCCTGTCCTCATAGTTGATTTGAGCGGTTAGGACAGAAGCCCTTAGAATAGCATTGGTCTCATTAAACTTGAATAGCTTTTGTAGCGTGAGGTAAGACTGTCTACCGTGAGCTTGTCGTAAGTGTTTGTATTCCATCCAAAGTTTGCTGCGTTGTTTAAATAGATTACGAGGAATATCTCTACTCCAAGGTGGACACTTACTCCGAGGCCTCTTTATAGGGATGAATTGGATCAGGGTGTTGGATAAAAGGCATTAGCAGTGTCAACATAGAGATGCATTAGTTCGTAGTCCCAATCAGCTTGGTGAAGAGCATTGCAGATCTCACCATATTTACCCCTGGCCCAGTCCAATAGAGGAGCACCAACCCTACCATGAGTGTCTTCTCCTTGATAGAGATATGCTATTTTAACAAGAGCATGGCCACAATTAGGAAAAGGAGGAAATATGTTGATATCTTGAATACGGTCATCTTCAGTGGTAAGGATTAAATCCAAAATGTTTCCTGACTTAATAAAAGTTGGTTCTAGAACCCAATGATGGAGACCCAAAGTTTGGAATAGGTTAAGAAACATGATGTCACAAGCAGTAACGTTATGGTCTGGCACCACATCATTCCAAGAGATGGAGGGCAGATTGAAGTCACCCATAATTACCTATGAATTCTTTACCGACGCAGATATTTGATATGAATTCAATAAGGGCACTGTTGTCTTCCTGTGTGTAGGATGGAGGACAGTAAACTGTTAGGATATACAAATCCAACGTAGGCAGACAAAGTTAAGGTGTTGGGAAAGGAGCCAGCGTCGTTAAACTTGTAAACCTTGATCATAATCATTACAAAATAGAGAATAGCCATCAATATTAACAACCGAATCCTTTATAACTGGTTGCAGCCGTGTCTCTGAGACTGAAAATGTGGCTGTATTCTCCTCATGACAAAACTTATTTACATAAAAAACTTTATTGGATGAGCTATTTAAATTGGAAAGTGCAACATTAAAAACTTTAGAACAAAGGATGTGAATATTGGATAACGCTGGTGGAGCTAGGTTTTTGCAGTAAGACCAGCAGTGTGGCCGTTACTTGCTGGTGATAGTTTTACTCTACGGGCTCCTTCCGGGGCCATAACTCCATCAATAGCTCCACCACCGTCACTACTGACATCCTTGGGCAGCATATTTTGGGGCTGAGCACCGCTGTTAGAGTCCTGCCTGCGAGAGGACAGACGTTCTTTAAGAACTGCCCGTTGTTTGAATGTCATGTCTCTAGTGATGTACACTTTATCAAAATTAGAATTTTTAAGTCTCTTCGCCGCATCCAGCAAGTCACGTCTAGCAGCAGTATCCTTGATCTTAGCACGACATAGGTCAGACTTAATGGGCGCAATTTCCTCCAAAACGATATATTTCCCAACACCAAAAAGAAAAGACACCACATCCCCAAACTTCTGAGAGAGGGATTCAACATCTGAGCCCAAACCACGGATGATCAGAGTCAGCTCTTTTCTCTCTTTCTCTGATTTCCACTGCCTCCTTATGCAAGATATTCCTAATTTCTGTGGGGCTAGGCATTGAAACAGAACCGGGAGCTGAGTGGCTGGCCCTGAACCTGATCTAAGTACTCTGATCTCATCAGACAGCTTGGCAACTGGGTAACAGGACGATTCGACGGCGGTGCAATTCGACGACATCGTCGATCCGCCCAAAATCACGTCCCCGTCGAAACGCCCCGGAATTTTCCGTCGAATCATCCACATAACATAATATTATAATCACCTAACAAAATACTATCATAATAAAATATGACATATAACGTATGTTTAAAATATGACGTATATGTTTCTGATTCGTGAATCAGAAACAGTATACTGTGTGTACGTCTCACTCAGGCGCAAAAATGAAACTATTCATCAGTCAATACTTTGTTCAAATCAATACGGTTCAGGTTCATGATTCAGGTTTCCTATACCTTGTAATGGGTTCAGACCCTTATGATTATTGTCTGTCTCAGTCTCACTCTCCAAGCTGGCTAAAGAGGGTGTACACACTGACGTCTCTCCCTATTCCAGCTCTCAAATCACCTAAATTCTGGTATTTCATTAACTTTATAGTATTATTGTGAGGGAAGATTTTAACGAAATTAGAAATTAACACTTGCTTACTGAAGTTACCATACTGGACGCTACAGAGCTACTACTTGTTTGACATAATTATGGTATCAAGGATGATCACGAGGAAGCTGCACATGGACAGGTATCATATATCTTTCGCTTTCGGCAACATCAAGTGATTGGCAACTTTTGGTCTTGTGTTTTTATCTCCTTCCATTACTTTGCATTTTTTAAGTTGTGTTCTTGTATTGCTTGTAGGGTTGTTCCTTACCCATGCATCACCTGCCGAAGGGAAGTTCGACCTAAGCAGCAAGCCCTCCAGTGTGATGTGTGTGAACAGTGGCAGCATCGGACCTGCCACACTGGCATTTCCCAGGAGGAATACAGACAAGCCGTGCAGTCAAAGATCGACATACAGTGGACTTGCACAGGATGTGGTGATATCTCCGATGTACCCACTACCACTTCACTATCACAACCAATAACACCCACCACCGCTTCACTATTACAACCAGAAACACCCACTACCACTTCAATAACACAACCAGAAACACCAGCTAACACTTCAATAACACAACCAGAAACATCAGCTACCACTTCACTAATACTATCAGAAACTACCACCCCACTAACACAACCAGAAACACCAGCACCAGTTACACTTCCCTCTACCAGCACACCTGTTGCATCACTACCTCGACTTGTCTCATCAATGTATGACTCCTCTGGTTCTGACTCAGAGTCACTCTCAGGTTCCCTACCAATAACCCACTTATCCTCCATACCATCATATCTGAATGCAGAGTTTTCACCAGATGCCAACTCTTTTCCTTCCTCCCCACCTCCAACAGCATCACCAACATCGATGGAACTTCGTCCTACTTCTCCTGATGTAAATGATATCGAAGACCACCCAGTAATGTCATTCATTCACCCATCCTTGCATGAAGAGTCAAACCTGGAACCTACTACTCCTATTCCAGATGAGATACTACCAGAATCTGATGAAGCAGAGTTTACTATCGTAGTTGGAGGATCAAAGCGTGGAGGAGACATCCTTTTAAGTCGTGGTTACTCTTATAACAAGGATGGCAAGGTTAATAAGAAAGGTGACCAACGTTGGAGGTGTACTGTCCGCAACAAGTCTGTGTACTGCCTTGCTTCTATCACCCAGCATGGCGAAACTTTCAAGAGAGGGCCTCATCCTCATAGATGTTCTCCAAGAGACTGTGCCCTGCCTGCTGCCAGCATCAAGGCCTATGTGCGACAACAAGGAAAAGAGCGCCCATTCACCTCAGGATCGACCCTTACTAAAGAAGCAGTACACAAACACCTACCAGCTGATGCTCCTGTGTCCAGCATGCCAAAGATGTCCTCTATTGTCCGCACCACCAATCGTCTACGCCAGGCAAGGAGACCAAAACAGCCGAAGGATCTGAATTTCACTTGGGTAACAGAAGAACTACCTGACAATTTTGTACAGCATGACATGGTAGTAGGATCTGCCCGCCATGTGATCATGTTCACTGCCCTGCTTCTTTCACTTCTTTCAAAGGCAAAGACATGGTATGTGGATGCAACTTTCAAGGCAGTCCAGCGACCATTCCAGCAGTTGTGGAGCATCCACAGTTTCATACGGCAAGGTGACAACATGAAGCAGGTGCCTCTTGTAAATGTCTTGATGTCACGCAGAAGTAAAGAGGATTACATAAAGATTTTGAATTACATAAGGAAAGAGTTGCCAATAATTCAGTGAAGAGAGTTGTAATGGATTTCGAGTCTGCTGTGTGGGGAGCCTTCCAGAATGCAAAACCCGATGTCACCCTTACTGGATGCTGCTTTCATTGGACCCAGGCAGTATGGAAAAAGATAAACGAATTAGGATTAGCACCATCATACCGTGTAAAGAAGAACACAAGTAGGTTCCTACGACAAATCCTGTGTCTTCCATTCTTACCAGCAGAGCAGATTCGATCTACATTCAATGAGTTTAGAAATTTATTAGTAGAGTCACACAGTCGCTCTACATAGTTTATTAGAATACATAGAGGACACTTGGATAGAAGGATGTTTGTGGACACCCAATAGCTGGTCAGTCTTTGGCTTAACAATTAGGACGAATAACGATATTGAGGGATGGCATAATAATTTAAACATCTTATGCAGCAAATATCAGAATGTTAATGTGTACGAGCTGATAGCAGTTTTGTATGAAGAGTCTAAGCTTGTTGATATCCAGTGTCTGTTAGTATCAGAGGGCAAGCTGCAAAGATACCAAAGAAAAATATACAAGAATTACCAGAAAAACATTTTTGACATATGGGAAGCGTACAAAGATGGCCAGCTACAGCCTCAAGAGTTACTGCGCCGTGTCTCCCAGTATCACCATCCTCAAATTAGGTCAGCAGATGAAAATATGGAAAATTAATGAATTTTTTAAGTGTAGGCTATATATAAGCTATCTTTTAATAAATGTGCAATAAATATTTTATCCATGTGTTACCTGAATAATGACAAATAAAGTCCTGTATACCGTTAATCCTAATGTTTATTTTATTTTAGCTATCCTAATTTAGCCACGTCTGGTTTATATCTTTATTATTGTACAATAAAATATTTTAAACACATACTTACAGATACTTACAGAAGACCTCCTGGAAGAGGCTTACGCCTGTGACTCCAGATCTACGTTAACAACTTGTGGCAGTGTGTGGTGGATGATTTGAGCCTTGTAATTATATTTCAAATCTTGGTTAGCCCAGAATTTATCGAGTCTGGATTCAAACTGAATCACTGTTGTTACCGCCACCACCCACTCAGGCAGTTGATTCCAATTACTCACTACTCTACTTGGGAAAGCATACTTCCTTACATCCAACCGTGATCTTGACTTAAACAGTTTCAATGAATTTCCCCTACTCCTGCTTTCTTCTCTAAGTTTCAATATTCCTCTGGCACATGCATCATCATATTTCCCAGTGAGTATCTTATAGGTCTCAATTAGATCTCCCCTTGCTCTTCTATATGCCAGTGTGGGCAGTCTCAGCTTCCTCAGTCTCTCTTCGTAGGAAAGTCCCTTGAGTTCAGGCACCATCCTAGTAGCCCTTCGCTGAACGTTTTCCACAATTTCAATGTCTTTCACCAAGTAAGGACTCCATACTTGGTTGGCGTATTCAATGTGTGGTCTTACCAGTGCCTTAAACAAGGATTTAAATATTTCAGAATCCAATGAAACAAAAGTTCTTCTAATTATTCCCACTAAATTATTGGCTTTATTTACTTTTTCTACTAGATGGTCAGCACAACTTAGTTTATTGTTTATAATGACACCCACATCTTTCTCTGTAGTAATCCTCATTAACTGTTTCTCCATGTGATATCCTTGATCTTCAACAGATGTTCTTCCTATTCTCATGTATTTGCATTTGTCTGGATGAAATCTTAATATCCATTTTTCTCTCCATGAATATAAGTCTAACACATCTTGCTGCAACTTCCGACAGTCATCTTCTTCTTTAATGCATCTAAAGATCTTAGTATCATCCGCATACATATATACTTCACTATCATTTGATATTTTATCAGGGAGATCATTTATGAATATTACAAACAGCAATGGCCCGAGAACAGACCCCTGCGGCACTCCACTTATCACTGGCTTCCAACTTGACATTTCCCCCTTCACCACCACTCTTTGTTTTCTCTGTGTTAGAAAAGCTGTAATCAATTACTGGTACTCTTTTCCAACTCCATAACTCTTAATTTTACTTATAAGCCTTTTATGTGCCACTCTATCAAATGCCTTCATAAAATCGCAATATATTACATCAATTGCATAACCATCATCAATAGTTTCAGTCCACTTGTCCATAACTTTTATGAGTTGGAGCACCGTTGACCGTCCCGGGATAAATCCATATTGTTTTTCACTAAACAAATTATATGATCTCATGTGCGTCATTATCTCCTCCCTTATTATAGTCTCAAAAATCTTACATATGACACTTGTCAAGCTGACTGGTCTATAGTTTTCTGGGATACACTTGGCACCCTTTTTATATATGGGAGTAATATGTGCAATGAGCCAATCCTGAGGGAGTTCCTTGTGTGTAAAGGAGTATTGATAAAGTATTTCTAAGGGCACTAATAGTTGTTCCATAGCCTCCTTTATGATTCTAGGGTGTATCCCATCAGGTCCAGGTGATTTATGCTTTTTTAGATTTTCAATGATCTTTTAATTTTTACTTTAGTAATTTCTAGATTAGTCAAGGGTGGTATACTCTTCACTTCACAGTCTGGCACTTAGCCTTTTGGCTCTTACACAAAGACTTTTGAAAATTGTTCTGCTAAAATTTCAACTTTCTCCGATTCATTTTCAGTTTTACCATCTTCAGCAATGCCCTTTTGTAAGTCAGGAATCCTGGGTTTACTTTTTACCTTACTTTGGACATATTTCCAAAATACTTTGGGATTCTCTTTTACGTTTTTAGCTATTTCTTTTTCCTTAACCTTCACAGCATTTCGTGTTTCTTTTCTGATTTGATTGTTCAGTCTCCTGTACTCTTTCTCGGTCTCCATATACATTGTCCTGCTGAATGCATTCAAATTCCCTTTTAAAGATTTCATTCTCATCCATAACCTCTTCTTTTTATCTTAGACCACAATTTCTTGTTCATTTGTAAATTTTCATTTGTCCTCTTCCTGTATTGCTTAAAATTCCCTATCCTTCTTGTAGGCACACTCTTTTCTATTGCAACATGTAACTTTGACTTGAATTTACTCCACATTTCTTCTATATTAGTAGCATCAGATAAGTATTCCTTCCAGTCTATCTCCAGTTCCCTTCTCAACAACTCATAATCGGCTGTTTCATACAAATAAATTGTCTTCTTTTCTTGAGCCAGAGTCTCCTCCATGTCACACACAGCGTGAATCACGGCATGGTCACTTCTCCCCAAAGGATTCTCAATCATAACTTCTTCCACAATTGACTCTTCATTAGTGAAGAACAAGTCCAGAGTGTTACCCATATGTTCTCCTCTCATCCTGGTAACATCCTTCACATGTTGCATCAAAAAGCAATCATGCACCTTCTCCATGAATGTAGTTCCAAAATCATTTATTCCAGTGTTAGTGGTGTAATTTTCCCAATTTATTTTGGCAAATTAAAATCCCCAGTTATAATCTTATAAGTTGCTTTCATCTCATTCATCTCTTGAAACAGGTCTAGAAGCAAATGATTGTTTCTCTACAGGCTGTTTGGACTCCTGTATATTAATGTTAAAATTATCTTTTCTCCTTGAAGCACAATTTCCAAACAGCAATATTCACAAAAATTTGAGACTAAATCAACCTTGTTATATGTGATACCATTTTTCACATATATCAGTAGACCTCTGCCAACATTACCAAAGATATTAGTTTCCTCTATCTCATATCCATCAATATTATATTCTACTATATTTCTCTTGTATCTAAAATGCTTTGGTTTAACTTCAGATAAAGCAATCACACTTGGTTTTTCACTCATGGTATCCAGTAATAACTTCAATTCCAAAATCTTATCACCAGTATATACATCCACATTTGTAAACATAACAATAAACTTACTATTTACATTTTTTACACCACCAACCCCTAGTGTACCAACATTATCTTCTACACTGGCTGTGACCCTTGCTCCTCCACCTTGACAACTCTTCTGTTCCAGGGTGGACCTCTGACCACATGCTTCCCCTTCCCTGTCTCCGTTAAGTTTTTTGCTTTTTCCAACAAGTCCTGATCCAATTGTCTTTCCCTCCTGGTTAAGTCATAGGCCACTCTAAAGTTCTTCAAGTTGTCATCCTTGGCCAATTCTTTAACGTTTCTAAATAAATCATTTCTCACTTCTGGATCAGTCAACACAGTTAGGACGGGCCTTCCTCTGCCTTCCTTCTTTTTCCCGAGCCTTACCACTCTTGCCATCTTCTCTTCATGAATCCCACATGCATTCAAAATTTGTTTCATAATCTGTCTGTCATGTTTAATTCTTTCCTGAAACATACTTGAGTCACACTCTGGAACATTGTATACCACAATGTTATTTTCCCTCTTCTTCTTATCATTTAGTTCCTCAAATACTGTATTCATATCCATTTCTTTCTGTATTCCCTGAGACACCTGATGTTCCCCATATGTCCTCTCTCCTTCCTTCATCTCTTTTTTGGTTGACTCCTTCTAGTCTGATAAATTCATTTCAACTCTTTCCATCTGTGAACTCAAATCTTGCATACTCTCCTTGTCTGTCATTACCCTGGCCTCCAGAACCCCCACCCTACCAGTAACATTATCAAGAACTTCTTTATCCACTTTGACTGCTTCACGTATCTCCTGAACCTCAACCTGGATTATCTCCTGTTTCTCAATTAAATCTGCTTGTGTCTTCTCCAGCTTTTCTATATATGATTTTAGTTTGGCACATCCTTTCTTGCAGGAAATACAATGCCAAGTAAATTGAGATCCAGCCTCTTCTTCCACCATAAACTTATAAACATCTGGTGGTATTTTTTCACACTTAGCATGGTACCATGTCTCACATATATCACATAAAATTGCCATATCCTTTTCTCTTACCATTTTACTGCATCTCCCACACACATCCCCTGTACTTTCCTTCCTTTCCTCTTCAGATATTTCTGTTGTTGTTCTGCCTGCAGGTTTCCTCTCAGTCCCACCATCCATTCGTTTATTCTCCATGTTTCTCTTTGTTTACCACTCAGATTACAATTTTAAAGACCTTATTTCAAGAGCTCACGGACGGCACGTCCACCACACACCACGCCACGTCACGTCTGAATAATGATAAATAGTATATGAATAATTATGTAACGTGAATGGACCGTCGAATCGCCCAAGATTATTCGACTGGAAAATATCCACACCGTCGATTCGTCCAAGACAGACCGTCGAATTGTACTTCCGTCGAAACGTCCTGTATTCGGCAACTGCACTACTTAAGCCTTTAACTGTTTCAAAGAGTTGAGCTAGATCATTGCAACTAGGTTGTTTTTGACTACGTCCTAGTCAACAGGAAGTACAGACATAACATACACCTTGGGCGGAAAATTCTACAACATTCTTGAAGGCTTTGAATGGAAGGCCTGAACACTTTTGAGCACCATGAGTCCAGGTCAGGCAATGCTCACACTCATCACCAATGTTTACACCACAGGTACCACAGGGAAAAGTTTATCACCACGGCCGGGTGACGAAACAATCCCACAGTGCTGCCTGCTGCGCCAGTGTCATGGCCCGATCCCGGGGCACTGCGGGTCCCATAGCCAGTTACCTGCTTACCAGTCATGTCAGCCAGTTACCGGTTGGGCTGAGCAAACTACCGGTGTTCAGCAAGAATGTTGAAGAAGAGAAGTGGAGGCAGGCCAGCTGAGTTCAAATGTGTTGAGAGAGAGCAGGCACGTCCTCCCGCGGCGGCGGCGTGTGGGTGTTGATGTGAAAGGGTCGGGCATGTCTTGAAAGAGGTCTTGTCCCAGTCCCAGACAGTCGGCAAGACACCAAGACCCCAATAAAACCTTCCCCCCTTCTTGGACCGTGGGACCCAACTTGTCAAATGGAAAAGTCGCTGGGTTGTCGTGGCCCAGAGGCGGCACAGTGTGAACGGGGCTTTACCGAGGCCAGCCATGCTCTCCTGCACCCTCATCACACTGCACCACCGCCTCAGCCAGCCACCCTCAACTCATACTGATCCTAATGACACAACGAGTCGCCCAACTTACCGCGTTCTGCCATGTTGGAGAGGACTCAGCAGGCGAACACGTGGTGGGCCGCCAGCGTAATTTTCCTTCCTGTCCACTTCCGTCCTTCTCGTGGTCTTCTTCTTCTTCTTTTGACCTGTGACGCTTTGTATCTTCCTTTCGTTCCTCTTTTCTTCTTTTTCACTTACACTTTTCAGTACTGCGTCACTTTGTTAAGCACTTCATCCTGAGTGAGTTGTCGGTAGTCGGGAGTCTTGCCTTTATAACGGCACTCCCTCATGTAACTTTTTCCGGGTCTGTCTTTCTCGGTCTGGGTCTTTTGAGTTTCCAAATTTCTTGACATCTCCTCTTCCTTTCTTTTCTTTTCTCTTTTTTGCCAAATTTTATATAGTTTGAATGGCATGCTCCGATCCCTTCTCCTTTGTTGTTTACTTGCAACAATAAACAATCAATCAATCAGGTAAAATGTATTAGAAAACCATTGCATATTAATCTTGTCACTCATTCACAGTCAGATTTTGCGCTTTTTGTATTGCTAAGGATATGTAATTGAATTATAAGCAGATGTTGAGTTGGCAAAGAGTATACATACCTCGAGATCAAGGCCTTATTTATTTATTATTTTTTTATCACTTGTCCCCTACCATTGTATCTTTCTAGTTTCCTGGTGCTACCTCCACATGTATCCTTAATTGTATAATGTACTGCCTGGTCAAGGAGTGAGGATATAAGTGAACAGTGAAGCGCGCCGAGTGTCATGGCGTCCCCCGTGGTCGCCGTGAGGGTGAGGAGACGGGCAAGGCCGAGGCTGACGTGGGTGAGGTGAAGCCGGGCCAGATGGAATTGTTCGCTGCCATGCTGGACAGTCTGAGGCAGGAATTGGATCAGAGAACAAAGAGGGCAGACGAGAGGGCACGCGAGCAGGCTCAGAGGGCAGAAGAGAGGGCACGCGAGCAGGCTCAGAGGGCAGAAGAGAGGGCACGCGAGCAGGCTCAGAGGGCAGAAGAGAGGGCACGCGAGCAGGCTCAGAGGGCAGACGAGCAGGCTCGCCATCTTGCCGAGGTCCTCCAGAGCTGTTTCTCGTCGCTGAAGGTGGAAACCCAGCAGTACACCGACCAGGGCTGCGATAGCGCGAGGAGTGAACGGCTGGAGGAGGTGCGGACCCAGGAAGGCGAGGTCCGAGGCCTGAGGGAGGCGGAGAGGCAGCTGCGAGAGGTGGCACTAGGGATTGTCGTTTTGGACCTTTTTCTTTGTCCCGGGATTCCGGGATAAAATTAGCCCTAATCCCGGGAATTCCAGGGATTTTCAATTGTCTAAAATTGCACATTATACCTAGTTTCACGTTCAGATTTTTGATGTGCTTAACATTAATAGATATGCAAAAATATTACTGTAGATTGACTGTCTTATTAATTCCACTTAATATTTAATTCCAAATTTTCAGCATACACTTTGTTTCTCAACAAAGTAAAAGGAATAAGAATAAGAGCTAGTATATGCTGCGTTTACTACTTTTTTTCTGCTTCCGAATTCCAATGTGAATGACAATGTGAATTATAGTTCATTATCGCTGATAAAGAAAGAAAGAAAAAAAAAACATTTGTTTCCATGTATACCCAGTGAAATGAAAAGAGTACTTAATGACAGAAAATTTAATAAAAATAAATGAAGAAAAATTAAACGTATGCATTCTTTATTTATAATATGAACTAAATGATTAAGAAGTATCTCATAGAATAAGATCTTATTTAACACAAGCAAATTTCCATAAAATGAAAGCAATAAATGACAGTAAGTTTAATCAAATGAATGAATAAAAAATAAAACATACATGTTCTGCATTCCTGTGTAAACTAAAATGATTAATAAGCAATCGAGCATGTATGGAATTTTGATAATAAGATCATAAATAACACAAAAAGTTATGTATCATCTTAGCAATAAGTAGCTAAAACGTTGGGAACTATGGCAACAGCGATCAGCTGTGCGGGCAGGCAAACAGACAGACAGACAGACAGTTTACTGGTAACCGTCACTGTTCGGTCACTCACGCGAGGAGGGAAAGTGTGCTGTTTTTTTTTTTTTTTAAGCTGTCACGCTCATCTCAATGCCGTATACATACATCAAAGTGGAATATGCAGACATGGTGTTCATTATACGGGCTCTGTTACGGGTAACGGGAGTGCCATGGCTGCTTTATAATACTCAAGAGAATACCTAAACAGTAAGTCCTTCCTTCACAGTGTTCACACACACACACAAAACACTCCTCACGGGACACCCTGTATATACATATAAATAGAAGCACAAGTTCACAAGTTCACAACTATCCTGCAGTCAAATTTGTCTTTTTTTTTTATATACTTAATTTCATGATTTTTCATCTCGGGATTTCCCGGGATTTGCAAAAATATCCCGGGATTATTAAACCTTGAAAATTGTCCGGGATCCCGGGATCCCGGGAAACAAACCCTAGGTGGCACCGTCGCACGTGGAGGAAGAAGGCTCAGTTCTGGCAGGAAGCGCCGGGGCGGCGGTCCTGCAGGGGCCTATCTGGGGCCCCTGGCAAGGACTCCTGGAGCCTGGTAGCGTCGTGGCGGAACCAGTAGCTGCCGCAGGAGGTTGGGGAGCCCCCGCCTCGTTGCCTCCCTCGCCCCCTCCCTCTCCTCCATGCCAGCCGGCTCGCAGGTCACGTAGTCCGCTCTCCCATGGCAGCAGCGAGAGGTGGCAACGTGGTGCGGAGAGGAACAAGAAGCGTCACGTGGGCTGGAGGCGGGTGCACGGGTGGCGGACTGGCGGGGCTTCGCGTGGGGCCCCTGGCAAGGGCCCCTGAAGCCTGGTGGCGTCGTGGCGGAGCCGGTGGAGGCTGCAGGAGGCTGGGGAGCCGTTGAAGCCGCTCCCTTGGGTCCAGCTGGTGCTGGAGTCGGACCCATTAACCCTGCCTCGTTGCCTCTCACCGCCTCCCTCTCCGCCATGCTGGCCGGCTTGCAGCCCACGTGGTCCGCCCGCTCCCCGCTGTGGCCCCTCGGCCTCCCGGCGCTCAGGGAGGCTTAAGCCAGCGGAACACGACGGGAAGTTGGCATGGGAGGCCCAGTTCAAGATGCCAGCTGCTGCCCAGGGCTGGGGCGAGGATGAGAAGGCGCTGCAGCTGACAACAGCGCTACGGGGCTCAGTGGACGGGCCCGGCCGCTTGGTGGGGAGCGCCGAGAGGACCTTGGGGCGGCCTAACATGCCGGCCGCTACGCGACTCCGAGACGCGCCACAGAGGCTGTGGGCCGGTCTTACAGTCCTTTCGGGAGCGGCAAAACGAAAACGCGCACCAGGTTTGTTGGCTGGCGTACGAGAGCCAGGCGCCCGTCTTACACTCAAAGATTTAGGCTTCTTTCAGACGGCGCGGGCACTGCCCGCGTCCGCGTTTAAGCGCGGACACACCCGCTTCCGCGTACCTTTTCAGACGGCGCGGGTGAAAACCACCTGCCACCCACGGGCCTCGTCATCTGGCTCACCAGTTTGTGTTCTGCACGCACTAATCATGGACCGTGATCGCCTTCGTCTCCTCTACCTATTGCATTTGCGAAAGAAGAAGAGACATAGAAGGAGATTATGGATTCATCCCTTGATTGCTGAAAGGAGCAAGACTGGAGCATTCAACACACTTTTCCATGAACTGAGACAGGATAATATGAAGTTTTTCAACTACTTCAGGATGTCCATCACAACCTTTGACGAACTGCTTCACAAGCTGCATGACCACCTCCTTCGGCAGGACTCTAAAATGAGGGACTCAATCAAGCCTGTTGAACGTCTCTCTGTTGCCTTAAGGTAAGGCTTACGTTTATAATATATTATCATTTATGTCAATTAATAAATTCCATTTTCAAAATGATTGAAGATACATACAGTAATTCATGATCAGTATAATCATGACTTCACTTTTTTCACAGTACCACAACCAATGCTTCTACCTTCACCATCACCTTCATTATTATTATCATCATCTGCAGCAAGAGGATGGACACAAACATCGCTAACATCCTTTTCATTTAATATTTAGTAAATGTTCTGCATTATAATCACAACACAGTGACAGTTAGATAAGTAATGTCTCCTTAAAAAATGTAATACAAACGATTTCAAGAAAGTAATGAAGAACTTGGCACAATTACTCACTTAAGTGAATACATTATTAAATGTCACGTAACTCATAAGGTACAAAGTAGTTCAAGGCAAAGTAGTGTATTTATATGCAAAGTTTGCATCACATGGGGAACCAAGCTCTGACACCTCAGAAGATACTGGTGAAACTGAAGTACTACATGTAGGCGGCGGTTGAACATGTGACCCATGCATATATGGTGAGCTGTGTTCAGTTCTTTGTAGTCCACTTGATGACGGATTGTTCCAATAGGGTGGAGGGTGTGAAGTGTAGGGGGCCCGCTGTGGCAGAATGTAGGTTTGATTCTGTGGTAAATCATGAACTTGAAGTGAACGGGTCTTTTTAAGGTTCTGGATCAGACCAATAACACCAGACTGGAACTGCAAAATCTCATCATCGGTAAATCCTTCGAGAGAGGGAAGAAGTCCTTTAAAAAAGGAAATATGACGGTTTTCTTCTGCTGCTAAATGTTCCAGGATTTCTCTCTCAATGTCAACTTTCTTTTTCTTTGGAGCATTCCTAACAGACATTTTTGTTGCACTAGCTTCACCAACCTCGCTGGCTTTCTCCAGAACATCGCTGTCTTCTCTTTCTTCATCAAGTCCTCCGGGAGATTTTTCAGAATCAACTTCAAAGCTTGACTCTGTTTCCCTCATGTCCATATTTACCTTTAAGAAAGAAAGCTGTTCATGGAAGATATAGTTCTTCACAGTCTTTGCTGCTGAGCCACTCTTCCCTTTCCTCTTCTTGACCGATTTGATGTACTGATCCTTGACATTTTTCCACTTATTTATTATCAGCTTACCTGAAACAAATTAAGAGTAGTACCGTTAGAGGAAGTCTATAACTGCACTGCATCAATTGCTTATTTATTTATTTACTTATTTATGTACGTTATTTTTTCTCTCCTCAGGTACCTTGCCAGTGGGAACACCTTAACTGACTTGTACTACACCTACAGAATTGGAGTCTCAACCTTATCTGATATAATCCAGAGTGTTTGCACGAGCATTTGGACTGTCCTTAAGAATGAAAGCATTCCTCAACTAACGACGGAAAGACTGATGGAGATTGCTGAGAAGTTTGAAGAAAATGCAAATTTCCCTAACTGCTTCGGGAGTGTTGACGGGAAACATATTCGAGTGATCAAGCCACAGCACAGTGGCTCATTGTGCTTTAACTATAAAGATTACTTTTCTGTCGTTTTGATGGCAGTAGCTGACAGTCAATACAAGTTTGTCTATGTTGATATTGGCTCTTATGGCAAAGACAGTGACCCTACAGTGTTCTCTAATTCAACATTTTGGAAGGCAATCGTCAGTGGAGAACTGAAGCTCCCTGAATCAAAACATCTGCCAAATGATGGAGGAGTTACAGTACCTTATGTGCTCGTCGATGACGAAGCCTTTGGGCTGCACCCTAACCTTATGCGCCCTTTCGGAGGAAAAATGCTAAGTGTCCAAAAGCGTGTCTTCAACTACCGTTTAACCAGAGCAAGGAGGTTTGTGGCATGCACTTTTGGTATTCTTACCAACAAATGGAGGATTTTCCATCGACCACTGAATGTTTCTTTGGACTTTGCAACAAAAATCATTCAAGCATGCTGTGTACTTCATAATTTTGTCAGAGACAGAGATGGTTACGCATTTGAAGACACTCTTTCTGTGGCAGGCTTTCAAGACTGTGATGCAGAACGCCAGAATCAACGAGGAGGCTTGCAGGCAACAAACATCTGTCAGAAGTTTGCAGAGTACTTCATGAGTGAGTTTCTTTCCTGCCTTCACTACACATCACAATGTCACCCATAAATATCATGGTCCATGGAGACTGCTGCCTCAACCAAACAGACATAACCTAACCAAACTTAACCACTGCAGCTGCCGCCCTGACTGTCCAGTGCACTGACAGTTCTGGTACGGTTATGTTAGGTTTTCTTAGATTAGTTAGTTTTCTTTATTCTATTGAATTACTTATTTGTATATTTTCTTCAAATTATAATGGTTTTGAGTACTATTAATCTAAAAATACTAAGAAATAAAGCAGGGGGGAATTGTTTCTTCACTCAAAGAAATGGATATTTGGGATAACCTGGGGAAAATAAACTGGTAACTCTCCTGTCACACTAGCCATGTCCCAGGATAATTAGTTCTTACCAACAAGCAGCTCTAGGGCCAATAAGATGGAGATCAGCAATGAGGCCACATGCCGCTAAAGCATATGCCCCCAACTTTACCTTTATTAAATAATATAGCATGGGGTAAAGAATTTATCATTACATATTAATATTTTATTGATAATATAGCTTTATTTAGCCTTAGTACGTGTGATGAAAAAAAGGATTACACAGTTTAATAATTTATTTTTCCATGTTGAAAATACAGGTAAATTTATTACCAAATAAAGATTTTCTTACAGCAAAAGGTTTTTTATGATATCTGTAACTTGACTGCTCTTTGATGCTATAAATGGACACAGTCACCACAGGACAGCCCCAGGGCTTTGTCCTGGAGCAGAAATATCGGATGATCGTGTCACCATTCTCCCTCTATTCCACCTGGCCTGTACGGTACTCTTTTCTTCCTTTCTGTAGCACACGTTCCATTGCTTTGTTCTGTTAAGCCCTAGTATTTGAACTTATCAACCTTTGCCAACTCCACTCACTGAAACCTCACTGTACCATTTCCGTAGGGCTCACTCACATGTATTCAGTCTTGCTCCTGCTGATTTTCATCCCTCTTATACAGTGCATACCTCCACCTCTCTAGTTCATTTTCAGTTTCTTCCCTGCCTTCACTAAATATCACAATGTCATCCACAAATATCATGGTCCATGGAGACTGCTGCCTGACCTCATCCGTCAGCCTGTACATCACTACTGAGAATGAGCGGACTGATCCTAGGTGTAGTCTAACCTTGACCCTGACACTCTTTGTAACTCCTGCCATACCAGCAACATCATAAACTTTTTTGGACACATGGTGTGCTTCCTCGGATAGAGAAATTATATGTAGAAAGTGTACCAGGTATATCAGTTGACATCTCCAATAGCCCTGCTACCTGATGACGACAATTTATATGCAGTCAGCTATGGTGACAAGCATCTTAAGACTCGGAAGAATTCCACATCCTGTGGGAGAGACATATATGTACATAAAGTATTATTTAAAAAAAATGCTGTCATGTTGAAATTAGGATGAAAATAAATAAATGTTGGGTGTGCAGAAAACAAGAGAACTGAGAAAAACAAGCTGGAAAATTTAAACAAGTACACTATAACAGTGACTGAGGGACAGAGTGATGAATGGAAGAACAAATTGTAATGCTAATGCAGCTATAGCATTTGCCCCCAGCTTTATTTTTTTTAAACTTAAAGATAGGAAGGGGGCCGAGCCGAACCTATCCTGCACAATCCTACATAACCTACCTGAAGATTTTGGCCTGACCTGAGTGGTATATTTCAGAGACTGCCTTCAATTTTTGGGGTAACCTATGATGCTTTATCGTATGGAAATAACTGTCGCACCAGAATACAACGACGAGAACAATGGAGCAAAATATTTACAGAAGAACAACACAGCTATTTCAAGAAAATATAAAAAAATCTCCTTAACTGCCATTCCCATAAATTATTCAGAAATTAATATTGTAGTCAGTATTTTAAATAAATGAGAAAAATCATCTTATTGCTGTGGAAACTTGCTGTGAAGTAGCTGTCAGGGCAAATGACACTATCCTAGAGCTGCAGCTCAACATCAGGATAGTAACCTATCACTGCTCAGGATAATAACCTATTGCTGCTAAAATAAAATATGGCGACTTAATAGATTGAGAATTATATACTATGATTCCACGGAACTAAGCAAACCTAATAATTAGTACCCTAATGCCGTCTGAATCAATCAGAGCTAAAATAGTTACCTTTCACTGTAAGACAGTAGCCTATCACTTCTTATCTAGTTATTCATAACACAAACAGTCGTACTGATTACTACATAAAAATATATTCAAAATAAACTGGTGACCACCCGTGATGGGTGTATTTCTATAGTTTTTGTTTTTTCTCCCCCTCTGCCTGGGACCAACTACTATGAATAGTTCCATTATACCTTGAATGTTTTTTGGGTGGCTGTCTTATATATTCTTAATATTTCATAATAGAATTCATGTTGACTGAGTGCCACCAAATCCACAGGTATGCAATAGTTTGTTAACCCTATCAGCACACTCGTATGAGCTACGAAGACAACTACATACAACATTTTCAAAAAGAAATGTCAACAGATAAATAAAACACTAAATGTACTTACCGAAAATATCCATTGCGTTGGGTGAGACGACAGACGCTGTTGTGCTGGCGGTGTACGATACGCTGCCCAATAAAACGCTTGTACAACAAAAATAAAGGTGTTTTCAATAATTATTTGCCTTATATATGCTCTCTGCATGCTAGGTATGTTATATCATTGCATATTTACTTATTTACTTTGAATTCATAGGTTACAAATCTCGTTTTCGTCACCACAACCGCTCCCCAAAATCTCCTTACCAAAACGCCGATTTTTCGTTCGCGAGCGAGCGAAAAGCAGCGGCCAAGAGCGACTGTAAGACCCGATCGCGCGCGAAAGGCTTTCGTTCGCTGGCTAGCGAACGAAAACGGGTGACTGTAAGACCGGCCCTAAGACCCGATCGCGCGCGGAAGGCTTTCGTTCGCTGGCTAGCGAACGAAAACGGGTGACTGTAAGACCGGCCCATAGTTCTCACCCTTGATGTTTTCTGCCCCACCCTTGATGTTTTCTGCCCCACCCTTGATGTTTTCTGCCTCACCCTTGATGTTTTCAGCCCCACCCTTGATGTTTTCTGCATCACCCTTGATGTTTTCTGCCTCACCCTTGATGTTTTCTGCCCCACCTTTGATGTTTTCTGCCCCACCCTTGATGTTTTCTGCCCCACCCTTGATGTTTTCTGCCTCATCCTTGATGTTTTCAGCCCCACCCTTGATGTTTTCTGCCTCACCCTTGATGTTTTCTGCCCCACCTTTGATGTTTTCTGCCTCACCCTTGATGTTTTCTGCCCCACCCTTGATGTTTTCTGCCCCACCCTTGATGTTTTCTGCCCCACCCGTGATGTTTTCTGCCCCACCTTTGATGTTTTCTGCCCCCACTTGATGTTTTCTGCCCCACCCTTGATGTTTTCTGCCCCACCCTTGATGTTTTCTGCCCCACCCTTGATGTTTTCTGCCTCACCCTTGATGTTTTCTGCCCCATCCTTGATGTTTTCTGCCCCACCCTTGATGTTTTCTGCCCCACCCTTGATGTTTTCTGCCTCACCCTTGATGTTTTCTGCCTCACCCTTGATGTTTTCTGCCTCACCCTTGATGTTTTCTGCCTCACCCTTGATGTTTTCTGCCTCACCCTTGATGTTTTCTGCCTCACCCTTGATGTTTTCTGCCTCACCCTTGATGTTTTCTGCCTCACCCTTGATGTTTTCTGCCTCACCCTTGATGTTTTCTGCCTCACCCTTGATGTTTTCTGCCTCACCCTTGATATTTTCTGCCTCACCCTTGATGTTTTCTGCCTCACCCTTGATGTTTTCTGCCTCACCCTTGATGTTTTCTGCCTCACCCTTGATGTTTTCTGCCTCACCCTTGATGTTTTCTGCCTCACCCTTGATGTGTTCTGCCTCACCCTTGATGTTTTCTGCCCCACCTTTGATGTTTTCTGCCTCACCCTTGATGTTTTCTGCCTCACCCTTGATGTTTTCTGCCCCACCCTTGATGTTTTCTGCCTCACCCTTGATGTTTTCTGCCTCACCCTTGATGTTTTCTGCCTCACCCTTGATGTTTTCTGCCTCACCCTTGATGTTTTCTGCCCCACCCTTGATGTTTTCTGCTTCACCTTTGATGTTTTCTGCCTCACCATTGATGTTTTGTGCCTCACCCTTGATGTTTTCACCCTTGCACCACCGTCACACTACTACATTAATCTGTTGTACAGTTAACTATTAATGTAATGTGTTTCCTGCAAGCAGACCTTTTTTTTTCTCGTTTTCTTTTGCTTTTAAGGGGGTTTGGGTCGTGACCACCCAAATGTATTTTCCCCATAGGTTATTAACCCTAGAACACAGACGTGGGGTATATTTTACCCGAGGCTTTGTTTTTTTTTATGCTGACTGAGTGGCCTGATGCCTCAGCCCGCCAACCGCCCCAGTAGCTTCATCTTTCTGTGAGCTCTATTGGAGGGAGGTAGTGTGTCTGTGCTCAGTTGCCAGTGGGGCTGTGTAGGGGGGTTATATTTTACCCCAGTGCAGTGTTTACGTGCTAATGCCATGGGCAGAAAAGAGGATGCTCAACAACCCAAGGATGTCGCAACCCATGAAGATGGTGATCAGCACTGTCTGCAGCATCCCTTTACCTGCCAGCAGCAGCAGGCCTCACAGTTATGCAGACAGCAGGGCTCCCACGGTGTGAGAGGGACAGCCACAGGACACAGGTGCTGTGCACGCCCTGTGTGCCCTCGCAACACTTGGTGTGTGGACTGCCCACACTAATACAGCTAAGAACTTTACTTGTTGTTGTTGTTGTTCCTGATCCTCAAGCTGTCTGGCGGTGCAGCCTGTGATTGTTTTGTATGGTTTCTTGTAGGGTTTTGTGGTGAGTGTTGGAGAGGTTTGGTGCCAAAATGGCTTCCATCACCGAGCATATCAATTGTTTGTACACTGAACTTTAGTTACCGGTATTGTTCATTTACAATGGTAAACAATTGTAAAACAAAAATATTTTTGGCTCAACTGTTGTATGTTGACTGTCAAAACATAAACATAATATGTCTTGAACATTTAGTGCTCACAGACAAAAATAACATAACAAAAAAAAAAAAAAAAATAATAATCATATATATATATATATATATATATATATATATATATATATATATATATATATATATTTTTTTTTTTTTTTTTAGGGCCTCCCATCCAGTGTGTGTTGGCACCAGGAGGCAGTGAGGTGATGCTCCTGCTGCCCAACAGTGTGTGGCCCATCAATCAACTCTTTGACTCCAATATTACAATTTACTCAACTTCTTTTAGTAAAACCCGTAGCATATTTCAGTATTTTTTTTATTTTTTGAGTTACACTTAAAATTTTTAGTATACCTTAATAGTTACTATGATAGTAGAGTAAATAAAACTAGAGGAGGTGTATTTTCTATGTATTCTTTCAAAATCAATACATTTTTATTATAACTATTTTTTTTTTCCAAAGAAAGGGTAAAATATACCCCACGTCCATATTAACCCGGTGGTGGTAGCAGCAGGGATCATGTTTCTTAACCCGGTAGCAGCGACAGGCCACATTTGTGGCTTTACCGTGTAGCAGCGACGGGCAAAATTTGTGGCTTTACCGTGTAGCAGCGACGGGCCACATTTGTGGCTTTACCGTGTAGCAGCGACGGGCAAAATTTGTGGCTTTACCGTGTAACAGCGACAGGCCACATTTGTGGCTTTACCGTGTAGCAGCGACTGGCAACATTTGTGGCTTTACCGTGTAGCAGCGACGGGCCACATTTGTGGCTTTACCGTGTAGCAGCGACGGGCCACATTTGTGGCTTTACCGTGTAGCAGCGACGGGCAAAATTTGTGGCTTTACCGTGTAACAGCGACAGGCCACATTTGTGGCTTTACCGTGTAGCAGCGACGGGCAAAATTTGTGGCTTTACCGTGTAGCAGCGACGGGCCACATTTGTGGCTTTACCGTTTAGCAGCGACAGGCAAAATTTGTAGCTTTACCGTGTAACAGCGACGGGTCAAATTTGTGGCTTTACCGTGTAGCAGTGACGGGCAAAATTTGTGGCTTTACCGTGTAGCAGCGACGGGCAAAATTTGTGGCTTTACCGTGTAGCAGCGACGGGCCACATTTGTGGCTTTACCGTGTAGCAGCGACAGGCAAAATTTGTGGCTTTACCGTGTAGCAGTGACGGGCCACATTTGTGGCTTTACCATGTAGCAGCGACGGGCAAAATTTGTGGCTTTACCGTGTAGCAGCGACGGGCCAAATTTGTGGCTTTACCGTGTAGCAGCGACGGGCCAAATTTGTGCCATGATTTTAACCCCAAAAAATAGATGATACATAAACTGATCACAAATACTTTGATATATACAGTAAAACCCCGATTATCCGAAAGCGGATTATCCGAAAAACCGGATTATCCGAAATTGATCTGGATAATGCAATTAAAATTTTTTTTTTTTTCTATACTAAAACGTTATAAAACATCAAAAATAAATAAAAGTAACTACATATGTACTATATTAACACATTTAAAATTGATAAGAACAGTTAAAATGAATATGCTTTCTAATACGTATTGCTGAAATAGCTTGTAACGAATAGATCAATGTATTAGACAAAAAACATTAAACAAACTCTCAACAACACCACGTCCGCACCTTCGCCCCAGCAAGGACGTAGGTGCGGCGAACGAACAAACTACTGCACGACTACTCTCACACCGTACTCTCAAGACAACGACACAAACACGACTCCCCTCTCCACTCCATGCCACATTCCCCTTCCAACATACGAGTTGCGCGATAATATGAGTCATCATACTGTGTCTCCACCTGCACGATGCATCAAGGTCACACTTGCAAGCTTGCACAACCATTCACAATCGCACTCTGCAACATTCACAATTCAGATCTGCAACGCTCACAAGTATCAACATACACTGGTCCAGACAAGGAGACACACAGACAAACATACAATAAAACATTTACATCACATGTTTTAAGCGTACTACTTTGTTTAGCGTAGCGTGTGTTTGTTTGGTTTCAAAATCAAAATGGCGGCGATCAAAATGGCGGCCATAAATCCGGATTATCCGAAAAATCGGCTTATCCGAAAGAGGCTTCCCCCCTTCCATTTCGGATAATCGGGGTTTTACTGTATTATGAAATATTTTGTGCGAGTGATGATTTTTTTCTCCTTTTTCTCACTTAGAGGGACCATTAAGAAACATGATCCCCGCTGCTACCGGGTTAATGGTCCCTCCAAGCGAGAAAAAAGAGAAAAAATCACCCCTCACACAAACCATTCAATAATATATATCAAAGCATTTCTGATCAGATTATGTATCATCTATTTTAGGGGCTTTATATCATGGCATAAATTTGGCCTGTCGCTGCTACACGGTAAAGCCACAAATATGGACCGTCGCTGCTACACAGTAAGGCCACAAATTTGGCCTGTCGCTGCTACACAGTAAAGCCACAAATTTGGCCTGTCGCTGCTACACAGTAAGGCCACAAATTTGGCCTGTCGCTGCTACACAGTAAAGCCACAAATTTGGCCCGGCGCTGCTACACGGTAAAGCCAGAAATTTGGCCCGTCGCTGCTACACGGTAAAGCCACAAATTTGGCCCGTCGCTGCTACACGGTAAAGCCACAAATTTGTCCTGTCGCTGCTACACGGTAAAGCCACAAATTTGGCCCGTCGCTGCTACACGGTAAAGCCACAAATTTGGCCCGTCGCTGCTACACGGTGAAGCCACAAATTTGGCCCGTCGCTGCTACATGGTAAAGCCACAAATTTGGCCCGTCGCTGCTACCGGGTTAATGGCAGTAAAACCCATGTACATGTTCTAGGGTCAAGTTCGGCATTTGAGCATTCGCCATTTGCGCACCTCCAGACCTGGGCCCATACGTGCGCAAATGGTGAGGTTTGATTGTATTTTTAATTTGTTTTTATTGTTGATTCCTTAACAGTAGTATTTGTAATTCTTGGTGTGCGAGTTCTTTGCTGAGTCTGGCCTCTTCCCGCCTCTTCTTGGCCTCTTCCCGCCTCTTCTTGGCCTCTTCAAGACGAAGCTGCATGTATTGGATCTGTAGGTCCATCAGTGCGTCCCTTCTCTCCAAAAATCTCCAGTGTATTTCTTCTCTCCTATTTCTGGCACTTTCTCCTCCCGGTGTGCCATATAGTTCACGGTCCGGAAGTGCCCTCTTCACACTGCACCGCCTCCTCTTTGCACTTGAGGACAGTTGGGGTTCGGCCACGCTGCTTCTTTCCTTGAGTGTCGGGTCTTCGGCTGGTGTTGGTTGAGGTGGCACAGGGGGCTCATCCAGACGAACCGCTTTGCAAGTTAGGGCGGTTGAGTGAGCGTTTTCTGGAATTAGATAAAAGAAGTTAGTTTGTGAGAAAAGATTATAAAAGTATATGTATATTAAACCCAAGAATACATGATAAAAGAAGTTAGTTTGTGATTACAGTACCTTCTAGAGTTTCGCGATCCATGAGTTTCACGGTTAGTCCTAAATTCTTACCATCCCGACTCGCGCATTATCACCCCAAGTTTCGCGCTGCTTTGACGCGTACGGGTCACGTCTACTTACCATCGGCGTCATGCACGCTACTTTTAAAGGTAGTATCACACTGGATGTTTTACTCCAAACATTGTGGCTATGGCAAGAGAGAGAGAGAGAGAGAGAGAGAGAGAGAGAGAGAGAGAGAGAACGGGTCGTTTTGAAGCCACAGTTGAAGGTGGCTGCCTTGCGATTGGCTGACAGTTCTGAAAACACGCTTGTGATTCACTGGGAGTCCGATGACGTCATCGCCGACGCTCACCCTATCAGCAGCTTCACTGCCTTCAGGTGGTGTCACAATGGCCGGTTTCGTCCAATCGTTGGGGCTACGGGCAACACCCAAACACCTAACCGGGAGCGAGTTCACGGTTATCCATAAGCTGGTGTCACACAGGGCTCTTTTCTTCCCAACACATTGGTGGCAGCTTGGGCAACTGGCAACTCCAACTTTTCCGGGTGTGCATCACACACGGCCAGGGTTGGTTGCCCGTATCCACATCCACAACGTAAAGAAAGCACTTGCCCAGTATCGACATGGCGTCGTCTGCTAAAGTAAGGACTGTCGCGGCTTGTGCTGCCATTACCCAAGCTATGGACTTGTTGCTGCAGTTAAATGGAAGGAAAAAGCTGTTGTGGGTGTGGCGTTCCTGTTGTTCCTCCATGTCAGTTCTCATTGTCACCACTGCGCGTGCACGGCCAACCCACCCATCTTGACTCAACCACATAAACACATTGATCAAATAACCACACACATACACACGCCTATGTTAGCGTGTTAGTACATGTAGTTTTAGTTGTTGCTGATTGATCCCGTATTCTGTCCGGGCCGTAGGAACTCCACATTTGTTGACCTTGATTTCCTATTTTGCTCCACAGTAGAAAACGCCTCAAGTGCTGTTTATTTCAGGGTAAACAATTTTTTTTCTCTCTCACACACACACACAAATATTATTATTATTATTATTATTATTATTATTATTATTATTATTATTATTATTATTATTACTATTACTATTATCATTATTATCGTCACATTATTTACATGTATCTTGAACAAGTATTTTTTTTGTGTATTTTCAGCTCTCAGGCTGCAATCCTTCCCCATAATAAACCATTTATTATTATTGTTGTTATTATTATTATTATTATTACACACACACACACACACACACAGAGAGAGAGAGAGAGAGAGAGAGAGAGAGAGAGAGAGAGAGAGAGAGAGAGAGAGAGTAAATGAGTGAGTGAGTGTGATCAGTTTAGGTCAAGGAATAAGAAATAATTGCAGTGAAGGGAAAAGAATGAAGTTTGTTATGAGCCTTCGCCTGCATTACTCCATCACCGGGGGTTCGCGTAAGACATGGTCATCAATCAGAGGTTTTTATTTTGCCAGGGACGGGCTCTGTCTCTGATGCCTTACAACTCATTGGGTCATATTATCAGACATTTCGCTGACCAAGAACACATATAATTGACAAGGATTTCGTAGGAGTTGTGGACATTTCCAGGAGTAGTTTTATGACCCTGGTGGTAGTGTGACCCTTCTTCTGTACCGTGAACCTCAAGAAACACGTATTTGACAAGGCTTTCGTAGGAGTTGTGGGCATTTCCAGGAGTAGTTTTATGACTTTGATGGTAGTGTGACCCTTCCTCTGTACCATGAACCTCAAGAAACACGTATTTGACAAGGCTTTCGTAAGAGTTGTGGGCATTTCCAGGAGTAGTGTTATGACTCTGGTGGAAGTGTGACCCTTCTTCTGTACCGTGAACCTCAAGAAACACGTATTTGACAAGGCTTTCGTAGGAGTTGTGGGCATTTCCAGGAATAGTTTTATGACTTTGATGGTAGTGTGACCCTTCTGTACCATGAACCTCAAGAAACCCGTATTTGACAAGGCTTTCATAGGAGTTGTGGGCATTTCCAGGAGTAGTTTTATGACTCTGGTGGTAGTGTGACACTTCTTCTGTACCGTGAACCTCAAGAAACACGTATCTGACAAGGCTTTCGTAGGAGTTGTGGGCATTTCCAGTAGTTTTATGACCCTGGTGGTAGTGTGACCTTTCTTTTGTGCCGTGAACCTCAAGAAACACGTATTTGACAAGACTTTCGTAGGAGTAGTGGGCATTTCCAGGAGTAGTTTTATGACTCTGGTGGTAGTTTGACCCTTCCTTTGTACCGTGAACCTCAAGAAACACATATATGACAAGGCTTTCGTAGGAGTTGTGGGCATTTCCAGGAGTAGTTTTATGACTCTGGTGGGAGTGTGACCCTTCCTTTGCACCGTGAACCTCAAGAAACACGTATTTGACAAGACTTTCGTAGGAGTTGTGGGCATTTCCAGTAGTTTTATGACCCTGGTGGTAGTGTGACCCTTCCTCTGTACCATGAACCTAAGAAACACATTTAACAAGACTTTCGTAGGAGTTGTGGGCATTTCCAGTAGTAGTTTTATGACCCTGGTGGTAGTGTGACCCTTCCTCTGTACCATGAACCTAAGAAACACACATTTAACAAGACTTTCATAGGAGTTGTGGGCATTTCCAGTAGTTTTATGACCCTGGTGGTAGTGTGACCCTTCCTCTGTACCGTGAACCTAATGCTGGGGTCACACTTAGCAGGATGTGGTCCCCGGAAGAGCAGGATGTGTGGATTTTTATTCCGGGAGATATCCTGGGCCAAAATGTCCAGGACAGTAGCAGGATGTGGCCCCGGGCAGGTGGAGCAGGAAGGATCGCATCCACCGCGGCATTGTCTGGGAACGGGACGCGAGCACCGCGCCGTTTCCGGCCAGGCAGCCGCGGTATACCGCGGCTTTCGCACCATCCTGCGCATTCAGGCTTCCCGGATACTCCAGGAAATGACCCATATACGCGGGCTTCCGCGGCTGCCTGGCAGGAAGCAGCGACAACCGCGAGCTGCCGGTGCGGATGTTAGGGCAGGCGGGGATGTCCAATGCGGATGCCGCAGACCATGGCCGGATGCATGCCCAGGAATCCCAGGTATATAAAGGAAACGCACACCAGGTCCCTGACATTTCACGTGAGCCCTCGTACCTGTTGCAACACCATGGATAACTCCGGAAGAAGGGACGCCTCCAGGAGGAGGAACATCGCCTTGGCCGTGTGTGGCATGCACCACTACCTCATTACAACACTGGCCATTGATTACCTCTACCCTGCCCCTCCACCCCGAAGGAAGAGAAGGGTTTGGGTGTGGCCCTACCTACAGAAGCGATTGCAATATGGCCACTACGACACTCTGATGGATGAATTGTATGCAGAAAATCCTGACCTCTACAGGAATTACACACGCATGGACAGAGACGTTTTCGACAACATAGTGGAGAAAGTCACACCGATGATCGAGAAGAAAACAACCAGGTGGAGGAAATCAATCGATCCCAGCACAAGGGTTGCCATTACGCTGAGGTTTCTGGCCACAGGCGACTCCTACAAGTCCCTGCACTATGCTTTCCGTGTAGCCCACAACACCATCTCGGGTATAGTTCCTGACACATGCAAGGCCATCATCACAGCTTTCGCCCCTGAAGTGCTACAGTTACCCGACACAGAAGACAAGTGGGTCAACATTGCTAACGGCTTCTACAAGAAATGGAACCTCCCCCATTGCATTGGTGCCCTGGATGGCAAGCATATCCGCATCCAAAATCCAAACTTGGCAGGCTCTCACTATTTTAATTACAAGAAATTCTTCTCAATGGTTCTTTTGGCTGTGGTGGATGCGGAGTACAAATTCATGTACATCGACGTTGGAGCCGTGGGGGCCGAATCTGATGGAGGTGTCTGGGCACCCACCTTAGTGCAAGGTTAGAGAGTGGTGAAGCTAACCTTCCCCCACCCAAATGTCTGCCAAACACAGACCCTACGTCACCCACTGCCCACTACTATGTGGTAGGTGACGATGCATTTCCACTGCGGCCCTTCCTCATGAAGCCTTTCCCCTGCAGAGGGCTGACTAAGGAGGAGAGGGTCTTTAACTACAGGTTGACTAGGGCACGCCGAACAGTGGAGAATGCTTTTGGCATCCTCGCCAATCGTTTTCGTGTGCTCCACACCCCCATTTGTCTCCGACCAGACCGTGTTGAGCCACTGATTATGGCAGCATGTGTCCTACACAACATGCTGAGGAATGTGATTCTTGACGGAGACACAGAGGACCCAGCGACCCACGACATGACTGATGGCCCATGGCGAAGTGATCCACCATTTGGAGAACCCTTGCAACAAACGCCTGGCAACAACTCTACCAACAGTGGCAAGACACAAAGAGCTATCTTGAGAGATTACCTGAGTTCTCCACAAGGAGCAGTACCATGGCAGGATGACAAGATATAGGTAAGTAATGACTATGTTCTATGTTCTATGTCCACATCCATTATCCTACATTATATAACAAGACATGCAAGTACTTCAAAAATACCATAAAAGGGAAGAGTAAACAAATATATAACACAAATACATTTTTTATTACAAAAAATCATACACCTAGCAATAAGAACTCCTCCAGATGTAAGGCACTTATATCACAAAAGATAGTTTATTGCAACCAAAGTCTATCCACCCACCAAGTACGCGATTATTTAAGTATTTTCTTACTTCTTGGAAGGTAGCCACTTTTAAAGATAAGATTATTAATTTTGGGGTGTGTGTAGGGTTGTGGAAGGTGTGTGCACTGGGGTACTTGGGGTGTTACTGGTACTGGGGGCGTTGCTGAAGTTGTGGGGCAGGTGGTCCAGAACAAAGCTGGCAGGTATCCCCAGGCTCTGCAGTGATGTGTTGCCTTCGTAGGGGGTCGAAGCTGCTGGTGGTCTGTGTATCACCTGGGGTTGGCCCACCACCTGCTGCTGTGGTCTGAAGACGGTGGTACTGGTGGAGGGGTGGTGCAACAGGGTACTTGTGGGTTGGACCATGGTCATTCCCCCCAGGGGAACGCTGTGGGCTTGTGTTGGGGCCTGGGCAACATGTTGTGGTGCTGCTTTCTTCCCCTCCTCCACTGACGCTATCATGTTCACCATGAAGTCCCTGGGGACCACCTCGACCCCACTTTCAGCCAGCCTCTTCCATCGGTTGATGAGGGCCGTGATCTCCATGGCCAGGTCAGCCCTGAGCCTCCCCCCAATCTCCAGGCAATCGTACTTAATGTACCCGAAGTAATCATTCCAATAGTGGAGGCCTGGGGGGTCTTTCTCATTGGGTGGTGGAGCCAGGGTTTCGGCGACAAACTCCCTGAAGGAAGTACTCTGTTCCCGAATCTAAAAAAGGGAGAAAATTATATTAATTTCGGAATATAAGTATTGTTTGTCAAGGCACGTAAATGCATTTGGGGAAAAAGAACCACATAACTTGATATAATATTGCCATTGTACTGACACGAGTAGTTAAGGGTCCATCTTATATGGTTTGAAGAGAGGATGCAAAGTAAATAGTCTCTTTACTATAGACAAAAGTTATGTGTGTTCTTTCTGACTTACAAGTCGACATATACATTACATAAAGGGGTTATTTCGTACATGTACACATATGAGTTGTCCTTAATGTATCATGTTCTGTATTGTACTATGTGTCGTCAAATCCTTCTTGAACCACTGCATTCCTTTCCACATCAATACATAATTGCATTGAAAATATTGCTCATTTTCCTTACCTCATCTAGCAGGGCGGCCCGGTGTTCGGCCTTGGCCTTGTGGATGTTGGCCCGCGCCTGCTGGAGTCCCGGGACAGTGTCTGGCGATGGGGTGCTGCTGGGGACAATGGGGGTGGGCGCCTGCGACGGCTCGGCAGGGGCAGCAGGGACCTGAGCAGGCTGTTGAAAACAGGAAAAGGAAATCTATTACTTCATGAGCAAATTACCTATGTCAGTAATTCCGGTGGGACACATAAATGTATGCAGGGACTTGGTAACCTCAGCATTTACCATTGCTGAAACATAATGGTCATTAAAAGTCAAAAGGAATTTGTGTTGACATACAAAGTGTAAATATATTAACATGTATGACGTATTTTTGACATAAATATAAGGCTATTCAATCATATTCTCTTCCTATTTCATGTAAAATGCTATTGCTTTATTGGTTGCTGACACACAAAATTTCATGTACGGCGTGAGATATTTGTCTGACATTGATTGTGGTAATAAAATAGTATGAAAACCGCATAACATGTTCTTTACATCCTTCATAACCTGTTATGTATTGGTAGAAAATTACGACATAAATAAACTTGTGTGTAAACATCCACAGCAAATAGCACATGAAAGAAACATAGTACATACCTGTAACCCAAGGGTGTTGGTTCTTCGCTGTCGAATGATGTGGGGCGTAAGGAAGGAGAACACATGTGTGATCCACTGCTCCCGCATCGTCAGTAGCTTCTGGGCCCCCTGTCCACTCTTGTCGGTGGGCTTGGTTACTTTGGTAAATCTGGTATGGACTGAGTCGTACCAGGTTGAAAGCTGGTTACCGGTGATGGGGGGATCGAGGGAGGCGGCCTTCTCTTCCCAAGCCCTGTTCACCTTGATCTTGTCCACATGATCCTTGTGTGCCTTGTTATATATGAAAGGCACTTCTAACTCAAGCCATTCTGCCAGGTCACGCTCCTGCTCATTTGTCAGGAGAACAGCCGCTGATTTCAGCCCTTTTCTGTGTGGATTTTGGGGCCTTGTGTTTGGTGGAACACTTCCAGGCTTCCTGGTTGGGAGTCGAGTCACCTCCTGTGTTTCGTCGTCATCTTCGTGTAACGGTCCGAATGTGAATGAACGAGAGAATGTGAGTAAGTCAGTGAGTAACAGAGTAAGTGTAAGCGAGTGCATGAATGAATGAGAGAATGTGAGTAAGTCGGTGAGTGACAGAGTGAGTAAGTGTGAGCGAGTGGGAGAGTGAATGAGTGAATGAGTGAAAGAGTGAATGGGTAGCTGAGGAATGTAAGTGCGTAAAAGGTTATGAGAAGATAACACGGCGAGCGAATGAGCGAATATATGAACGAGTTACTGAAATCCCTCATCTCAAAGCCTCGAACCCCTCCAAGAAACCAATAACTAGTTAGTTAGATAGGTAGGGGTTTGATTGTAAGAATGTTCGGAAGGAGAGAGAGTCAATGCGGGGTTAAAGATCACGTGATGGGGGAGAGAAGCTGATGAGTAAGTGAGGAGGAAGAGACCAGAAGCGGGAGAGAAGTGAGGAGATAAGCATCACTGCAGCAAGCCAGAAGCGGGAGAGAAGGGAGAAGACGAGCACCACGGCAGCAAGCCAGAAGCTTGGAGGACGCACACACCGCCCACGGCCTGCTGTGTGAGGCGGGCTAGCAGGAGACGAGCAGCAGCCCTAGCAAGGAAAGGCAGCGAGTTGGAGTGAGAGCGGTGTCCATCTCTCCACTCAGCCCCCGAAAAACCACCCACGGCCTGCGGGGTGAGACGGACTACAGGATGGGAACTTGTATGGCGGGGTAACCTGCCCCTCGACTGTCCTGGGGGCTCCAATACCACTGCCCCAAGCTGCTCCCTACATCAAAGGGCGCCCGCCTCTTCACACCACCCGAGCCGCTCCATCTCCACATCAAGCGGCGCCCGTCTGTCCAGCATCAGGACCGCCCATTCCCATCGTGGACGTCCTCTGCCGAGCCCGACACTCACGCCAGCTCCTCCTCCTCCGCATCCAGCAACTAGAGCTAAGCATTCTGTGTATTCCCCAAATCTCCCTTGTGCCGGTAGTTAGCTAGCTTAGAGGCCTACAGCCTGTCGGTCATTCATTTTTTTTCATATTTTTATTAGTACTCCGCTAACCTTTGCAAATAAACCAAATACATATTTATATATAACCTTACTGAGTATTATCATTTGGAGCCCGTTTTGCTGCTCATTGGAAATTACTGAACCATACACACATCCCCTCCATAGTACATTATCACCATCCAGTTTCTTAATACTGTCTCAAAAAATGGTTCCCACGGAAATCCTCCCACCTTCCATAATTAACCACACAAGTAACGCCCTTCTGGTCACAAACTTCGGAACGAGTGTTCACTTGTCCTGAGGCCTTAACATCCGGGACCAGCGCTCGACAACTACCACGCTACCACATACCATCATAACCCTAGTGGTTGTCATAAAAAGGGATGTAGCTTTCATTTATTTATTTTATTTATTATTTTTTTTTCTCTATTTTCCACGCTACATTCGGTAACAGGTTGATCAGTATCAGTCGTCTGGTATTGCTGTGTTAATAATTCAGCATCGTCTCCTAAATTTATTGTGGGCACATTCTCCTCGTGCCCCTCATCAGAGGTAACAAGTGTAGGGCTGGGAGAAGGTGTGGTTGGGTCAGGTGTGCGTGACAAGGGGGTTGGTGGTGGAATTTGCGACGCTATACCGTCGCTAGAGCACAGGGAAACCTTCCTTGCCTTCATAATTCCCTTCTTCATCATTGTTCAATCGTACTGGGCCTTGGGTGTCCCTGGTGAGGTGCTGAAGGGGAGGTACGGTGGGAGGTACTGTAGGAGAATGCGGCGGAGCAGAGGTGTGCTGTCTACGACGCTGACCGAGCGACTGTTGGCGGGAACGCTGGTGCTGCCACCTACATACGTCATCCCAGGAAGCGTCCCTCAAACCGCGCATGCCTGCCAGGAACGCGTGGATGGCGCGGAATTTGACGCGTGTTCCGCGCATTCATGCCGGACGCATATTCCTGAACCCAAGGTGAATCCATACAAGCCCCGCCCTCCGGTCTTATGGCTCCTCCCACGATCGTATTGCCAACACCTATGCCAAAATAAAGCCTCTAAACCTTCCTTCCGTTACATGCATCGCTAAGCAGTGTACGTTTATTTTATATAAAATACCTTCTGTCATTGGGCAGTTCCTCCTAGGGAAGTGTCACGTAAAAACTATATTGCTATGCAGCTAATGTGATATGCCTTACGTGGGAACACTGTTGGGGTATGGCCAGTTGGTTATAATTCCAGCTCACATATTCGTGTTTATACAATTCAATACATGCAATTTTGTACCCTATTTAGGCATTAATAATACATGGGCGCATATTTTTTTAGGTTTATAAATTTGCTACTCATTATTTTATGGATGCAGTGATGGATAGATATGACGTTTAAGGTATAATAATCCATTGTGGTGACTGGATTTATTGCCATGGCATTTTGTAAACAAAGTTCGCTGTCGTCCATCCACACCTCTCTCTTGACTTTTTTTTTATCACTGTAACATTCATTGTGTTCTTTTCTCCCTATTATTGACAACCTCCTTCTATTGTCAAGTATTATTTTAATTGTGCCGTGCTAAATAGTCTGCATTCTCTGCTTATCCCTAGACAATTAGTATTAGAATCATATCTACTTAGTTCACCTGCCTCATTACCCGTATTTCATTAATTGTGTTCTTTAATATAATTTACAACCTCCTTCTGTTGTCAAGTATTATTTTAATTGTGCCGTGCTAATTAAGTCTGCATTCTCTGCTTAACTCGAATAATACCTACTTAGTTCACCTGCCTCTCTCGTCCATGTCAACAAGTTTAACCTTCTGTTGTCAAGTATTATTGTAATTGTGCCGTGCTAAATAAGTCTGCATTCTCTTTTTAGCCCGAGACAATTAGTATTAGAATAATACCTACTTAGTTCACCAGCCTCTCTCGCTCATGTCAACAAATTTAACCTTCTATTGTCAATTATTATTTTATTCGTGCCATGCTAAATAGACAATTAGTATTAGAATAATACCTACATAGTTCACCTGCCTCTCTCGCTCATGTCAACAAATTTAACCTTAACATTCATGTAGTATCATTACGAGTATCTCAACCTTATGGTGCACCTCGGGTGATGTGTAAGTATAATTTTAGAAAACGCACAACCTGGCATTAAGTCGCTAACTCCACAAAATTGTATGTATAAACAATATCACAGCTGAGCATCATGATAGAACTAAAATATAAGAGCATCAATCTATTGCATGTAATATATACTACAAATACGGAATCAAATATAATTGCAAATAATATAAACGCATTACTGCTCTAGAGAGTGGAGCGTTCAATGGCGACCTCCCAGTAATCTGGGGTAGAATCGCATTTCAGCATTATTTCTAAAATATACATACATATCAAGTGCTCAATTAACATGTGCATAATCAGTAAAATACGTGCCTTTACCCCACAATTTGCTTGATGTTCATAGCCCTCCCTTCTGCCTGGTTTTTAGCTTGCTGTTCTAAGGATAATTACTTCTAGGGTAAATTTTATGCATTATCAGTACTTCTTAAGACTAATCAAAGATGGAAACTGCATAGAAGAAAGAAACATCTTAGAATAAGGTGTATCTTATAATAGTGAACTCCTTTTCTTGTTACTACTTCTGTTGAGTTTTCTAAAATAATACCTGATGTATAATTGAATATGTGAGTCATGACATATCTGAATTGTTAACTTTATTTTTTTCATTAAGCATGTTTTTAATAATAGCATTGTATATCAAACAGTAAAATGAAGCAGTGTTCTAAATTGCATAAATAATTCAACTTTCATTACTAATGCAAATATTCGTTATCCTGTTTTGAGTATAAATTAGACAATTTATTAGGATAATTTGCTTACATCTTCAACTTATGTTGACATGGGTTGGATCATGACGATGTACTCTAAAGCAACAAATAAAACAAGCATCATAATTTCAGAATAGCTATACTTAATTAACAGTCCTAATTTACAGTGGTAATACCATTCAATTTGGTCACCAATGGTACAAAAAAATGGAAGCATATCAGTGTGAGCCTGGAATTAGTGTTTAAAAGGATTTTGGAGCGATGCAGAGAATGGGTTAGCGTACATTGTAGTGCAGTACCAAATGATACGTACTTTTTTTTTTTTACATTATGTGTGGTGGCCAAGGGCAAAACTAAAAGAAATTGATTGATAAACAAAAAAGCCCACTTAGATTGCCACACCCAAAGTGAAGCAGTCACCCATCTTAGGAACAAGCTGTATGAGTAAAAACTTCCAGGATTAAGGAAAAGTAGATTTAGGTAGGCAGAAATGGAAAAGTTTTACCAGGCAGGGTGTGAGCTCAGAAGCACAATTTTTGAGAACAATAGGAAGGACTCCTTCAGGTCCGCAAGTCTCCCGAAGATTAAATCCAGAGAGGGTATGAAAAACATAATTACAAAGAATCTTAATAGTCAGAGCTGGGTGGAGAAGGAGGAACAAGACCAGAATCAGCCAGAGTTGAGTTTTAGGCAAAGGTTTGAGCAAAGAGTTCAGCCTTAGAGATAGAAAGTGACTGATGTGGACCCATCGGGTTGAAATAGAGGACGGAAAGAAGAAGAGAAATTGGAGATTTTTTTGGCTAGATGCCAGAAATCACGAGGGGAGTTAGAAGGTAACAGGTTTTGATATTTTCTATTGATGAAGGAGTTTTTGGCTAAATAGAGATCAGGTTTGGCATGATTTCTGGCAGAAATATAAAGAGCATGAGATTCAGGAGAAGGATGACTTAGTGACCACTACCATGTGATTTGGCATTGGCCACATTGTTCCTAACATTTTCCGCTAGGTTTCGAGGACGTTAGCCTTGGGCATATTGCAGTGTAGAGGGCGACGTCCTTTACCAAGAGGCGTGGCTCCTCTTGGCATACCCTCTGATCGCCTGGTAATTGAAGTAGGCTTATCGGGTATCTTCCGACGTCCTGCTCCCTTTTTCACACACACACCCACAGCCTGAGTGTGAAGAAAGCTGATTAATTGATTTGATGCTTTAAAAGATCTTAGCCTCTGGACGAACATTTTAAGAGCTGAGACTGAATCCTCATTACCAAATTTTTGGATGTTTTTAAAAGCTCTGCTACAGCAATATTGGTCTCATCATGAATGTTGTCAGCTAAAGATGAAGAGCCCCCATGATCACTGCTAGTTTGAGATGACACCGATGCTGTTTCCATACTCTTCCATTTCCGTTGTAGATCTGTAGCTGTAAGAAGATGTAAAGATTAGTTATAAAGTTATTAGTCTACACACTAGCTTCATCAAAAATAACTACATGAATAAAATTTCAATGATAGCACAACGTTTTCTCATGTATTATTATTTGTCGGGTTAAATTAAAGTCGCGTCAAAATCTGAGTGAAATGAGTTTCATGTTATAATATGTAACATCCTCTAGCGCAAGTAGTCCTATGCACTAGGTAGCCATACTTGCTATAAATAGCAGAACATTTCTTTAGAAGTGGATATATCTCATTAACGGCTAATTTGCGGGCAGAAATACCATAGAAGAAAGGTGTCTTAGAATTGTCTGAAGTATAAGAAAAACGATGTTATAGTCCGCTATCGAATATTGGGTAGTTCTATAAATTTACCGATTTTTAAATGTTCTTTTCAGGTTCTTAGCAACAGGGTGTTCCTCTTCTGAACTACATTACACTTTCCGGTGTGGGAAGTCCACCGCTAGAGGGATCGTGCAAGAAGTGTGCAAGGCGATAAGGGAGTATCTACACGACCTATGTTTCCCAGAATTAACAAAGCAAGAATGGCTGAAAATTGAAGAAGGCTTTCGTTGTGAAGCACACTTTCCAAACTGCATAGGCGCCATCGATGGCAAGCATGTGAGGCTCATTAAACCAACGGGCAGTGGTTCTAACTACTTGTGTTACAAGAAGTATTTTTCAATGGTGTTGTTAGCTGTATGTGGAAACTACAGGTTTACTTTTATAGATGTCGGTTCTTATGGTAAAGCATCAGACTCCTCAATCTACAAAAACAGTAACCTCTACAAAAAAATGCAGCAAAATACACTGAACATTCCTAGCGATAAACCAGTGTCAACGAATGGGGACCCACTTCCCTTCGTTTTCGTTGGCGACGAAGCTTTTGGCCTCTCTACTCATACTACGCCCGTATGGGGGAAAAAATCTCCAACACAAAATGAAAATTTTTAATTATCGCTTATCAAGAGCGAGGCGATACATCGAAAGTGCATTTGGCATTCTCACAAATAAATGGCGCATATTTCATAGACCACTGGATTTACATGTTGAGAATGCCGAAAACATTATCAGGGCATGTTGCACTTTACACAACTTTGTAAGAGAAAGGGATGGTGTACATTTTGAAAACACACTGAATGTTGTAGGTCTGACTGATGGTGATGGTGCAATACAAGCAGGATGCCCTCGATCCGCTATAACAATAAGAGAAAAGTTCTCGGACTACTTTTCCAGCATAGGATCAGTGTCGTGGCAGGATAGAATGATTGGGAACAGAGTGTAGGGCAAGTCAATGTGTGACATAGTAAAGGATGTAATGTGTTACAAACTTTTTTCTAAATTATTTCTTGTGTCACTTATGTATTAAATATACATTATTATACATTATTATACAGCTATGTATGAAATACTAGACTTACAATATCAAATATTGTGAATATAAATATATGAAATGTCATACTTACTTGCTTTGTTTTTTCCTTGGCAATCCAACTCATTGAAGTTGGGTACGAATATAGAGCACAATTCCTCCCATGCCTTTGCTTTCAAAATTTTGTTGCTGTATTCCTTGAGGCGCACGTCCCAAATCGCTAGCCTATCTTCTATTTCAATAATAAATCGCTCTGTGTCAAAGCCGAATGAAGCCATGGCAGGTACAGCCCGGAGTACAAGTTTGTCAAGTCACACTCTGCAGACAATAACAAATGGTATTTAAAATAATGCCAAATGTGGGAAACACATTTTAAATACGATTACAATGACATAATAACGCCAATGATATCTTACTTAGCAGTGATTAAATTTATTTGATTAAATGATTAAATAAAAAAAAACTTTAAAAAACATGCGAAAAACTGCGTCCGTTAATATTTCACTGAATTTAAAATTTCATTTGTATTGTACTTTTTTATAACTTAAATTTATTAACTTATCGTTGAAAACGGGAAGGTTATGTATTAGGTACAGTTTGTCTGTTTATAAATAAATATTGACCTTTCACACTGAATTTATTTATTGGGGCTTAATAACTTACCTTGTTTGAACAGCGGGACAACACACACCTCACCTCTACGAAGTTTCCTGCATCACTGATTAGCAGCCACATGTGGTCGCCAGAGGTCGCTAGTGTGCTCTCAGTCAGCCACAAAACGCCGCCACAAAATGCGCTGTTTGTGGCGGGGACGAGCGACAGCTTGCCACAGTCGCGAGCCACAGACACAAGTGTGATCGGCAAAGCTTGAAAACAATGGGAACCTATGGGAGAAAATATCCCCGCCACAAAACGCAGCCACTTGTGGCTCTACAAAGTCGCTAGTGTGCTCGGGGCGAGGTCGAGGGAACACGCTTCGGACCCTGCTCCATCTCCCCAAGGGCTCGAAGTAACATGATGTGGAGGACCAGCGTGGAGGAGTGAGCAGACAACACTGGGACGTCAACACCTTTACCCGGCTTCCCATTCAGCTCTCACCGCCACACGGGGTTGCTGCCTAAAGAGGGGTTTGATCTGGCGTCACCTCCACCTAACTACGCCGGGTCACTTTCCTTCACACACGCTAAAGTCTTTTTTCTAGGAGGATGAAAAAATAACCAAATTCACTTTCAATACATAACAAAATATATTTTTTTAGCTTGTACAATTGTATTTATTTATTAGGCAGCCATGGACCACTTTCTGGAAAGAAAACAAAACTTCAGTCCATATGACGCCTTTGTTAAATGATTAAGCAGGACACAGCAAGAAGCACATATATGTGGTGCAGAGATTAATCAAGTGGGGTGCAGGTACCAAGCATGACTTAATACGAAGCATAGCATTATGAGTAAATTGATGTTTCCACGTTTACTGCAATTTTGTGGTGTACGTTATAATTTTGTTATACTGAATTGAAATGTGTTAAGTATTTACTATGATCACCACTTCACTATAGACATAGGATAAGCTGTGGGGGGAAAAGTAAGAAAAAACATATACATAAATAAATATACTCTCAATGATGCTATTTTTCCCATACCTCTTACTTTGGTTTTCTAATGATTGAACGTATGCAGCGCTCATTCGCTTGTATGCTGCAACTGCCTCCTCGTAGGCTATAACCACTCTGTGGTTAGAAGAATTCTGAGTGCTATTGAGCACAGGAGGTGTAGGAGGTGGTGGAGGTGCAGGTGGTCCCAGGACGAGCTGTGTTACCCTCGTCTGGTATAGTTCCGTCCCACTTGCCTGTGAGGGAACAGAAAGAGTAAACATATAAATAGAGAAATTAACGTTCTTACTATTTTTCCTGTACTTCTTACTTTGGATGTTTAATAACTATGTATGCAGCACAAATTTTCTTAGAAACTTCTACTGCCTCCTTGCATATGACTAAAGCCTCTCTGCTGGTGGGGCAGCTGGATGGAAGGGGAGGAGGTACTGGAGGTGGAGATGGGCCAAGCAAGAACTTCCTCACCATTACATCCCCACTGGCCGGGCTGGGTTCCATTCCAGTTGGCGGTGGCTCAAGACGAGCCACCTTGCTGGTGCTGGAGGCATCATCATCCCTAAAAAAGAAATTTGCATTAAAAAATGCACAGTAATACACTATGTACTAAGCACACTACTTCTTAGTAGGAGAATGAAAAAAAAAAAAGTTTGAACTGCCATGAATGACAAATCCTTAGTTACATTTTTTATGTTTATGACGGAGTCAAATAAGCAACTAATAAGGCGTAGAAGGAAATGCTGAGTGCCTATGCATATCAGCACCCCGCTAATTAATTATCTACGGGTGATTCTGGAATGAAAACTGTGGCTGCAAGATTGAGCTAGGCATGTTAACTGAAACTGTACCATCCTAGGCTACCATGATAACACCTGCCAAAATAACTTATAAATCAAGCAGTAGGCACTCAGAGCCCCCCACACATCAGCATAGGGTAATTACAAAGAGGTAAAGGTACCCATTTGTTGACCAGCCCGAAAGGGAGGATGAACAGCTGGGTGCGCTACACGCAGACTGCCCGGGCCTGCAGAGTAGTAGCCAGGCACGCTGACCACTAGACCACAGAGGCGTATTATATAAAGTTATATAAAGTTGATGCTAAACTGTTTTACCTAAAGTGGGTGCGAAGAGAACGTCTAAATCAAATGTTTTCTTTTTAAAGAATAAATTTTCATAAAAAAATAATTTCAACCAGTAGTACTTACAAGTCTGCTTCCATGAGGGCTGTGTCATTTTGGGATATCCCTTTGGATATGCCCCTCACTGTACTGCTGTCCTCCCCGATGACTCGGAGGACTACCTCTGTGATGTCACCCAGCGAGGTATCCACCGCTGAGCCACCACCTGTAACAAGGTCCAAATTAATCTTAACACACAGCCTGGTCAACCCAAACCTAGAAGGAAGAGCAGGTAATTGTGGAGTCACTCTGTGCCTCCAAAATACATACAATATTACGCTTCCATATTATATTTAAGGGACGAAATACATGTCTCTCAACCATAACATGAAGGCTCAAGTACTTGAAATTAAAAAAAAGGTGGGGGTGCATATTTAAACTACCCCAACTGAACTTTACATAACCTAACCCCTGATGGGGGGGCTTAACCCCCTGAACCCACCCCACATAATGCCTTCTGCTAATGAATGTAAACATACAATTACTTATTGGCATCCATCAAAACGGCACTGCCCCACAGCAATGCTATCGGGGGATTCATTTAGAAAATGTATATTTTCCCCGTAAGTAGATCACAGAAACGCTTCATTTCAGATAGACAGCATTATTGCAATACCTTTACCCCACAATTTCCTCCCCACTACCAGGTGTTTTAAGTTTGTTGAAGTGGAGAGCAGTAATACCTGTTACTTCTATCATCACTTCTGGATGCAGTATATGTATGATGCAGCAGTAAAACTAGAGGTGCGTAGTGACTCTCCATATTTACCTTTAATTTCTAGATAAGTGATTACTATTTAATTATGCACTACAGAACAAATATCTCCAAACGGATCATTGCAAATTCCTTGTCCACTTTTAGCCTGCTTACTAATCCTCATACGAACATAACGAAAATATATCAATACTACAAAATTTGCCACTGTTACTCACCTGTCTTTCTTTGGGCTTCCCTCATAGCAGAAAGCCGTTGAATGGAAGTGGTCTTGGTGTTCTGCCACTCCATCTCGACTTCTGCCTGGCTGCGGTTGAGCCCAAACGTGGAATTGAGGCTGTTTGTCACCTCCTCCCACGCTGCCCGCTTGTCATTGTATGTTAAACTAGGGCTGAATTTGCCCCTCAGTATGGTCTTCCTTAAATCAACTTGCTCTACTATGTGCAGAGTGTGGCAGTCTCTCCAATTCACTCCCCTTTTCCTCTTGGGAGAAGTGAAAGTGGCAACATTTTCCATGTGTAGCAGCGACGGGCCAAATTTGTGGCTTTACCGTGTAGCAGCGGCGGGCCAAATTTGTGGCTTTACCGTGTAGCAGCGACGGGCCAAATTTGTGGCTTTACCGTGTAGCAGCGACGGGCCAAATTTGTGGCTTTACCGTGTAGCAGCGACGGGTCAAATTTGTGGCTTTACCGTGTAGCAGCGACGGGTCAAATTTGTGGCTTTACCGTGTAGCAGCGACGGGACAAATCTGTGGCTTTACCGTGTAGCAGCGACGGGCCAAATTTGTGGCTTTACCGTGTAGCAGCGACGGGCCAAATTTGTGGCTTTACCGTGTAGCAGCAACGGGCCAAATTTGTGGCTTTACCGTGTAGCAGCGACGGGCCAAATTTGTGGCTTTACCGTGTAGCAGCGACAGGCCAAATTTGTGGCTTTACCATGTAGCAGCAACAGTCCAAATTTGTGGCTTTACCATGTAGCAGCGACGGGCCAAATTTGTGGCTTTACCGTGTAGCAGCAACGGGCCAAATTTGTGGCTTTACCGTGCAGCAGCAACGGGCCAAATTTGTGGCTTTACCGTGTAGCAGCAACGGGCCAAATTTGTGGCTTTACCATGTAGCAGCGAGGCCAAATTTGTGGCTTTACCGTGTAACAACGGGCCAAATTTGTGGCTTTACCGTGTAGCAGCGACGGGCCAAATTTGTGGCTTTACCGTGTAGCAGCAACGGGCCAAATTTGTGGCTTTACCGTGTAGCAGCAGCAACGTGCCAAATTTGTGGCTTTACCGTGTAGCAGCGACGGGTCAAATTTGTGGCTTTACCGTGTAGCAGCGACGGGACAAATCTGTGGCTTTACCGTGTAGCAGCGACGGGCCAAATTTGTGGCTTAAACGTGTAGCAGCGACGGGCCAAATTTGTGGCTTTACCGTGTAGCAGCGACGGGCCAAATTTGTGGCTTTACCGAGTAGCAGCGACGGGCCAAATTTGTGGCTTTACCGTGTAGCAGCAACGGGCCAAATTTGTGGCTTTACCGTGTAGCAGCAACGGGCCAAATTTGTGGCTTTACCGTGTAGCAGCAACGGGCCAAATTTGTGGCTTTACCGTGTAGCAGCGACGGGTCAAATTTGTGGCTTTACCGTGTAGCAGCGACGGGACAAATCTGTGGCTTTACCGTGTAGCAGCGACGGGCCAAATTTGTGGCTTTACCGTGTAGCAGCGACGGGCCAAATTTGTGGCTTTACCGTGTAGCAGTGACGGGCCAAATTTGTGGCTTTACCGTGTAGCAGCGACGGGCCAAATTTGTGCCATGATATAAACCCCCAAAAATAGATGATACATAATCTGATCACAAATGCTTTGATATATATTATGAAATGGTTTGTGTGAGGGGTGATTTTTTCTCATTTTTCTCGCTTGGAGGGACCATTAAGAAACATGGTCTCCGCTGCTACTGGGTTAAAGGTGAGGGCTGTAGTGCCACCATAAGTGAAAGAGGTTGAAAATATGTTTAGCTAAGTGCCAGAAAAAGCCTTGCCAAAAAGTAAGGTTTTGACATTTTCTACTAAGGAAAGGATTTTGGTGAGTCAAAAGAATAGATATGACTTAATTCCAAGCAAACATAGAAAGTGTAGGAATTGGAAGGCTCCCTTGTCTTAACCCTTTCAATACGATGACGCCTACGTAGGTGTCATGAAGCCCCAGTAGCATATACGATGACGCCTACGTAGGCGTCATATTTCTATTCTGTTTCTTCTTCTATTGAGCTGTCCCGTACTCTGTGTTGGTTAGTAAGTAAAGACGCCGTATGCTGTCCTTGAAATCCTATTGCTCCTCCCTCCATCCTTGTTCCCACCAATCACAAAAAATGAGCTACAGTATGCACCGCCTTCTTCCCGCCTTGTGTCTAAAATTAGGAAGTCTCATTGGCTGTCTCTCTCTCTCTCTCTCTCTCTGACACCGAGGAGCCGACACCATCACGTCTCGCCAACGTTGCCAGATTGCCGTATTCAACCTCCTATTTTTGCCGATTTCCAACCCAAAAACTGCCTCCTCGACCCCAATAACTGCCTATATAAATAGATATCGGTAAAATAATAAATTATTGGTGTCTTTTGGCAATTGCTATGGCTCAGAAATAGGTAAATACGAGGCTCTGAGTACGATAATCTGGCAACGGTGCGACTCGCCCACCTCTCTCTCTCTCTCTCTCTCTCTCTCTCTCTCTCTCTCTCTCTCTCTCTCTCTCTCTCTCTCACAGACACCAAGGTGCCAACACCACCACTCCTTGCCTCTCTCTCTCTCTCTCTCTCTCTCTCTCTCTCTCTCTCTCTCTCTCTCTCTCACACACACACACACACACACACACACACACACACACATATACACACATACATTGTCTGTGATGACAAAGCAGTATCTGGCAGCTCTCTGACTGATGATAACAGAGTTGTATTTGCTGATAATTTCTCGACATTCTTCCTCCTCTACACAATCATCTGCTTTCTCTATTTCTTTCCCCCTTGCCCCTTTCTCCCCTTTCTTTATTTCGATTTTTTTTTTCGCGTTGATGCAATTTATATTATGCATAGCAGGTATATGTTGACTCGTCGTGTATGCTGCTTTGCAAATACGGGATACATGTAATGAGGGCTTTCAGCAGCATAATATACGGAGGCGACAAGCAGATACATGCCGCCTCAGGTTTCCCGTGCGCGGCCATGCACGCCGTATATCAGCCAGGCGGGCTTTTTGAACATCCGGCGCGAAGGGGTTAAGCACTGCTCCTTTTCTGGGTCCAGAGACTGCAAAGGACCAGTGCAGTAAAGAATCCGGAAACAAGTTTGTGACAAAGGTTTTAGTTAATCATGTCTTCAGCGTACTCACCCTCAAGTTGACCCGCCTCATCGGTGTCTGAGCCGCTGTTGTCCTGGTCTGCGGCTGGCTCCTGTGGCAGCGCTGCAGCGGCCACGTGCAGCCGTGCCGTGCTGCCTTCAGCTGTGTGGGGAGTGTGTTGGGCACCAGAGTCCTCGGTCCTAAGAGATTGTAGTAGTAGTCATGAGTGCTGCTTGTTTACCTCGGCATTATTATACTGAATTATGTTCCTTAACCCTTAGAGTACGGGTGGCGATATATTAATTTTCTCTGGATGGTGTGCACGGGGAAAATTTAGACATTTAAAAGAAGTGGAAATGGTGTCTTTCCAATAAATGCATATTCATCAAGTATATATGGTGGAGTAATAAAACTTCTCTCCTAATAATAATAAAAAAGTTATGACAGCTGAAAATATTGCATTTTCTGAAGTGGCGTCAAGCGTACAAGGGAAGCACCCCACTCTCTCTCTCTCTCTCTTTTTCTCTACTTGCCCCTCCCTCCTCTGTCAATGTCAGTACCACAGCAGTCATCAGAGTCACTGTCACTTTGATTCTCCCGTGCTGTACTTCCGCCCGGACAGAGGAACTGCTTGACGCGTCACGAGACATGACAGATGTATTCCCAACAAGAGTGTAAAATGATCTGTGGCCTTCGGTAGGCTGAGACGAATGAGTGTGTACGGATGCCAGATGCCTCCACCATTCTTCTGAGTCAAGAACTGGCGGTGTATTTGAAACGTAGGGAGCGTAGAGTGTGATCATTATATATATGATCCCCGTACGGGTGGGACGTGTGGTAGCGCACTTATATATACAATCGCCGTAATGTAAAGGTTATATACAACCACCACTATGGGCTGCTTTCACAGTCACTTTGTTTGTTTTGATCGTTACCAATGGCGGCGATCGACGCATTAGAATTTCCACTTAACCCGGTAGCAGCGACGGGCCAAATTTGTGCCACGATTTAAACCCCCCAAAATAGATACATAAGCTGATCACAAATGCTTTGATATATATTATGAAATGGTTTGTGTGAGTGATGATTTTTTCTCATTTTTCTCGCTTAGGGAAACCCACTGCTACCGGGTTAAAACTGGCCGATGGGGTAGTGGCAGCTGTGGGGTTAGCCTAGCCCCACACCTTGCCACACACTCTCAATACCTCTCGCTTCCTCTGCAGCCGCCACTACCCCATAGGTCAGTTTCACGTGGAAAACTATAGCGTCGATCGCCACCATTAGTAACGATCAAAACAAACAAAACGACTGTGAAAGTGGCCCTATGTAACAGTCCGTGTATCGCTTATAAAATCTTGAACATGTTTTGTGAGTGTTCTGTACGTCCATGAACCTTTTCTGGCTCCCCTTAATAGTTATTTTTCTCACGTTGAACCAAGCATCCTTGCTCTCTCCATTGCTGCCTTCTCCCTCAACTCCTTCAGTGGCCGATCTTCACCATCTCCAGACACAACCATCAAACACACTAATTCCTCTCTGCAGTGTTCCTTACTCCCATCCAATCCTCTCATTGTAAGACCTTCACTACATGCTTTTTATGTAATAACCTTACAGATAAATTCCTTGCGAGTCTAGTGGTATATGATATGTGCCTACTCATGGGTTTGTATGGGCTGTAAACTGGATGCAAAGCAGGTTTACGCAAGGCACGCAGATATGTCACAAATGCTTCTCAACAGATGAGGTATCAGAAAGAAAACTTATGAAACTCATTGGTGTGCGAGAGGCAGCGTTGCCAAATTATCGTACTCATCGCATTGCATTTTCGTAATTTCTGACCAATGACGACTGCAAAAACAAACAAACAAACATCAATAAATAGGAGTTTTAACGCTAACTTCAATTTTCTGTCGTTATTTGTGTAGGTACGAGAGTTTGAGGCTTAAAAGTAATAAAGACGAAGTGGTGAATACGATAATCTGGCAACGCTGGCGAGAGGCTTAAAGGCCGGGCGACATACTAGCACGTCACAAGTGCGATGAGCAGCTCCACAACAACCTCTACAACACACTGAATGGGAGCACTCATGTGTGTGGTGTCTACAAGGAAATATGTGTCTGGCCTCGTCCCAATGTTTGCAGTTGCACCTCCTGGACTTTGGGCGCCACCGGAACACAAGATTCTGCAGGAGTTTTTGGACTTTGTTGACTGCAAAAACATGCCATGCAGGACAAAGGTGAGTCATTCAGTACTCACCAAGTGCTTTCAGGCTTGGGAGTGAAGGTGGTGGTGTTGACAGTGTCCAGCTCCTCAATGGGCTCATCCTTAACCCAGACATCCTCCTCCTTGACATCCCCTGAAGGACCCCTGTGGATGGAGGAGAGAACACATTATACTCCAACACATGTATCATCAAGGCCCTGGAGAAAAAGTTTTGTTTAGTCGGCGCAACATCTGTGGTCATAAGCCGGAGAGAGACAGAAGGGGAAGGAATTATAGGAGAAGGGAAAAGTTGGAAAGTTTGGTTTAGTGGGCGCAACATCTGTGGTCATATGCCGGAGAGAGACAGAAGGGGAAGGAATTATAGGAGAAGGGAAAAGTTGGAAAGTTTGGTTTAGTGGGAATTATAAGAGAAGGGAAAAAGTTGGAAAGTTTAGTTTAGTGGGCACAACATCTGTGGTCATATGCCGGAGAGAGACAGAAGGGGAAGGAATTATAGGAGAAGGGAAAAAGTTGGAAAGTTTAGTTTAGTGGGCACAACATCTGTGGTCATATGCCGGACAGAAGGGGAAGGAATTATAGGACAAGGGAACAGTTGGAAAGTTTTGTTTAGTGGGCACAACATCTGTGGTCATATGCCGGAGAGAGACAAGAGGGGAAGGAGTTATAGGAGAAGGGAAAAGTTGGAAAGTTTGGTTTAGTGGGCGCAACATCT